>NC_088608.1:21485000-21809583 GCF_036013475.1 Columba livia
TAGTTACGTGGTTCTGAATGACCGCAGGAGCCAAGTAGAAGTTGCCAGGGGGATGAGCAAAGAGACTGTTGCAAGTCACAGGTTTCTTACAGTGAGGCTTTTAACCTGCATGCATTGCCTCCCTATATAGCTGGTAGCAAAGGCTCTTTTCCTGCTCACTTCAGACTAGAGCAGAAATATATACAGCAAGTGAACAAGCACCATTGTTAATTTCTGATGTAATTTTTGCAGATTACTTAAGTCTTTTTGGCAGCTCTCATTGTGAGCTTTATGATCTGTGCACTTGTAACAGGAAATAGGAATGCTCCAGAACTGAAGTGCTGTCGAAGGAAAGTGATTTCATTAGCTGCATGCTTGAAAGGAAGCATTGCTGTGCATTGCGCTGTTGGGTTTTCTAGACATTGAAATGTAGCGCCTTTTTTTTTTCTTTTTTTTTCTCCCCAAGAGGGAGAGAGAGTTACACACTGTTTTGTTGCCCTACTCCCTTTATAGTTAGACCTAATAATCTGACATTTGTTGGAAGCATTTCTTTGGAATACGTTTTTATTAATCATACATGCATTTGCTCTTAGACTTCCATTTACTGATCTTTGTCAAGTGCTCATAAATCTTCCTTTTAAGTAGTACCTCCCAGACTGGTATTGTGCAATGCTATTTACTTCTTGGAATTTTATCCATCAATTGTTTTTCTCCTCCATACATTTCTTTTAACATATATTATGTGGCTGATTGGAGCAACTGTCTGACTCTGTGTATTGCTCAATGTCCATTTGTTTCTGCTCTTCAAAATGGAATGAAGGAAAATTTTGAATGACTTTCTTGTTCAGCAATGCAAAACTGCTACAGTTTGCTCAGGCTGTTGTAATGACTTGACAATTTCTTCAAGGAATAGATGATGTAAGAATTTTTATCTGCAAGGGATTTTGATGTTGCTGTGTTATGTGCTGTTCTCCCTAAAAGATACTGAACAGCAGTGCCCAAAGTCTGTTGTAGTAGAGGTACAAACATGTTGCCATAAAGGGATGACTTATTTTTAAAAGCAGCCTCACATTTTAAAAGCTCAAGTTAAATTCTTTGTGCAAAAATAAAATTTGATGCTACCTATAGGGAATCTCTTTTCTTATAAGAAAGCTTATAAAGCTTTTTCTCTTGAAAATGGAATATTTAATAAGAAAATTCAATCCAGTTATACTATATATTGTGTTAAAATAGCTGACAGACAAAAAAAACCAGATTCTATCAGACCTAGCAGAATTACTTATATAATGGTACATAATGAAGTTTTATTACCAATTACCGAGTGGGTGGAAGAACTACAAAAAAACTACTTTCAGCATTTTGTTGGTAATAAAGTAGATATTACTCAGGAAGCATTTCTTATATAGAAAAAAAAAGCCTCAGAGCTTCTGCTCTTGGAAAGTTGTATGTTTAATGCTTGAAGCTTCTGAAAGTTTAAGTGGGTACTAGTATAAGTTATCTGACTTTCCAAAGTGGTCAGTGCCTTCATCTGCCTCTGAAATTGTGGTTTCTGTGCCTCATTCCATTTACTGTAGTACTACTTGCTCGGGACTTAAATTTGTGACCATTGTGTTGCTGAGCAGCCTTCTTATGATGTGTAATGTAAAACATATACTGTGTAGGCATAGAACGGTAGTGTTGGGAAAAGTGTTCAGCAAAAGGGAACTTTATGTGTTTACCATAAAAGAAGTCTTTTTAGTTATGCGGATTAAAATTAGTGTCTTGACTTTGAATCCTTTTCCCTGTTTAATTCTTGACAGTAAATTAAAAGTGAAATAATTAGTGTGTAATCTGTGTGCTCAGCAGCACTGCTGTCCGCGTGCTGTCCTCTCGGTGAGGAGCTGCAGTCCTGCAGCGTCATGCGAGACTGGAAGGGTCACACAGCCCTTTCCTGCCTTCTGACACGCAGTGTTCTTGGCAGATGTTTTCCTTGCTCACTCTTAAAAAGCTCCGACGGTGGCAGTTCCGCAGCTTCTCCGGGTAGTCAGCTCCGCTGTTTTTCTCTACTCTTAGAAAGTCGCGGTGTTTACCCATGGGTGTCTGTAGCTGACATGTCTGAAATAACAGCTGGCTTTGAGAGAATTAGGCTTCCACAGCTGCCAAGGATGGTGTCTTGCCTGCACTGGCATCTGTTGTAAATGGTATTACTTGATTACTTCTCTGTCCTTATTTGATCACAAAGGCAAGTTACTGAATACCTACTTGGGGCATACAGCAAAGCTATACAAAGCCAGATTGTTCAGGACGCCTGGAGTTTAGGTACATATACATGGAATCTATATCCTAAGGTCCCTGCTGTAGTTCCTGGAAAAGAATCATGGCCACGGAGCTTTGAGCAGAGAGCTGTGCTGTGCATTGAGTAACTGGCTGAAAATAAGGTGGTGTGACATAAAAACTGTATGGGGTCATTGTTGCTGTTTTAAAGAGGAGACTTTTCATATGGAATGAACTTGGCACTTCTGTTTTGTTTTTCTGGGGCTGCCAGGCATAAAAATGCTTTTCCGTCAGTGGCGGTGGGCCCAGACAGGCTAGGGAAACAGGAGACTTTTTGTGACTGAGCCTCTGCATGGCAGCATGAGGAGATGTGATAACAGAAGGGATGCAGCTACATGCTTATGATTGATGCAGCTATAAGAACTTGATTTCTTTAGGCAGAGCTTCCTGGCAGTTTTTACATGCCTACTTAGAAACAAACCATGCAGAGGTGTTCAGGCTAGTGATGGGTTTGGGAAAGTTGTTCAACTTCTGAAGATACTTTCTGCAAACTAATTGTTCAGAACTTGGAAACTCTTGCAGTATCTTCACCAGTTTGGGGCAGACCTGGTGTACCAGATTGGGTAGACTATAAATAATTTGATTAGAATGTCAAATCTATACCTCACAGGTGTCAGCAAGCTTGATGCTGATGGATGCTAAACACGTGTAATTCTCATTTATTGTAGGTGCTCCTTCTCATTTTAAAAGATTAGCTTACTGAGTGCTGGTCACTGGTTCATGGTGTTCAGAATATCATCTATCAGAGGTTGTGGGGGAGGGATTTGTGTCAGCGTATAGAAGTTTTGTTGTTTAGGTTAAGACCTTGGTTTGGAAATAGAGGGAAATATCTGAATACTGGCTGAAAGAAGTCTGGCTTTTCATAATTTCAAGGCCATGACATGTATCCAGTCCTAACAATCTGATGTGTTATCTGAATAAATATATTGATTTGCTAGGTTTACTGATTTTTTTTAATGATGAGGTTTAGAAAGATATATTCTGTCTTTAGAATTCTTGTTTTCAAAATAACTTCTGAAACCATCTGCTGATTTCATTTCGGTATAAAGCCTTTATGTCAGGCTCATTAAAAACGCAAAATCTAAGTTCTTATATGTCAAATGCAATAGGTGGTGGAATGAAAAAGAGAGGCTATCAAAGTATTTTCATATCGGCTCCCTAAACTGAGGGAAGAGCAGTGAACAGTACAAGCTCACCCTACATTAGCTACTGGAAAAACACATCAGAGGAGAGCGTGTTTTGAATGACTTAATTACTAGAGAAACTTCAAGCCTGAGAATACAGTTATGGACCATGTCTGTGGGAAACCAGAATTCTCTAATTCTGCTTTCATGAAACTGTTTGTTTAACCTTTCTTTGTCAGGAAGGCCTCGAGTACCCAGCTTAGTAAGTAAATACTTGCAACATTTGAGAATAATAATTCATACGGTGTATTTTAGCTTCTCTGCGGCTTTTCTCATAAGCTAAAATTGCTGTTTCTTGAGGCTGTTCTGAAGTAGCTCTACATTATTGCAAGTTTTAATATCTAAAGTTAAGAGTGAGCTCTAGGGACAGACCACTAATGTCAAAGCAACATCCACAACGTGCCCGGGAGTTCCTGTGCGGTTGGTGCCAGAGGGCCTGAGACGTGGAGCTTGGCATTTGCTTTTACCCTGTTACTTGGTGCACAGCTTGCTGTCAGGTCTCTAGTTACCCTTGGTGAGAGGCATCTTGAGCCAACAGATTGAGTAAGTAACACAGAGGCAGTGGTTTGGATCTAGTTAGCAGGACTGCAAGTTACTTTGGCGATTGAGAACTCTGGTTCCATACAGAGGAGAATATCTGTACCCCCACCTGTAGGAAATTACTTCCAAGGAACATGCAGGCAACTTGAAGAGGCACTTTTGTAGACAGACATCAGGTTCTGGTTAGAAATAATAAATGTGGGGTTTGAGGACGTTATTGCTGCCTCAATGTTTTTTATGACTTTGGGATAATGTTGGTTTCATACTTTTTTTTTTGCTGTTTTACAAGTCTTGGACAGCAATCAGTGTGTGTGATATGACCCTGGAACTACTGATTCCAGATTATTTTTTTCTTTAATGAATCTTTAGGTTATGTGTTAATGTTCTAAGCTTCTGGTGTCCAGTACAGAAAGCTGCCAACAAGTAATGTGAGGTTTTTCCCAAGCTCTGGTTTCATGAATTTGTCAGGCAGAGATAAATAGACCCTAAGAGAACAGTTTCAGTAGTAATCAAGCTTTTTTTTCCATATTAGAATATATTGTTCTAGATGAGTCATGTTAAGAAAACTCAATTCCTGCAGAATCAGACCAGTATTGAACAAACTAGCAGATTTGTACCAATGCTGTTCAGATGGAATAACACATAATGTAAGAAACCACACTGTA
Organism: Columba livia; assembly: GCF_036013475.1. Classification (NCBI taxonomy): domain Eukaryota; kingdom Metazoa; phylum Chordata; class Aves; order Columbiformes; family Columbidae; genus Columba; species Columba livia. Next base: position 21,489,682 of record NC_088608.1, read on the forward strand.
AAGGGTAATGCTTTTCAGATATTTTTGGAAGATGAATGTACCACATAAAAGAAAAAGCCAGTGGGTAAAATGAATCAGCTTACAAATAAAGAAAGATATTCTTTGCTACAAAGGCTGTAGGAAAAAACTGATAGCCATACTGGAGTTACTTTTGTCTCTCGGCAGTTCTTGTAATAGTGAAAAACCAACACTGGCAAAATGTCTCTCGGTTACTCCATTTTGAATGAAAATCATACTTTAACCGTCTGGGAGTAATGTGTGTCCAATACTCAGACCTTGTCTGAGTGGAGTGGTTGAATTATTTAATCTGCCATGGCTGCAAAATTGCATGTGTCCCTGTTCCTGCAGCTTGTTGGTAAGTTAATGAATCCTTGGTTGTACAGACACCCTCTGTGTCTCAAGATTGTCAACAGGTGATGTTTAATCATGAGATGCCTACACAGATGTGATTCGCCTTTTCTGCATGAGATAAAAAGCAAGGTTCAATTGTGGTACTTCTATGGAAAATTACTGCTTTTTAACCAACTTTTTCAGAATTCAGTAAGCTTGTCCTTTGACCATAATCTCCTCTATTGAAGTAAATATCTCTAATTTATCTGCTGCTGCAGCTGTTAAGCCGTGCTTGTCCCAGGCAGTGGCTACTGTTGTGTCATTCCTCAATAATTTACAAATTCCTGATTATTTTAAAATGTTTCTCTCTTTTTTAAGGGAGGGATTTCTTTGGTCCAAAATATTATATTTGAACATTTAAAAATCATATATACAGATATCAGTAGCTTCTAGAGCTATGGTAGAAATACAGAAATATAGTTGTAATCTATGAATCTACATTGGTACACTGTTGCTAAATTCTTGTTTAACTTTGTTAGGTACAAGAAAACTCACCAGGGCACAGAGCTGGATTGGAGCCATTCTTTGATTTCATTGTCTCCATTAATGGTTCAAGATTGGTAAGTATGTTGCTACTTAGAATCTTGAATGTAAACAATGTGTTGAGAATCTTATTTTCATAGACAAATTAATGCATTTTTAAAATGTATATACAATATTTCTCCTTAGTTTAAAATGAGAGAGCCTAACTGCATCATATATTATTTTCTTTCACCCTGTAGTTATAATTCTACCAAGAATTTAGCTGGAGAATAAGGATGCAGACAGATGTGTGAGAACTTGGAGGTTGGTTGAAAGAGCTGTTGTCAAAGCTGTCAGCTGGGCAGGAATTGCAGATAAGGTTTTCGAGCAGGGCTGTATTGAGACAGCAAACCATTGTAGTGCTGGAGAAGAGCTGTGGGTAAGCTCTTCCACCGGTGGGGCTGGATTTACGAAAGCCTCTGAAAAGCTGCAAGGCATGTCCTTTCAGGTTTGGAAAGCATGATCTGTTATTGTAATACCCCAAGTTTTCACCAGAGTTGTCTTGTAGAATTGTGAAGGGAAGCTCGTTATAAAATAACTGTAGATACATATTCTGATAATGCACAGTGTTTTGGGGCCTTTGATATACAGAAGTTGTGCTATAGAACTGGATGCTTGCTGTGTTAAACACTAAAACTTTGTTTGAACGTTCACAGAATAAAGACAATGACACTCTTAAGGACCTGTTGAAAGCAAATGTGGAAAAACCTGTAAAAATGCTAGTGTACAGCAGCAAAACACTGGAACTGAGAGAAACATCAGTGACCCCCAGCAACATGTGGGGCGGACAGGGCCTGCTGGGTGTGAGCATTCGTTTCTGCAGCTTTGATGGGGCCAATGAAAATGTATGGCATGTTTTGGTGCGTACAGACTTCCAAGTATTTTTCTTACTCTTAAACCTTTTGTCTTTTTACTGAAAAGCAGCTTGCAAGGGGGTATACAAGTTGTAAGACTGAATTTGTTTCCCTTGATTTTGCGTTTGGAAAGACTTTTGAACTAGAACCGTTTGTCTGTGAGCATGTTATAAAATCTCAAACTTCAGTTGATAGTTTTGTACCATACTTAGAGCTCCTTGGAACAGTATCAAAAGACGCATCTAGCCATTGTTTCACTAGTTCAGTGGCTATTCTACTAATTGCATTGAAAACTTGACCAGTTTGTCTGTCTGACTCAAAACTTTTGTGCTACACCCTGACAGTTACATAGTGTTTTGTAACTTTTTCTCTTAAAACCAGGAAGTGGAACCAAATTCTCCTGCTGCATTAGCTGGACTTAGACCTCATAGTGACTATATCATTGGAGCAGATACCGTCATGAATGAGGTAAGTACCTAAAAATAAGATTTTGAATTTTTTGAACTAAAAAAATTGTACCAGGGCAGTTTGAAACATCCCCAGTTCTGTTTTTGTTCACTGCTAATGGAAGTTAATGTAAAGTTAATGTAAAGAGAGAGGAGCCCTGGCATGGTGCTTCCTTGTGCTTAAATGCAATTTTGGAAGTAAAAGTTGTTCTTAAAAAGAAACTTTTTTGTATGCTAATATTAGTATTTCAAATAGCAGATTTGAAGTCTGGCTTGTGCAACGTGTCTTCTGAGTTGCACTAGCAAAGCACATACTGCAGTTGGCCTTGTGATAAAACAGCAGCACTGCAACAACTGCAGCACGGAGCAATTACCAGGTTCTGTCACAGAAAGTTAGGGCTAGGAATATGATTATGCTACTGTTAAATGATAAAATCAATACAGTAAAGCCCTTATTAATTTTTACCCTTTTCCAGTCTGAAGATCTCTTTTCCCTCATTGAAACGCATGAAGCAAAACCGTTAAAACTTTATGTGTACAACACGGACACAGATAACTGTCGGGAAGTGGTGATTACTCCAAATTCTGCCTGGGGTGGAGAAGGCAGGTAAGGAGATGAGATGTTGCAGTGGGATGGGAGTCTCTAGTTGTAAAGTCGCTTTACTGACTTTTAAATTATCTTATTTTAAAAGCCTAGGATGTGGCATCGGTTATGGATACTTGCATAGGATACCTACACGCCCATTTGAAGAGGGGAAGAAAATTTCTCTCCCAGGACAGTTGCCTAGTGCATCACTCAGTCCTCTCAAAGATGGCTTCACAGAGGTAAGTCACAGTCATTTCTTTGTCTTGGTAAAAATGGATGTTATATTGCTTTTTGTGCTTCTGTTGGTTCTTGTGGAAACACACCCTAATGGTATAACTTGCTTTTTCTCCTTTCAATAAGGTTCAGTTGTCATCAGTTAATCCCTCAGCCACGTTACCCCCGGGGTCAGCAGGCCTTGAACAGAGTCTTTCAGGACTTTCTATTAGTTCACCCCCAACTACTGTCAGTAACGTTCTCAATACAGGTCAGTGTGGAAGTAACTAGCTTCTGAAATGCATGGCTTTTCTAACTCTTTTGCATTCACAGATGTTTCTATCAATTTAATAGAAGGCAGAAGAGAGAATAAGATTTTAATTCCCCAAACTTTTCTCAAGAACATAAGCTAGAGTACTGTAATTGTGCCCTACTTGCTCACAAAATAATTGCAAACAACTTCTATCAGAAATAAGATGTGTATTATTGAGAATACTGTTTCTTCAGCAGCATTTTATGGTTAAGGCAAATAGTAATTCTCGTGTAACCAACTATTTATTTGTACTTCTTGAGGAAGGGAGCTGAAGTGTTGCATGCTTAAAATTTATATTGTTTTCCTGTATCCTCCACCAGGTGTTCCAACAGTTCCATTATTACCCCCTCAAGTCAGTCAGTCCCTTACCTCTGTGCCACCAGTTAACCCAGCAACTACCTTACCAGGTGAGTAGGCAAAATTTATTAAAACATTTCTGAGACAGAAAGCATAAGGGAACAAGGGAAGAAAGCTGTCTTTTCTACTGCTTTTGGGGGGGACACAGGAAGGTATGACTTCATACAACTTAACACATTTCATGTTGAAGATCTCTGTACAACTTCTACAGTGTTCGGAATATTTTTTTAGAGCATGTGCACAGCATGTCTGCAGCAGAGGACTGAATTGGCAGCAAAGCTTACAATCGTTTACCTCTTAGGGCCCCCTGCACAATAGATGCAGCATTGAGCATTTCTCAGGAAGGTATTAGCTTTGTTATTTGCAACATTTCTTGAGTTGACATATTGTTATTTTTCATAGTTCATAAATTGTATGTTGCAAAATACTTTTGCAAATAGCCTCTCAGTTTGTTTGTCTTTTGTAGTGGGACATCATGACAGAAGAAATTTCTGAGAAGGCATATTTGCCTATTTCTGCATTCCTTTCACCCATAAAACCTCAATTTTAGGAAACTCCTTTTTAATTCCCAGCTTGATCAGTCTTCCCAGTATAAATATAGGGCTAAGAATATAGAACTGTATGTTGCAGTTACTGTTTCTGAGTTATTTAGTAATTTAAACCGGTATAACAAGAGTCTGTCTGCAGAGTGATGTGCATTATTTCTGATAATAACAAACATTTCAAGCACTAGTATTCCAGAATTGTTCACGGTGGGCAAGACAAGGATTGGGTAGGGTTTTACTGTGTAACTGGTGCACTGGAACAGGACTCAATGGTGCATTCCGAAACACTATAGGAGTTGTATTTTGTTTTGTATGCTATGAGACGAGTAGGTAAAGATGCGTTCAAAAGTTTTAAGTAATGCTTGAAGGTATGCTCTCTAACATAGAGAAAATGTGTAGTAGAGCTAACTGTGGGCATACAAGGGCAGAGAACTTTAATTTTGTACTGCTTAGGTAAAATACCAAACTACTAAGAAGTTCCGCTTCTGTTAATGTCCTCTTTTTCCTCAATGCCCTATCCACCCATTCCCCAAAATCTGCAAATGCCAATTTTCCCTTTACCTTGTTCTCTGAATAGTATCATTGATTTTTTTTTTTTTTTTTAAAAGCCATTAGAATATTTCTTGCTATTTGCATGGCCATACTAGTGATATTCTAATGTATTAAATATACAGGAGGTTTAAAATTTGAGTGAATTTATGTGAAGTTCAGCATTTTTCAGATTTAAAAAATGTTCAAACCACAGTGGTTTGTAGCTGAGCGGAAAGCTTTTTCATTATGCCAGCCTTTGTGGCTAATGAATTCACAGGTAGGTAAAGATGACTATTTATGAATCAAAACCTGTGTACAGTAGCTTTGCTTTAAGACTTTTATCCCCTCCATCTTATTACTGTAATGTTAACAGTTATTTCAGAATTAGCCTTCTCTGAGTTAACCGCAAAGTAGGAATAGAGTCCTTGTCCCAGAAGTGCGGCTCTAAGACAGAAATTTCAGGAGGGGAAAGATATTCTGTAGCAAACACAATGATGAAAGGGCATGTGTTGTGTTCATCATACATTTCTCTTCTATTCCTGACTTCGAAAGTTATTTTGTCTTGCCTTTTCTATACATCTCTCTGTTTAGTTATGAACTAAGTAGAAAAGACTAATAATGGAGTAATCAATATTAGAGATCAGAAACAGGATGTATTTCATCCTGTTATTATCTTATGCCATTCAAGTTGGGAACAGAGGGCATCTGGTACAGTGTTGCAGTGAAATAACTACCTTTGTTAAACTTGGGATGTAAACCTACTAATTCCTTGAAATAAGATTCTGCTTTCCTCAGAAAAATCTGAGAGGTTGGGATATGCTAGTCCAGAATTCCTACAAATAGGTATCTGTTTTCACTGTGCAACTTAAAAGCTGAAACTCAGGTGAATTTGCATTCTTATATGTAAAAGTGATAATGAAGATATAAAGCAATATAAAATAACTTTATATGATCAGTAAAATCTCAGAAACAGGAAAAACAAGCAAACAAACCCCAAAACAAAACGATGACAACAACAAAACAAACAAGAATTTTAAATTTGCAGTTTTAACTTTCTCTTTTTTGTAGGTCTGATGCCATTACCAGCAGGGCTTCCCAACCTGCCTGATCTGTCCAAACTTAATTTACCTGCACCACACATTGTTCCAGAAATCACACAGCCTGGTAAGCGATTCTGCGAACTGAAACACTGTAATAGCCTGTCTCTCCTTAACAATCCTTAACACTCTCATTTAGAGCCATCTGGTAGAATCCTGAAGAGGGTAAATTGAGAGTTTGCCTGACATGGGAGTTGATGGTAGTGCCCACATTAGGTAGAAAAGGAATGTATCTTTAGATAAGCTAATTCTAAACCTGTGTCTATATTTAGTTGTTTCAGCTTATAGTATCTGATCTATGATCTCAAAAGAGGTAGGGCCAAGAGTGAAAGTAAATAGTTTTATTGGTAGAAGAAAATACGAGGTGTTTCCTTGTATGCTAGTTGAGATCAAAGCACCCTGATTGAATGCTAAAAGTACAAGCTAATACTAGATTTATGGGTTTGAATAAAACTAAAGTGAAATTGGAAGCCTTACCTGGAATAAGGTTCTTGTTGACTTCTTGTTTCTGGCAGTTTGATTGAATGCCAGAAAAATCTAATAATCAGTATTAATGCTTAAATACTATACCTAGTCATTTGGGGAGGTAGAGCAAACCTGAGTTTGTTCTGATTCTTCAGTTCTGAAATCTGAAAAGTATCAGGCTTGAAACTAGCCCACTGAGTCAGTGCTGTATGTATAGCATACTCACACTACGTTCAAGAGTAAATAGGAGATTAGAGAAAGTAAACATGTTAAGCAGAGAATCTCTCCAGATCTGTCTGTGGTGTGCAGCAGCTCATTGCCTCTTTTAATCTTTTTTTGTCTCCTTAGGTTTGCCACCCCTTCCCTCCTTGCCACCTCTGAATCTAATGGGAATACCACCTCTTTCAATGCCACCCAAATGTGTTCCTCTGCTTCCTTTGGTCACAGAGGCATCTGCAGTGTCTACAGATTTGCTTCCCTCCATTACTCAAGCTGGAAGCTTTTCTGTTGACCCTGGCACCACTGCAAATGTGGAACAGACCTCTACACTCACCTTGGATAGCGCTACCCCAACTTTTAAGGCAACTATTTTTGACCAATCAAGTGAATCCTCTGCAGTTAGTGAGAAAACACCTGGAGTCACAGATACACAAGCTTCTGAATCATAACTCCAGATCACTCTGTTGGATTGGCTTGGTATTTATTTAGCCATGGGATACATATTTGAAGAGCAAGCTATTGTTAATTTCATACTAGTTTGTACTTAATCTTTAGGAATCCTGTAAATAATATGGAGGTATAATAAAAATAAAAGGGGGTTTATAAAGTGTGGTGGGAGGGGAGGAAGAGTACTTGTATGTAACCAAAAAAAAAACCCAACGAAATGTCAAGGTGGTAAATAGAACTCTACTGCCAAACTTGGAGGTATATGTTTTTAATATAGGCTGACAGCCTTAGTGTGCTAGGCCTGTCCTTGCTTATAATTAGCAATTTTTGCTTCTGATAGAAATGAAGCGGTTCTTGAGTGTGACATTTCCGTATCATAGTTCTTGTTCTTTGCAAGTATCTTGTTACTACAGTGGGGATGAGAATATTTAGTCCAAGTTGTGAATTTTAACACTGCAGAACTTCTACCTAAAGATATTTCTATTGAAGTTGCTGAGTGACCTGTTAACTGACATCTTGTTATTCAGCTTGTACACAAATCTTTATTTTTAAGCTCTTGGGAGATGCTCAAGCCATGTTTTGTGAATGCCGCTGCATTGTTTCATATGCCCACTGTAAAATGGCATTTGGAAGGGAATACAGGAAATGTTAAATGTAGCATACAATTTGGCACTTCATGACTACTGTAAGACAAAATAATGATTAAGCATTACATACAGCAATAAATTCCTGGAATTTTATCCTTTGTGTGACAAAATAGTACATTTCTTTTTTTAGTGCTTAAACTCTCATTTAACTGTTTTTAGGTTAGGTCACTCTAGCCCAGATCCATGAGGGGCCTCCCCTCCAGAGGAGCAGATCCAGGAGGCAATGCCAGACTTTGGAATGGCAAGCAGGATCAGCACTAGCAGTTAGATCCGTTGCAGCAATGAGTCATAAAATCTGCCTGCATATGATTCATACTTGGCTTTTTAAATTTATGTTGAGGATTAAAATTATAGAGTAACTGTGGACAATGCACTTGTATAAACTGGTGTGTGTGCTGTACTCCAGGTGATATCCTTCACTCCTGCTCTCAGGTATAGCTCATGTGGAAAATGCTTCTGTACAACCCCAGTACTTCTATGCTACTGGGATTTCAGTTATACATGTTTTCTACAAGCATATGCAAACTTTAGCCCTGTCATCAGCAGACTGAAACTAAAGTCTCTCTAAATGGCTACATCATCCCTTTCGGAAATGCAGTGTGCCTGATTAGTGTTTGGAACAGTAATTGCATGTAACTGCTCATTGTAAAGTCTCAAAGAATTAGTTCAGGTGGAAGCCTTTTCTAACACCTGTCATCCTGTCTCATCTTTATCACTTAAGTATTTGTCTTTCCTCTGCCCCACTACTGCACATTTCCTCATTGCCTGTTGTGTCAAAAGCCCATGTCAAAGACAGACACCAAATACTTTTTTCCACACTGTGAATGGTTTCTTTCTTCAGCTGTTGGGTGTGTGAAATCCCTCTGCATGGCTAAGTAGGGGGCTCACTGTTTCTCAGAATGTATTTTTGATTTAAATTTGTAAATCTAGTGCCACATACCTCAGAATTAAACCTTGCCATGAGACAAAGTATGTTCCCTGCTTTCTTCTTCTCTGTATGCAGAGAAAATCTGTTAGTATTGAGCTTCATAAAGCCTCGGAGGTCTGATAGTCTTTCCTGTAACTTCCTTACACACTTTCACAGCTCGTGTCCTCATCATTATTATTTTCCTTTTCTAACCCAAGAGCAGCAGAAAGAGAAGTTTTGTCACATACCCAATTTAGAGAAATTGCTGACTGTAATCCAGTGCCTTGAACTAGAACCCTTGGGTAGTTTTTTGGGTTCTTACAGTACAGCACAGTGTCCTTCGGAGTAACAGCTGAAGTTAGCTGGCACGTTTTTGTGCTTTCCAACATCAAGCTGCAAACTTTTGTAGGTGTTGTGCAGTTGTCTCTAGGAGCAGACAAAAATAAGACAGTCTGAATCCATGCACTTCTGTTAGCTATTTTAAGGTCCCTGTTGCTGACTTTATAGATCCAGCCTTTTGATAGGTACAGAAGCAGTAGAAGTAAAGCAGTGTTTAACTGTAACCATCAGCGGTTCTGGTAAAGATAACGTGACTTCAAATTTGGAGATGATTCAGGGGTGCAGAATTTAAGTTCTAATCTCACAGCTAGAAAGTCATAAACATTGACTAGTCAAAAACCACTTAAAAGCAAGAGCCTTCAAGTCATACTATTGCACTCTATCCCTGTTTTTTAATTCCCTTAACTAGTAAAACAAACAAATAACAGCAAAGTCAATTATCCTGTTAAGCAGGCATTTATTAACAGCACCGGGGATCATCCACAATAAGTGCTCCCATGACGGGATGCTCTTGCATTGCTTATATTCACACAATTATTGCATATTCATTATAATTTTTTGAAATTGTTTACATACTTCTAAGAAAAAATTACATAATCATAAGGTTAGTATGAAGTTAGTTAAAATCGATTAGTTTCTTACTTGCAATACATCTATTAATTACTAGTCGAATATAAGCCAAGTACTCTGCTTCTAAACAATGTCTTAGTTAATCTTCTGTCTCCCTCTTGTAGGATCTAAAGCTTGAAAAATATCTCCTGTTTTTGCAGGCGGTTAGAAAGCATTTATCATGTCAATTGGTGAATGATTGATAGGTACATCTTTTGTAGCTTAATCGCAGTACACATTCATTTAGCAGCTTCTCTTCAGCTCCCCCCTTCTCAATATACTTGCAAATTCTTTTGCAATACAGATCTACAAAATATCATAATCTTATGTTGTGGTACAGCATAGCTATCTGTTACCCAATAGCAGTACCAAAAAGACCATTGTAGCATAATGCAAGTAAAAATCATTAGCATTAAAATTAGAGTCACAAACATAAACAACTACTTCAATTGGGTCAAACGGGGTAGCTATGAAGTAAGGTTATAACAAATTTTTGCCAAAACTTCAAGAAGTATCATCTTTAGTGACTTAATGTAATACTTCAGTTTATTCCCAAAAGGATTTGCAATCACTCATTTCAATACCATTTAAGAGTCTTTAGTTTGTAACAAAACCAAAATTCACTCTTGTCAAGACTACAATTCTCACCAGTAATGCCAACAAGGGATATTTTGCAGTTTCAGATTCAACCTGTCCAGACATTCCTTTTAGTTAATTTCGGGCTGTAATAGTTTTCACTAAAGATTTGTGTAAAGGCTACTGGGAGTAAAAGCATTTGTTACTGCAGTTATACTTTTTAGAGTCACTAAGATCAACATTGAGAGAACTGTAAAGCAGTAGGTCCTACCAGTTCCAGTGTCTGTTTCTTATCTGGCACTTTCTTCACTCTCAAATAGTGAATCCAGGCAGGTTGCTCTGTAATCTTGATTGCAGTAAAGGCTGTCAGCAACACCTGGAACAGTCCACTCCTCTTCTAAAGGTTGACCTGAAAAAAGCTTTAACATAAACTTAATCTCTTGGCTTGAAATAAAAGACTTACGTTTTCTACTTTACCTCATTTGACTGTTATTATTGCTTTCAATTGTTTTAATAGGTCTCATCTTAGTAAGAATTTTTGAGACCGAGGCATATCGAAGAACTTATGAATTCCAATTTGTTTTACCAATTTGTATCTGATTGGCTGTAAAAGAAATCCTTCTTTTGTTGGCCAATAGCTCTCGCTACAGTTACAAAATCTTTATCTAATGGTGTCAAATCCTGATTCAAAACTGAAGATGTTCCAGTATCAACTAAAATCTCGGCATCTTTTCCCTGTTTTCCTCTTCTTTCTCCAAGGCTTCATCATCTGCCACCTGGGAAGGTAAAGGCACATAATCTTCAATTCTGTCCCCTTGTGGAGACCCATCATCTTCTCTCTCATCCTCCTCTCTCATCAGGGGAGTTTTCTTTCTTTTTCTACACACTGAACAACATGGTTTCAGCCTCCCTTGCACTTTATTCTGCTCCCTTTTTAGTGTAAACACAGATGGATCATGTGGTGGCAAGTTAATACCACATTCTTTCTGCCACTCTGGGTGTTTTCGCAAAGTGAAAAATACATCAGCATACATAACTTGATTCTATTTTCCTTCTCTCTTCAATAATAACATCAAAGTGCCATAACTCAAAGTTTCATTAAGAGGCCACTTTTCATCATCATCTAATTCATACAGTAGCCACTGATTATAATATTTCATCAAGGTTTCTCTATTCACATTATCACCAGGTGGTTCCCCAATACACCCTAACAGGCTCTTTTCAGAACACCACTACTATGCTTGTCCTCCCGTTATGCTTTATACAGAACAACACTGCTGATCTCATTACAAATACGAACTATGAGCATTGCTACATATATCAATACCTCACAGATAATACTAGAAACTACCCACGTCATACAACCCTCACAATTTGTACTCCAAGTTTATCCCACTCTCTCCAAAACTTACAATTAACACAAAACAATTCAGGCAAAAAGCTCAAATCTATATAACGCTCAGAACTACAATTAGGACATTTTACAACATAGATTGGTTCACAATACCCACACTTTTCACAAGTTAAAACCACAGCAGCCTCTACTGTGTCTTTAGGCATTAAAGTGCATAACCAAAACCAAGGTGTATCCAAAAATTAAACAAAACTACAGTATGCTTTATGGTTGTATACAAAGCTGTCTTTACACGACAACAAAATAATAATACCAGAAGTTTTCCGCACGAAAAAATCCACAGAATACCAAAGCCATCATATTCCAGAAAACCAAGTACCCGAAGTATACCTTCAAGGTGCTAACAACCCGGTGTACGCTATCCTGTGTAAGAATTCTGTATCATGATTTGTGGATAGCCCAAACCAAAGTGACTGGTCTCAAATTTCAGAAAAGAATGCCTTCTTACCAGAGGTCTTTGTCTGTCCCCACAGCCATCTGAGGGGGACGAGCAGTCTCTCCAGAGAAATTTCGAGAGTGCACCAATGGAGTCCCTGACTCAACAGGTCCTGCAGCCAGACAGGATCGGTTCTCCCGCCTGGCCCACCAACAGAAACTAAGAAATAACAGCGAAGTCAATTATCCTGTTAAGCGGGCATTCTTTATTGACAGTGCTGGGGAACACTTGGGATCATCCACAGTAAGTGCCCCAATGACTGGATGCTCTTGTGTTGCTTATATTCATACAATTATTGCATATTCTTCACAATTTTTGGAAATTTTTAACATACTATACATCTATACTAAGAAAAAACCTGCATAATCATAAGATTAGTATGAAGTTAGTTAAAATTGATTAGTTTCTTACTTACAATACATCCATGACTTACTAGGCAAATATAAGCTAAGTACCCTGCTTCTAAACAATGTCGTAGTTAATCTTCTGTCTCCCTCTTGTCATGCAGTAGGATCTAAAACAAAAAATATCTCCTGTTTTTGCAGGTGGTTAGAAAGCATTTATCGTGTCAATTGGTTAATGATAGGTACATCTTTTGTAACTCAGTCACAGTATACATTAATTTAGTAGCTTCTCTTCACTACATGTAATGAAATTGTACCATACTCCCTTCTGGCAAGGATCTCTTAATGACTTACTTTTCCCCGAAAAAGAGAGTAAGGAGGGATAAGGAATGAAGACAGACCAAGGGCCTGCCAGACAGTGTAACCTTGTTTGCATGAGTTCATGTATTCAGCTGTTAGTGAACAGTTATTAATAGGCATATCAGCTTTATTTAAAACATTGACACATTGAGATTTTTTTAACAAGTACTATCAGCAGACAGGAAGACAGATGTCCCGTGAACATCCCCAGCCTTACATATACTTAAGAGTCATTAACATGTGCCTGACGTACTGTAAAAGGAATAAGGTGTATTCCTGCTCCACCAAAGGCTGCACTGGGGGCACTGGTGTTCAGTGGTACGTGTGTTTGTTGTGAGTGCTGGGCTGGCTGTACAGTTCTGCTCAAGAAACCTCAAGCACATGCTGAGGAGGTGCATTTTTTGCAGCTTGAAGCTCTGCTGCTGCTCTGGGAAACAGCTGCTCAGGCTGCAAGGTCAAGGCAGGAGTGTGGACAACGCGTCAGTGGCGACCGTTTCGTAGCTGGGGGGGTGTCACAGAGCGGGCTGTTCCTGAGCCACCCACAGCCGTCTGTTAGATCAGTCCTGTCCAACACTGAACCCGCCTGTCGCAACCGGAGCGCCGCTTGTTCCTGGGCAATGGCTGTGCTGTGCCGCCAGATGGCGGGCGACAGTCTCTGTTGGTTGAGTGTACAGGATCAGGCGCAGCACTGGGTGATTGGTTCCCGCCCCCCCAGCAGCGACTGGAGCCAAATGGATGCCAGCTGGATGCTGAATGATAGTACTTAAAGGAATCACGGATAACTATAAAACCAACTGATGTGAATGTAGAAATGGGCTGAGCTTAAGCTAGTTCTAAATTCCAGAATTTTGCTGGCAGTTTGCCGACTTAAGCCAAGCTAACCACAGGGCAGGGTGAAAATGTGTTTTGAAAAAAGCTCAGCCTTACAGGCAGGGACTCGTTTGAGAAATTGTAATGCTGAAGGAAAGGCCTGGGTAATATTTCCAGCCTCTCAGTGATGTAAGTGCTGATTGTGGAATTAAGTTGAAGAGGGCAGGATAAGGATCAGTGATGTTTGATCACAGCACCCTGTCTTCCTCAATTATACACAGGCTTTGTCTGTACTAGTCAAATAAATGTGTTCACAGTCACTCCCTATGATGGAGGCCCCACTGGCACTGAGCTCAGATTCTTTGGTTTATCACTTGGACTTGGACACCGACAATCTGTCTCATTGTAGATTTGAATCTTGTAATGGTAGGCAAGAATCAGACTGTGTTTTTTAATCTGTAAGTGTTTGTAGTTCATTACTAGCTCACACTTTGTACTGCTGCTCTGTACATTCTCCATGGCAGTGCTGGTAGCTTAATATATATTTGCACAGCCCAGCATGCAGTGTCTTGCACTGTGCTGCACCTTCTAGTAGTAATGTTAGCTCAGAAAGCAACAAAATATTCAAATTGATTTGGCTGTAGAAATGTGGGGTTTTTTTCTGTGTTTGTTTGTTTGTTTTTCTGTTTTTAAATCTATGGTACAATGGGAAGCCAAGGCCTACCATAGCACAGTTTTAAAGTGAAGTACTTAAGGTACAAGAACCAATCTCCAAAATACGAAACCAAACAACCGACAACTCCGATCAAACGGAAAACTTAATTTAGCTCAGATGCCCCTCCAACAGTTCTGCTCCTGCAGCCCTGGCCAAAGAATTAAAACACAGTAACCTGTCCTTCTACAGAATATCTAAGAGATTTGCAGATGGTGGTTAGAGAGCTTGTAAGCTGAGCAAGGAACAAACATGTCCTTTTCCAGAAACCCAATTAATGTTTATCCTTAGGCCTTGTTGAATACATTATGTTGCCAGAGTGCAGCTAGCAAATCAGAATGTCACTTAGGTGGGTGACTTCTGTTTCTTAGGAACAGCCTTTGCACATTATTTCAGTTGCAAGTTAGTACCAAAGTGCTAGCTTTGTGCTATGACATACCTGGCATGTGAAATGACATCAAGACTTAAGAGTTTGAAGGCCACAGATCTGGCATGTGGAGAGCTGCTCTGGCTGAGAAGGGTTAGGTGGGGTGCCTAGTTTTTTTACCTTACAGCAGGAAAGTAGTGTCTCTAGCCATCAGCAGCATGTCTGCCTCTCCACTGCCCGCCCTCACACGTGGAAAGGCAGAACTTAGCCCTAAGAGAAGGCTGCAAACATTATTACAAGTTGACTGTGGCCTACCAAATAATCACGTTCTCCGCCTTCGAACTTTTATCCTATGTGAGCAAAAGGTATCTTTCATCCTTAGTTGTGCAATGTAGTATTTTTACTCTCTGAATAGTTTCCCGTGTTAGGTTCACAGTTAATCTGTCTTAAAAGCTGCATTCCAACATTGCTCAGCACACCACGAAGAGACAGATTCAGAGACCACAGAGATCAGGCTCCCCTTGGGCAACCCATGGCAACAGTGAAAGCCACTTCTGCCAACAACAAACCGATTTTAATAACAGTCCTTATCTGAGAGCTGTTTACTCGGCCAGCAAGTGGCTGCATATTCACATACCTTGTTTATGGTCCTTGCAGCTTAGGTGAGCTATGAAACCCCAACAGAAGCTAAAAAAAAAGGAAATGAGCGATGAACTCAAGTTGCAAAGCCTATGGGCGACATAGGCTTGCTAGTTATGTAAGAAAACCCCACAATGGAAGATTATATTAGCAAAAGCAGTGCAGAGCTATGAGCTTTACATTTGACAAGGAGTGCTGGATGTAATGGAGGTCACTGAGGGTCAACTCATCTGGACCTTGTGATGTGCAGAAAGGACACTATAGCACTGCCCGGATCCCTCACCCTAAAGCCATCTCTTCCCAGCCCTCATAATTTACCAGCCAACATGCTCTGCTGGCAGCTTTCATGAATAAACGCGTCATTTCAGTGTTCTTGCTCCTAAATGAACAATAGTCACAAATAACAAATCTTCAGCCAACACCACTACATTCTCACCTGGTGTAAGAGAAATAGCTTCCAGTTCTTCATACTGGGCAGGGGAGAGAGAGAGAGACTAAGCAAAGATACAGACAGTTCAGTTGCTAAGACTTAGCAGTGACCATCTTGCTGCTATCTTGCCCTTATCCTTCAAGGTGATTTTCCTGAAATTCTGATTTTTGAATCTTCAAAATAGTCATCTTTAAAAACAAACTGAAGATTTCAAACCTCCCACCCTGGCATTTCTAAGTACCGATTGTATGGGTTTGCAGTTGTGCACATATCAGGTACTTGGATTGGCACATACCATCAGTGCTTAAAGAATTTAAAGAAATAACTTGGCAACTGAAGCTAGCTCAGAAAAATAGTGCAACTTATTTAAGAAACACTAGAACTTGGAAAAAAAAGTTGAAATTTTTTATAAACAGCAGCTCAGTATTAATGGTTACTAGGCATCAGTCAAGTTTTATCAACTATGATACTAAAAGATTAAACTGTAAGAAAATATATAACAAGCTATTTCACAACACTGTTTATGCCCTCAGGTGAGCTTGTGTTCACACAAAAAAGGGAACAGGACAAGCATGGTGCCAGGCAGTGACACTACTAAGGCTCAGAAGTCTAACAATAGGAGACAGTTTTGTACATATAAACAGCACGTGGGTAAAATCCTTTTAGAGAACAACTGCTACGAAAATAGAAACCAACTGGAAGTCTGTGTATTGCCAAATAACATGCTGGGCACTGGAAATGGTTGAACTTATAAAACAATTAAATTTGTTTCAAGGTTACATTTTTATTTGAAACAGATTTCTTACACATCTTACCAGCAGCACCTATTCAGAGAGAAGCCCCCGTCAACCAATAATAACAACAAAACACAAACAACAACAACACAAAACCAAACAAAAACAACAAACAAACAACCCCCTCCACTTGCTCTCTGGGCACTAACTGTTTAACAATGAAAAGGAACTTACTGTTCCTAACCCACTTCTTGACTGTTTTCATTCTTAATTATGAAAAAAGTAACAAAAAGAACATCTTCTGGATTGCACTGTGCTCCTGAATATTTTAAGCCTAAAAGTACACATCATAAAGGAGTAGGAAGACTTTAAGGAATTTGGGGTGAAATATCGAGAACTACGAGGAACTGAATAAAATATTTTTCAAATGCTCCTTGGCAACTGTCATACGTCACTCATACAGAAGCATGCTCGTGCATCCTTACCTGACAGCTTCACGTGGCTGGAGTTCAGTGTACACATAATCTGCTCCAGAGTCTCGCATCAACTTGCAGAAGTACTTGCTTCAGCCTTGACTCCTGTCCTTGCAAAGCCTACCTGTCAGCCTACAAACTTCTGCCTCCTACAACGTGACACCATCTCTCAATAAGTACATTACTGGCCCCTTCTCTGAAGGACTTGCTGCCGCTGTGGCTGATGCCATATCTAGTGCTACAGAGGTAATATTTCAGGATAAGGCCTGAAGGCATCTCAGATTCTCGTCTACTATGTCACATTCCTCCCCTTTTTCTCTTTTTTGCCTTACTCCCCATGTCACTTTTAGATAGGGCCTTCTAGTATCATTCAGAATGGCTAGAAAGGGTGGCTAAAAACACCGGCAGATTTCTTGTGGTGTACAGGAAGAGATGCTGGAAGAGATCTGCTAAACAACAGATACCAGCTTTCTCCTTGCTAATCACTGCCTTTGGCACTCTGCACAGCAGAGATATCCTGCCGTCACCTCTCACCTAGAACTCCTCATTTGCCATCCTCCCCCAAGGAGTTCCTGTGCTTTTTTGAACTACTTGTTGGGTCTTCCAAGAAAGGAGTGGAAGTCAGCACCCACATTCACTGCCTAGTGTGTGCTGTGGTTTCAATGGAAGACGCAGGCTGGTCTGAGGGAGGATCACGAGTCAGCCCGTGGGAAAGAGTGCCCGCAGACATTGGCCTGAGGCACCACAGCCCATCACTGTGAAGGCACAGCAGCAGATTCCAAGAGGGCAGGTTAGCAACAAGGAGCTCGCTCACATTCACTGCTGTTGCCTGTTCAAGGAAAACTCTTCAAAATGATGAAAAGTAGTAGAAAGCTGTTGTTGTCACATGTGGCTGAACTTGAACAACCTCTACACCTGATTGCGATGCTTAGACCAGCTCATGAGCATGGGGCAGCTTCAAGTGCAAGGGCTTTGCTTTCCAGACCTGTGTGTCATGCAAGGGGGATATTGGCTGTTTAAACAGCAAGTGTGCTTCACTAGAGGAGGGTGTTTGATCAGTTTTGTACATATCTCCTTGTAAAGACCAGAAATGTGCTTTCTGAAAGAAAGACAGTGTTTAAATTGATTAGGCAAATCATAAATAATACCCTCAGCCTCCTGCCTGCAGCAGTCTCCAAGCATTGGTCATATGGCATCTTTCCAGACCACATGGCAGCCAAGGAGGCAAAGTTGGTGATTATTATTTCACCCACCTTTGGCAGGAAATAAAACATCTGTTTTATCCTGACAGTGGGACTCTCTAGCAGTTAGGCTAAGATGGGTTAAAAAGGAATATAATTGGAAATTATGTTTAAGGCAGCAGCAGGCAGTGATAGACTTCTCAAATTTAGTAAGACTTCAGTCACTGATACTTGAAGAGCCATGGGATTTTTTGTGGGTGTAGCCAGCCAGGACCTCTGTTTCACAGCTCAGTCAGAGAGAAAGCTTGCTTGTGAAAGAGGGTACCTTTTCAGCTGGTCTCAAGGGACAAGTGGTTGTGGCTCTGGACTGCTCACAAGCGGAGCAGCTGTACTTGCTGCTGCTCTGAGTTCTTCTGGTTGACAATGGTATTTCTCATTGCTGTTCGACCATAAGGCAGTGTTAAGTGCTTGAAAACTGGGACTATTAATGTGAATATGCAGCATGAGCAGACGTGCCATTCTGTTTAATATATAAGCAGATGAAGATAATTTTGGGGGTGCAAAACAACTTCTAAGATAATCTGTTTCCCTGTAAAGTTAAAACAAGTATTATTGACTATGAATGAGTAGCCAGTGGGCTGACTGAATAGCTCAGCTAGGTGGTGATGAAGAGGAAGGACAGCTGCAAGTCTCACCTCCTAGAACAGAGCCCTAAGTGGTCAAAAAAGGCACCTTCAAAAAGAGGGAGGAGTGTTTACTGCAGGTGATATGGTTAGAGTGGCCCAGTAGAACTGAGCAAAGAGAACTTCAGACCAAATGCTTGTAATAATTATTTCTGTGTCTCAGGATAATCTGCGTAAGAGTCTTAGCAGGGAAGTGTTCTAATTGCCTCCCAGAAGAGGACAAAGCAAAGACTTGGGTTCAGCAACCAAAGAATAATCTTGTGCCAAAATACTGGAGCATGATGAAAAACATTTGCTGTTTTGTGGGATTCATCTTGCTATACCCTCTTCGTATCCAGCAGAGCCTGCTCACAGACACTGTAGTGCTCCTCTTTGAACTGGTTTGGCTCAATGAGTGGATGGGCATTTAGTTAGCGGTGGTCACTTTGGAGGGAGGAGGGTTTGTATAATCTTTAGTCTAAGGACAGTCACTGAGAACAGATTTCAGCTGGCTGCAAGGACACCCATTAGGATGTGACACACAACAAAATCTTAAGTGAATGATGCCTCTGAGTACCCTTGGCAGCAGATAAGCACAAACACCCTGGCACGCATGGCAGCACCAAAACGTAAAGAGTCATAGTCACTATTGTGCCATCTCTTAGGAAATAGCTGACTTTACTGCAGTTTGCAGCAACAGATGTGGATTAAAGCCTCCAAAAATTTGTATTCATTTGAGTCAGTAGTACATACTAAAAGGGAGCCTGAGTTCAACCAAAGACACCACTGAAAAGCAAGTGAGACTTGGATAATCTCAGCTTTGCCTACTGCACCCACTTCTCTACTGGCTTTGACTGTGTAAAAAACAATATCTGGTCCCCTGCTGCTGCAGGTAGCTGCTGTCCTCTGCTCAGCAGTAAAATCAGCTATTGGAGCAGAGATGTAGCAGAACTACTCCTGCAATTATGGGCTCAGAGCTACTAGGGCTGGGCAAGATCCTCAACATCTTCCACGCGACCTGCTGCAGTATGCCCACCACAAAATGCCACCAAGAGTTCGTGTTAAAGTTCACATTCCTGGATGGGTTGAAGCATATTTTGAGAAGGAAGTCAAACCTCAGCTGATAGTGGTGGATCATATACCTACAACTATTAAAACTCCTACTGTGTTTTGTTTCCCTTATTGCAAGTAAGGGGCAAGAATTTCTTCCCCTTTACGGTCTTTGTAATATTGTGTGAAATGGCTTTTTTTTTAAGGGTACACTGCAAAAAGAGTGCCTTGCTTAACTGTTGGCTACACATTCACAGGTGTCTTTGCTGTCAGTTATTGATGCTATCAAGAAAGCTGCATCCCTTAAAAGGCTTCCAGCTGAATTTAAGCTCCAGGCCAGATACTTTCTCTCTGCAGGGTAACTTTTAGCATCAAATCTCACTGGAACAAGAAGGCTTTAAAACTAGGAAAAAATGAATGAGGAAATCAGCGATACCAATTATATGCCAAATGAAGATAAGTCCCTCTGTCTCATTAGCACTGTTTAATTATGCTTGGATTTAAATTCTAAATATAGTTCATAAGAATTCACAAGGGCGAGTGTTTGCTTCCACTGTTGTAATCCTCTCCATATCTAATACTTCTCTCTCCTATTAGATCAACAGTTTTAAGGACTTGTCTGTTTGAGTCATAAATAAGGACACCAAGACTTCACCCCTTAGAAATTAAAAATGTTGGTTAAGCAGTGGCTTTTGTTTGATATTTGCATTGCTGTGAGGGTCCAGAGGTCTCAGCTGATTTCTCAGCTTCCTGTGCTGAGTCTGTGTGAACACATGGAGAGAGTCCCTGCTATGGGGTCCTACACTCTTAACAAGGCAGAGGCAGAATATTTCCAATATGCATGTGTGCATGTGTTAAAGCATGTATGTGTCTTTCTATCTGCTTGTCTATCTATATCTCTATCTATTTATCTATCTGTCTATCTAAATGCAAAACATCACAGTTTACAGGAATTTGAATCTTTTCTCCTCAGTCTTGGTCAAGCACTCGGCCCTCTTTGGGGTTAACTTTAACCTCTTTACCAGTTTACCACTACAAACCTGGTAACAAATATGATTTCTAACTACGTGACTCAATCCAGCTACTAGCAGATTTCAAGAGGAATCTAGAAAGCCCCCCACACATCTGGGTCTTCTATCAAGGGGTTCATCTGGGAAAGAGAGGAGACCCACTCCCTCACTTCCTGGAGAAAACGCCCCAGAGCCAGTTGTTTGCTCACCAAGAGGAAGCCTACCTTTAGATCATATACAACATACAAAACATATACAAAACATCATTGAGGGAATCTCTCCGTTTTGAGAAAGGCTGGATTTAAACAACCATTTCCACACCAGCCAATGCTAAGAGGAGGAAATGGGGCAGTTCAGCAGGGATGAGAGAAGCAAACATCCTTTTTCCCTTCCAAACTTGGTTAGAAATTCACAGTGTTAAGATGACCTGTCCAAGAAGACAAATATTTCCAAAACACCATCAGCATTTCTAAAAGCAGTGCAAAAACTCACCAGTCTCTGCTAATCCTTTATCAGTGGTTTTGTTTGATTCAGAAATACTATTAATTAATCTACTATTGATTGGGTGAGAATTTTACTGCCCTCAAAACTGCAAGTTTATTGCACTTATGAAAACATTTTACATTTGCATCCTGGATTAGGACGTATCTGTCAAGAACAGATGTAATTGCTTAGTCACTGTGTGCAAAGGCATCTGATGCTCAGTGTAGGCTCAGCTTTGGTTGTCCAAAGGAGAGTGAACATAGATATAGTATTAGATATGAGCTTCAGATGCTTGAATTCATGCAGGAATAATCAGGTTTGCACCCATGGGATAATTGGAACACTGTGTTCTTCCCACAGTAGTTTAGTCAGGGAATGCTTAAAAAAGATGGTGGGTTTTTGTAGCTCCTTCTCTCTAGAGATTATTATGCAGAGATGGTGCTGCGGGCTCAAATACAGGTAGCACCCAGATCACCGTGGTGGCTGCAGTGATCATTGTTTCTTGGAAATTTCGGTTCTTCATAATCTCTCAGCAAACAGCACAGACCACCATGGGATGTGTGCTAGGTCTCTCTCATATGCCAAAAAAGTATTTGTGTGTTGGCACTAAAGAAACACTGAACTAACCAGCTACCTGGGGGCCCTGCCGAAAGTGGTGTTGACTCACAGAGGGATGTTTCTACATCTAGTGGTGACTTTGCTAACTGCTGCAGAACATCTCTTGCTGTTTGCTGTCCGTCACTCCCTTGCCCTCCTCTTAACAAGACCGATTTTGGTCAGTGAATTAAGCTAGTATGCCCCCCACAAGGGCAGGATTAATAGCTGTTGTATGGAGGAGAGCTCTTTGTTCCAAGCCCTGGCTGAAAACTTTCCTCTTTGTCAAACTGAGCAGAAACCCACAAACAACACTGAAAGCAGCCTCTAATCTCTGGCAGTTTAGAGGGGTGTAATGCAAACATGAAAGAACATAACTGCTGGATAGAACTCGTGGCTTTAATGAGAACATGCCCTTGGGGTTTATGACAAACAAATTCCAGTTGCTTTATTGCATTGTGTCTGAATTTCCCCCTGTCGTTTCAGCTGGATACAGCACACTGTTGGATCATGTCTGGAGAAGGAAGTTATTTGTGCAACCATGGAGGGAAGGAGAAAATCTCTGGCAAGATGTTCATACAATGAAAACCTGAGAATACTGGTAGCGTAGCCAGCTGATTGCCCCCATTAAGAGAGGTGCTCCTACTGAGGGAAAGCAGGAGCTGCGAGGGTAAGCCTGCCTCTGGGGAAGCCCCTCTTCTTCCAGGGAGCACAGCCAGGAAGCCTGAGATGAAAGTGAAGCCCTGTCCTGCCCCAAGCTGAGAGGCTGCCATTTCCAGCAGTGTCTCTGCCTCTGTTCCCCATGCCCACAGCCACTTCCCAGCAGCTGCCCAGGGCCTCGGGTCAGCTCTTGGTCCTGGCTGAGGTGTTACCCAGCCAAAAAGAGCACCACATTTTCACCTAGGGCTGCCAGCTGATGTGACCCGGCACACAGCTGAGTGGTCATTGGTCTGGAGGCAAGGGAGGCCCTGGGTGCAAAGGGCTCGCGTTGGCTTACATCAACGGCAAAAAACACGTTTCCAGCTGGGAATGTGAAACTGCGTGGTATTAAACCCTGGACCAACACCAAAAGCAACATAGCCTCTCACACCTTTCGTGACATAACACAGCATTTTTCCCCACAGACATACAAATGAGTGCAAAACAGTATTTTTAAGTATTAAGATAGAAAATTCTAATGTACAACCATATCCTAATGGAATCAACTTCTGTGAAGCACTCAGACAATTTTCACATTAAATATTTGTCTTGGGTGAAAAATATAACAAAATCTTCCATGGTAAAAGGATATATAATTGCCTTAAAACACAACCACCATGCTATTAGGATTAGTAACTACTACATTACATTTTTTAAGTTAAAAACTCTCTTAAAGATCATATATTGTACTAGCTATCACTATTTCTTTCACCACATTTTAAGTTACTTTAGAACTACCTCCTATCATTAATCCACCTTTGTCAGCCCAATGTCCTATGAATAACATGATAGAAATCATAAGCAGTGACTATTACAAAGAAATGTATGACTTAAAAATAATAAAATGATACCTTAAAAAGGCTTCTGAGTTGTGATTGTATAATTTCAAATAGCAAGAATGGCAGTAATAAGAATCAAGTCCAAAGCAGAGAGAGCAAGAGCTGAATCGCGGTATTTCCAGTCATTTTAAATTATGAATACATTCTGTGAATCTTGCTTCAAACTATTAGATATCAATCAATGCATTTTATAGATTCATCACTATACTATTTGAGCACCTAGAGGTCCAAAGCTTCCTAATAACAGGCTAGGACTTAACACAAAAATTGAGGAGACAAAGTTCAGAATTGTTAGAGTTATCCTCTTTTACAGATCCTTTTCCCAAACATTAGTAGTCAATACTGTCTTGAACTCAAACAGAAGTCAAGCTTCACTCCAGAAGCTTTGATTCTTATTTCATGACCCTTGTTCCAAGTCAGATGGATTGTATAACCCAGGAAGTTTTCCTCCACCCTTTAGTACAAGCTATTCCTCCCTGTTTTGCATTAGCTGTAAGAGAGTTTTCTCTTAGTATTTGTTGAACGCATAGCAAGCCAAATAGAACTGAACACTAGCAAATAGTGACACCCAACACCAATTTCTAGGAAAATTAATGTCATTAGTATTTAAATCCTCTGCCTGCAGGAGGCAGAGAAGCCCTGGCCCAATATCCCAAAGGGATGAGCAGTCCTGATGGCTCAGCCAAAGTATCCATTGCTCTGACATTGCCAGACCCAGGCTCTGTGTCACGCCAGTGTGAGATGCAGACAGGTGAGACAGATGTTCAGCAGCCTGAACACAGCTCTGTGCTTTGCCATCTAGTGGGCTCTGGGAAAGTGTCTGCTTCCTTCTCCCCTGGGCTGTGCGTAAGCGTGTCTGACGCAGATCTCCAGTGGCAAGCCGTGTTTTAATGCACCTCCCTGATTTTAGGCTGAGGCCAATTTATAAGCAGCAAAGTGCTGCTTATAAAGTTGTGATGGTTCAGGCACCACCACTTGTCCCCCTGTGCCTTGGGCTTGCTTTCTGCATATCCAAATATGAAACACAATGTAAAACTTTGCCACTAGCTATTATAGTGATTCACCTTGTATCCACCCACAGTGTGTGGTGGCTTGAGTCTGAAAGTGTTCTGGACATACAGCAAGTTGCCTAGGGCCACACAGCTGAAGTGTCATTTCAGTCACACCATCCGTCTGGAGCCTCATCTAGCTGACTCCTGCTTGCTTTTCCTCCATTTCAAAGAGGATTGGCTCATATTGGCTTTTTTCCATGATCTCTGTGCCCTGTCTGAATTGCTCCTTAGCACGAAACTAGCAAAATCCTTTGCAAAACCCAGAAGGAGAAAAACATGACGTGACTCACTGAATAAAAAACAGAGGCCTTCACATTGCCACCTGATGTTAGCAGAGTAAACCAAAACATGCCCCAAAATAGAAAAGCTGTCTCAATGTAATTCAGCTGAATTCTTCTCAGTGGTGTCTGAGATAAGGAGGAAAAAACCCAATCTTTACAGTTTTCACCATTAGGACCTTGTTTTGTTTAAGATATTACCTACCTATTAAACCTATAAGGTTCACACTTTACCAGTACATTAAGACATTAATATAAGTGGAAAAGGATGATGTTCATTAAAAACACAGGAATTCTAACGCATCATAAAAGAGGACTAATTCTCCTATTTTATCTGTATGTGTTTTGTTAATGGGGTAATAGGACAATAACCTTAACGTTATGTTAATTTTTAGGTTGGAATGTGTTTGGGCTCAGTCATAAAACTGTCCTGACATCTGATAGCTCTAAGAAGAGAATTTATGAGATCAGGCTTGGCATCTGATACATCCTCATGTAACCTTACAAGCAATATGAGGATTTCATGGTATCATATAAATATACATGAACGGACACTTAGCCAATGGAATAGGATGCTCCAGTTTCACTATGGGCAAGTGCTCATGTGTAGTTTGCTAATTAATATGTTACTTACCTGGCTTTGTGAAAGAAGGACAGGCAGAGAAGGTATTCCAGTGCTCAAATTGGTGATCAGAGCCACTGCCACCAGCTGCCACTGAGCCACAGCTGCAAGCCTGAAAAGAACCATTTGTGCACTAGTTATGGTAATTATTTTTATCATGAAGAAAGTTTTCCCTTATGTAAATGTACAAAGCTGTGCAATAACTCCTCACATGGCTGTTTAGAGGGACAAACCTAAGAGATGGAAAGAAGCTGCACTTACTTGCTAAGTCAGCTCCATGTATGTGACCATTTGGCAGGTCTTGTTCCTCTGTCATGCTCAGCCCAAGGGCAGACGAAATAGAAATCTGGGAGCATGGTGGAACGTGTTTTATAATACTACTTTGAATCCTTTAAGTCCTTGCTAGTCCCATAGTGGAAACTGCTGTCCTTCCATTCTTGATGAAGGGAGCACTCACACAACCCCCATGTGCATCATTACTAAAAATAACAGGAAGCCACAACCCCAGGCAACATGCAAAACTGATTCAAACCCTGTGGATGCGTAAACAGGTTTCCCAAGAGTAACAGCAACGACAGGGGACTGCTTATGTTTTTTACACTGAAAGCACAATAGCCACATTACAGAAAACAGCACTGATCTCAGGGATCGGGGCTGAGGACATGGCATTCTCTTCCCAGGAAACACTTGTTTCGCTGGGCTGCAGGGTTGTGCTCTGCTAAATACCATGGCACAGCTTTCACACAAAGCAAGAAAACACTTCACTTTGCTAGCAGGCCTGCTGGTCTGATGGTAGCACATCCTCTGAGGATACAGCAAATGTGGTTTTGATCTCTAGCACTTTTTAAACAGAAAGTCCCTGTGCGTGTTTTAATAATGCACAGAAGATGATACCCACAGATTTGCACGAGGGGATTCTGAAACTCAAACATCATGTAATTTCTTAATGATACCTGATTAGCTCCAGAGACACTAGATACAAAATGAGATTTCTAGGGAAAGCATTTTCTTTTGATTTATGCACAGAATTTTACTGGCTTGGGAAACATAGCACAGTGAAAAGATTGCAAAGTGACTCAATTACTTTGAGCAAAAGAGAAAAAATAATTTCTTTAACAGCAAGAGTTTTCCCAACATTCTGTTAGGAGTTGAATATCTGAAATAAATAATGCAAGGACCTCAGCTGTTCAGAGGATAACGTTAACTCCAAAGGATACTCAAGAACCACGCACGAAGTTCAGAACGAGATAACATGGAGGCTGCACAGAAAGCAAGGCTTGTGCACTACACAAGGCACTGTTCTTCACGCCACAGTGCATAGGACTGGAAATAAGAGGCTTGATAAACAGCAAGAAAGAGAGGATGCCAGGAAATACTGGAGTGGACTGCTTGGATAAATCATGTAGCCTCCACTGATAGGCATCTTTAAGAATAATATGGGCAAATTTGTCAGGATACAAGCAAACTTGAGCCAAATCTGGGTACTGGAAGAGACTAGAGAATTTTTCAGGGGTGCTTGCCTCATAAGCATTGAGGACCCAGTAAAACCTGTTTTGTTTGTGGAAAGAGCATCTGGAAATACACTGGCCTCAGGTGGCAGATATTTAAGGCCAGGCCTGCAGGCTGGCCACTCAGGGGAACCTCTTTATTTTGTTAGACTCTGTGGTCATAGACACATGAAATTGCTGGATTATTCATCATCCCTCTAGATAGGTTTGCAGTCTTTCCTACAAACACAACACAATCCTCAGCTCTTCAATCCATGGCTTCCTGAGGCTGGGTATGATCCAGGCCTCTGGAGAGGTATTTATACCCAAAGCCCAAGGCAGGATCACAGCGGGACTGTGGGATTGCCATGCCCTGGCCCCAGTGAGGTGGCAGCAGACAGCCATAGCAGGCTGTCAGGGACAAAGAGGCCACAACAGAGGCCACAACAGCAAAACACCTTCAGTCTGCGCTGTCAGGCACCCCTCACCTGTGAAACAAAGGTCCTCCCTCTCACAGCAGTTGATATATAGAAAAAATATGTTAAAAAATACAACAGCAATTGTGAGACTCAATTGTTTTTGACACTGAGGTCAGGAGACTCTCTTACCACTCTGCCTCCAAATTTTGCAACCATTCCTGCGCTGACACCCCACCCAGGCATCCACACTGGGCCGGACTCCCTCCCTCCAATCTAACACTTTAGAGAAGACCAGCAAGCCCTGGAGGCTCTTTGAAGATAAATAAATGTCCCAGATACCCCTCTCACCCTTCCTGGCGGCCCCCTCATGCCCAGCAGCACCCCTCACCATTCCAAGCTCTCTGGAGAAAACCCAGTGTCAGGTCAGGCGGGGGCCCAGCGCAGGGCCCTTCCCGCTGCCGCAGCTCCTCTGCTGTCACAGGAGAAGCTTCAGGCCCCACAGAGCTGAAAATCCAGAGCAAAACTGCAGCAGCAGTGCTGCTGGTGACCTACCTGCACCCCCCAGACTGGATGTTTGGTGTCCTGCCCGGCTGGGATTGCTGCAGGTCACGGAAGACAGGCCTGGCCGGGCTGGCAGCCCTGCCTCACACCTGTGGTGTCCTCAAGTTGGGGAAGACAAAGCCTGAGCAGGAGCACCCGGGATACTTCAAATTCCAGGGCATGTTTTCCTTTCCAAAGCTTGCTTATTTTAAACCACATTTTATGCAGTCACCTGTTTGGGCTCCCCCAAGCAGCCCCGGCTCCACGCAGGGTCCCAGGTGCAGAGCAGCCCGGCTGTGGCTCGGCAGGTCCCGCACACCGAGGGGCTGGCGGCTCCGTGGGCTCCTGAACGCCTTCAGCCACGTGGCCATCGGCTCCACGAGCCCCCATGAAAACGGCATCTATCAACCAGCACAGACCGAGTTAAGAGCGAGTAACTTCCCATAGTGAAATCTGAAAAACTTCAGTACAAATATAAACAAAATAGAACTGTGCTAAAACATGGCTGTTTTCCAGCAACAACAAAGCCAAGCATTAACTCTGGTTGCAATGACCTGTAGCACCATAATCATAATTAAAAGGGCAGAACTTACTCTAATAGCCACTTCTGTTTCACACGTAGCATTTCTTTTATTAGATAGCAATGTAGTAAATGCAGTAATGTTGAAGTATTTACGAATGTAAAGGAAGTGTTATACAAGGTGATTCAAAAAGAAGGGCCCAATTTCCATTCCTATGATTAAATTAATAAGAATTTAATAAATATTATAATAAGTATTACTATAGCCCTTCCAACTTTTAAGAATATTATAATAAAACTATTTAAAATAGTGCGGGCATTTTCCTTATTTGTTTTGACCATTTTCCCACTGGAAATTTCTCTCTTTTTGAAACACTCTGTATTTCCAAGGTTCATTAAAAACTGCCTGATGAAGTTTAACCTCATTCCTTTTGTCTACCTGCTGCTAAATAAGAAGAGAGCTTAGGAAATCTAGTGATGGATGACAAGCCATGAAATTAGTAAAATGTGTGTGAAATGCAGAGTGAACAACTGATGGATTAATTACCTTGGAGTGGATCAGCGTTCCTTCATGAGCAGCAGTAATTCGGGGTTCTAGACTTGGCCTCAAGGGTATTTGTATCTCCAGCACAAACTGCTCAATAGCAGGCACCAAACACAACTCAGACATCTTCTTGTGACCGCAGAATGACTCCACACGGGGATACAAAGCCTTCGTTAACTGTACTGTAAGATGCTAACACAAAAACCACTGTGTATTGGAGGTAAAAATCTTGCAACTTTGACTCAAAGGATGAGACAGCGACTCTCATTTTCTTTCATGGATTTCTATCCAAAACTTTAAGGTGACTGCTTAGGTTTCAGAGTACGTGTCATGTATTCAGCCACAAAGCCTATTCCCAGATGCTAACAACAGAAAAAACAAGTCTATATGTAATTAGTGCAATGCATAAACCATCTGATTTTTAGGTTGCTGTAAAATTTCCAGTTACTTAAGTAGTTTTTTTAATAACATTGCCAAACTTCCCTTTCCTGGGGGTAACCACAATACATTCCAGATAAATAAAAATACAGTTAACACAACCCTGTATCTTTTCCTTAAACAAAACATTCTTCAATTTAACTTCTGATATTGACACATACAAAATAAGAAGGAATGAAACCTAACGTGAGCCGACAGCTCATTCTCCTTGAACCCTGCACTCAGTCTTGTGCTGCACAGGGTCAAAAGGATGTGGTCCCAGTACTCTGGTGTAATAGAAGATGGAAAGAGTCACTATTTGAGTCTAATTTTATTCCATAAGCTAATTTTATTCCATGGTTAAAGAATTCTAGAAGGACCTGCTGCTACACTGAAGTTTTTTCTGTGAGGTCTATTCAGTGAAACGATGTTTTGGTTACATCTACAACAGATGTTTTTAAGTTTCATGGAATCTTCCCCCGTCACCTCCCATATTACTTAAATTAATTATTCTATTGTTGGCCTCTTGTTTGTAATTGAAGAGAGTTTGCTTTAAATAGCTAAGCGTAGCTCAGTGATACGGTTAGCCGATTTGCCCTCAACTGAAATGCAAAAACACACAATAAAACCCTTGAAATTTCAACTGTCATTGTTTATTACTGTTTTGGCTACATTCTCTACAATTTCAGCAGCATCTTAAAGAGACAGTTAATGTTTCTTTATGTACAATGAAAACAAAATGGCTTGCAACATCAGAAACAAGAGCAACAGTTTAACTGTACAATACTAAATGAAAACCTGTGGTAATACAGCCTCCTTTCTCTGCAACATGGACAAAATTACATATAGGTACTCAGCATCAAGAATGGGATAGTAAAAAGAATAGAGAATGGGAGAGAGATACACTGTTTTGAAAAATAAGTTTCTACCATACAAGGCAGTTTGAAAATGTTTCACATTTTAAAATATCTGTACAAGCCACAAGAAACATGTCCTTGTTGATAGGAACTTCCTGAAGTAGAGAATAACCATGAGTAACTTCTACATCTAATTATCAATGCGCTCTGCAGGTTGAGAACGCAGTAAACTGACTTAAGGAACTGTACTGTATATTGCCAACACAGATCTGGTTTACATGCCTTGATTGTTAATGAATTACCTACTCTTAATCTCTCTATAACGTACAGTTGACTTGCACCTTAAGGAGGTCATTTGATTCTTTCGCAAAAGTAAAAGCAACGTCATTTAGCAGCAATTAAAAGCGCCTTGAGGGAGACTTAAAAAAAATACAATATCCAATTAGAAAAAGCCATACTTTAAACATTTGTACAGGAATAAGTCGCTGAAATTTAACTGAAAATGTGACATCTGTACAACAATTTACAATAGAGCTAGAAGGGAATTTATCATTATTCCTGCATAGAACATTATACATGACCTGTTTGCATTTGGTTTCATACTGCTGCTTGCTTTTATCAGAAGCCTGGAAAGTTTCACAAGTTTCAATACGACAGCAAGTATAGTATTTTTAGAAAACTGAGCAGATTTCAAAATTAGCAATCTATTTGTGAAATAAGTACCAGGAATTCCATAACACCCTTCCGATCTAAATTCAGTGAAACACCACCACATTTTTGGAGGTACAAGCCTGAGTTGCCAAATAAAATACTACAATTTTATCTGAGGAATCTGAAACAGAACATATTTTCGACTGTCTCACACTCCTTACTTTGGTTTCAAAAGATCAATGTCTTGGAAAGATGGCAGTTTATTTAGTTTATAACCAGGCACGGAATTTTTCCTGTGTTTTCAAATTTGCTCGCTACCCTTTTTTATTTAAGTAATGAAAAACTACCCTTCATGTTAGAACTTTCCAGTATCAACCAAATGTACTTTAAGTATTAAAAAGATTATTTACAATGTTCCCCAGAAAAAACTAAAAACCTTTTCTTCAGTCTTAAACACAGTAGACCTGTTAGTGTGTAACAGGCAGTGTCATCCTTCAATGTTTAAAGGTATTTCTCGGAAGGGTACACTTATTCACAGCCCATGATCCATTCCAAACCTACAAATGACACTATGTAGGATGACTTCAGTCTGAAAACAGTTATCAAACTTGTCCTGTGTAAAAACACTCAAATGCTTTCAAGCTCAAGTCTGCATCTGGAAACTACACAAAAGTATCATGCCATTCCTCAGCTGGAGAAATTTCAGTATGAAATAATGCTTGAAGTAGGTGGTGTAGGGGATGCTGCTAGCCCAGTCATATGCAAGTTTCCTGAAGAATTTGATCTCCTCATATGAGGCAGAAGATAAGTATCATTAGCCAGCTGGTGGACATCAAATCTATCCTCTTTCCGGTATGCTAAACAGCGTCTGATAAAGGCCTAGAAAAGAAATGTAAAAAGTGACAATACCGTTTTAAATAATTACATCTGCTTTCAAGCAAGTATGCATGTCCCCCTAGATAAAACAGTTTCTAAACAAATTCTTGTTCTTACATGAATCAATTCAAATGGCAGTGTAACATTTTACTACTCAGTCCACTGAAAAAATGTAACATCACAGCAGAAAAAAAAGTCAGCAAATTAATTGACTTCAAACAGTCACACTTCAAATATTTCTTTCTACGTTTAGGAACTACACTTACAAGTAAAACATTAGCACCTCACACAATTAGAATTCTGCATGTGTTATCCCTGAACAGCTTAGTGAACACCAGAAGCAAATGCCACAGGATAGAAAGAGCAGAAAGGAGCTCCACAGAGCTTCTAAAACCATTCAGCTGTGCAGTAGATGAAGAGTAGATGGAAGATGCAGGGACAGAATTCCAATGCTTTGGTTGACCTTTGAAAGCTGTCATTACCACGTGGGCCATGATGGAAGAGAACAAAACATGAAATTTGACAGTGGTGGCTGCCATGTTCAATAGGCGTTAAATATCTAATGGACTATTTAAGAAACCACTACCTAGCTAGAACTCCTTTCCCAGAACAAAACTCAATCCACCCTGCTTAAAAGTATCTAATCAATTGAAAAAAACCTGCATCTAGCTTCAGGACTGTTCTTGAGACACTATGTTGTCTGATGTTCAGGTCCATATGATGTCTGCCAATCACCAGGTGCTGAAAGTTTCTGTCAAGTCTTACATCTAGCATACACAGAACATTTGGTCTCCAGAGAGCTTGGGCTTCAGCATTTAATGATGGAAAATCCTTATTATTGCTACAGAACTGATTAGTACATCATTACTTAATTCAGAACTTAATTTAAAAGAATTACATATCTTCTCTTTGATAAATCTGTTCAGCTGTTTGTTATTTGCTCCAATTAAAAACTAGAGATTAAAGGAAAAACTCTGTGATACAAGTTCCAAAGAATCCTGATAGAATTTACTTCTATCATTTACATATCCAGCAAGAACAAGATGGAAAATTAAAATCACGCACATCTGCTAATATATATTCACATGTTCTTGACCATTTTGGATTTTAATCACATTCTTCACAATAAATCCTCCATAACAAACGAATTGTTAAGACATGTTTTCAAGATCCTCAGAGTTAACAGTTTGTATCTAAAATGTTTGTAAAATACTTCATGCTTCTGTGGCAATGTAGACACATTACTGTCATACAAAGGAGAACACTGCACAAAATACAAAAAAAGTGAGGATGATCAAAGGACAGCTACACTCTGAAAACTAATAATGCATTTCAACTTCAGTTTTGAGGTAATAAACACATCCTATGACCTCTCAAGGGGAGGAGTGTTAGCAGGCATAACCTCCAGGTATTTGGTAATCAAATAGTTCTTCAAGCCAATAAGGCTGCAGAAAATAACATTCACTATTTTCAGAAAGAGCTTGTTACTGTTAGTAGAAGTATTTCACAAGAACTTGCAGTGAGACAGCCTGAGTGAGGCACATCATGTCCTCTGGGAAAAAGCAAAGCAGACAATTTTGGAGGCAGACTTCTTTAAAATCACTTGCAAATTTCTGGAATATATTTATAGTCTCGCTTTGAAGTACATGAATTTGAGAAGTCCCAGAATAAGTTTGCTTAAATAAAAACATCAAAATACTGGCTCTGTTATGTTTTCCTATACATTTAGTTACTACATCCCACAGCATTCTTAAGTGAACAGCAATTTTATGGCTGAGTCCTTTGTGATGAATATTGTAACCGTTACTCAGAGATCGTACGAAAAGTTACCTTGGCTTCATTGCTTACAACAGGTTTGACTGGGAACTGAACTTCTGTGGCTTTTAGTATTGTATTTTCTTGTAAGATATCTTGCTGTGATTGATTGTGGCCAAATGGCTGAAAAATAAGCACATGATTTTCTTCATGAGAGTTATCTGACTAATTTGATTTCATAAATATTTATGCTATAGTAAGTTTTTGCAGTGTTAATATAAACCACATACCATTCTGTAAAATAAAATAGTTTCAGTCAAGATTTTTTAAATTTCTTGCAATATCAATGCACACCACCAAAAAGTAACACAAGTCATTTTCCATGCAGATTCACATCTTTGACTATAATTCAGAGTCTACTGGAAAGAGGCATTTACACTAAAACTCTAAGATGTTGAAGCAATGTTTTCCTTACCTTCCTACCATAAAGGCATTGGAAAAAGATTACTCCAACTGACCATACATCAACCTTGTTAGAAATCTTTGGTGGCTCTTTGCCAACGACAAAACACTCTGGAGGCAAGTACCTGGAAAACAGAACATGCACCTCAGTGTCTGCGAGCAGATATGTGGCATCACTAGAACTTACTCAAACATCAGATTATATAAACACTTCACGTACACATCTCTGATCTTTTGACGACTGCACAGTTGCCTTACGATCCACATCCAAACATCTTGCACACCCATCTCCACTGACATCACTGTTCTTTGTATAGTCGCTCAGTCAAACAGAAGGTCTATTTCACACAAGTGCAAATACTAACATTCTTTACCCAAATCAGTAATTGTAACTTTTTGTTCCAATTGGGATCCTAGGTTAAATATGAACCTTCTCCATCTATCAGAGCAAGAAAAGAAAGCCGTATAGGGCATTTTACAGCAAGGCCTGGTTTGGAATCAAAATTAATGTAGGCATAACTTAAAGATCCTTTACCTAAATAAGAAAGATGATATTAACCAAAAGTGTATATGGCAGACACAGGTGATTGCTATTTTAATTCCTATAATCTGCAGGAAGCCACACTTAAAAAACTGAAAGTTGAGGAAGCTCCTGTGCCATTCCTGAATTACCAAACAACTGGTAAAACAAACAAAACCTCCCATATATATCAATATGAGGGGCAGTTAAGTATTATTTACTATAGTATCTAACATTAAAAAATGCATAAAAATCGTTAAAACAACTACAGACCAGACATTTTTTCATCAAGAGTATATAAGGCTTTACAAGAATTTTGGAAGAAATGTTTGTGGAAATGGAAATAAACAGAAAAACTATACAAGAATGCAACACAAATATGAATTTTGCACAGTATCACAAAATCTCTTCTGGAATACTCAAGTACAATTCTGATTACAACATTCCAGAAAAATGAGCTTCAAGTTATGAAAATGCAAAGAAAGCTACTAAGATAATCTGAAGAGTGGATAGTCTACAATTCAAGGAAAAAAACTGAAGACTATAAAAGCACCAAGGAGCAAGTACCAGGAAGGGAAACAACCTATTTCAGAGAGGACAGTGTTGGCACAGGAACAAACAAGTATAAACTGGCCACAAATAAACACAGTCTGTAAATTACAAGATTAGGTTTCTAATGATCAGAGAACTGAGGTTACGAAACACTTCAAATCAGATTACTGGGGACAAAACACTAAGAAAATTTAACACAAATGTCTGCAAGTTTACGAAAGAGATTCTGTGAGCTAACTGCCTGGAAAGGCAGGTTACCAGACCCAGTGACTGAGGAAACCCCTTCCAGGACTATGCTGCTGACTGTTTGTGCAATTTGTTCTAAACAGACTCATCCCTCACCTCAAACTCACTCAAAAGATTTCTTTCCTTAATGAAGATTTTGGGCTTAGAGAAAGCATGAATTAGAAACACAGAGATTCATAATGAACCTACAAAGGTCACAGACCTCTTTTGATGTCTTAGTTTATAGACCACTAGGGCCTGTGGCATTTTAGATGAAATCCAAAGGCCTCAATTTTTTTACATACATTCCTACAATCAGATATTTAAATTGGTGTTTAAATAGGTAAAGCATTAAAAACAGCAGCAAAAGCCTAACACTTCTAAAATGCTTCAACTTGAATAATCATCTTTTCACAGCATGTGCACATTGGCATCCAGGCAAGAGTATTTGTGTTTTATTTTATAAAAATTCTGAAGGAGAAGGCCAAACATTATGTGCAACTTCTGAATATGGGAAAAGTTGCAGACCCATTCAATGGGAATGTCGCTGGCTTAGGTTTCAGCTCCTGACTCTGATCTTGCTACAGGCAGAATGAGGAAAGAGCAAATGAATTCCTAAGTAATAACCTGGCCAATCTAAGCATTCTGTTCCACCCACCCTGACACAGCTACTGTGTACCCAGGCTCAAAGAGCTACTGTGCCATGAAGAAGCTGCATCTCTAGAGAGCAAGTTCTAGAAACAGCTTTTCTGTAAGCAACAAATGCTTATTGTCATTCCTGTTCTGTAGGCAACTCTAAATCTTCAGGTTTTTGGACAAGCATGCAAGTGCACACAGAAAACAAATCACAGCTGCTGAGCTGTCATTAACCTTTAGGATGGAACAGTAAATACTCTTTTGTCCTAAGGACATTACCTGCTGGTAATCCTTGCTCTAAGATTTCCAAGAGCTAAGCGCCCACACTTATTCATCATAGCTCTGTCAAACGTCTTAAAACACCTGCAGTCAAAGATTAAAGACCTGCTTCTTCAGGAAAACTATGTTTCTAAATCATAGGGATCATCTCTGCATTTATATATATATATAAAATATAAAAATAAACCACACACACTCAGACTCTCTTATCTTACTTGTTATGTTACCCTTCTAACATTTGGGAACATCAACATTCAAAGTACCACACAAAAATCTTTATTTGTCATCTGTGTTAGTATTTTTAATTCTGGCTTTCTCTCCAAATTGGTTTTATAAGAGAGCATTTATGAAATCTGAACAATGACCTGGAGTCTAAACAGCAAAATCAAACTAGGCATTACCAGTAAGTTCCTGCTCCCTGTGAAGTTAAATCCATTCCATCCACACCATAGCTATCATCATCCATTATTTTGGACAGGCCAAAATCAGTGATTTTTATTTCTCCACATGCTGTTCCATCTACAAGAAGGATATTACCTATTCAGGGAAAAAAAAAGTTATCACAAAACAGCTAAAAGAATGCTTCATTTTCAAAACCAGGTTAAATTTTTAGGAACATCTAACTTCACGAGTCGTAAGTGACAACTTTATATCCTCAAGTCTAGAGTAACTTGACCACGACACATTTAAGCACATTCTCAGGAATTCTCTAGGTTATCATCATAATCTGAAATGGCTCCCTCAGCTGGGAGCTGGCTGGACAACCTGGAAACACCAAAAAGTAGCGAGGGAACACCAAAACATAGTAGTATATGTTACAATGAAGTTCTGTATTTTTCTGTCCAGAAAAAATCCTACACTACACGTTTCAGGGCTTGTATATGCCATAAAATCATGCCAAGAAATTGCTGCAACTCTAAGAATCTTACTCCATGTGTTAAAGTTGTGGAATAATTTCTTGATATAAAAGCAGTCTGAAGTTTGTCAGAGAACAAAAACTAATGAGACCAAGAATATATTCTATACAATTCCATAATATGAGAGAAATCCGTATGAACAATTTGTTACGCAGCAGCAAATAAACAGGCTGGCACAAGAGTTACATTACCAACCCCACGCTTGCAAGCGCAGCAGACTAAAGCACATGAAGAACACAAGCATCGTTCATGCAAGGTGGGGAAACAAAGGCCATGGATTCAAGACGGATTACATCATTTATGACAATGCTCATTATTAATTGTAAAGAAAACTTCTGTAAAGTCCTGTTTTGAAATGCTTATGCTGGGATGCTGAAAGTGATCGATCACTCATTTCAAGCCTTTACAGGCTAAGAAATACATAAGGGAAAAATTATTTATACATCAGCATTCTGCAGTGATCAGACAGGACTGAGCCAAATAATGATCTTACCTGTTTATACCACTAAATACTTATGTATGTATCTATGTATTATATGATTTTTTTTCTATAAATTTAAATCAAAATAATACAAAGTAGGAAAGTTACGACAAAGAGTTCACCACAGAAAAGACATGATTTTGGCAATAAAACTAGAAAGAAAAGTACACACTTTTAAAGCTGTTTACAATAAGCCTGATACACAAATAGTAATTTTGGCATTTTCAGGCATGAATAACAAACAAAATAAGGGATTAAAAAAAGATTACATTTTTAATCATAACATTCCTCATTTACCTGGTTTAAGATCATAGTGTATAATAGGGGGCTTGATCTCATTGAGATACCGTAGTGCATTTACTATTTGCATTACAATGGACCTAGCTTCCTTCTCTGACATCAATTTATGTTGCTTGAGATAGAAATCCAAGTCATTGCCTTCACAGTATTCTAACACCGTGCAAAACCTGTGTTAGAATTCAGAGAGACAAAATTAAATAACGTATCAAACTGCACAATCAGAAACGGAGATATGACAACCCATTTCGATCCTGGCAAGTGTAAGAACAGCTGTGTGAATATTAAACTATATGAATGAAACTGTTAATAGAACACATGGCATAACTATTAGCTTATGAAACCTGACATCAATCAGAGCATTCATACTCACCAGAAGAGAAAACGCATCCATATTGATGAGAGGTTAATTCAAAAACCCCCTTATTTATGTAGGCACGTTTCTCAATATATTCACTATCCCTCAGGATATGACACAATTTCACGCAAAGAGGTGCATCCCAGTGACCATGTGCTACATTTAGGCTCGTAATGCTCCTGATGGGAGCTTGCCTAAGCCACAGCTGCCCTGCAGTGGCCCTTGCTCTGCTCAGAAACATTACAGCACTTCATGTCCCGTTCACCCTCAGGACATCCTGCAGGGCTTACTAGTCAGGTAACGCAAAACACTGTTTTCATCAATTTATAGAAGGCCTGCAATATTTAGCTGAGACAAAATTCTGCAACTCGGGGTTTTTATTTTTAAGTCCCTTTAAGGAAACCCTAAATGCTTTGCCTGAAAGAAAGAACATATTATTTTTGTTCAAATACTCTTCATTTCTGTTTATCTAATATACAGCACTCAAATCCTTGTCAAGTTCTAGAAAACGTATCATTTTATGTGCTTACGTATCTGTATCCAGGGAGAAGTAGTCGTATAGTTTCACTATCCGGGGGTGATCCAGTTCTTTGTGTATTCTATACTCTCTGCAGGCATGTCTAAAAGAAGATGGATACATTAATGTTCTACAATCAATAAAATGCCATTCAATTTAACATATGAAGCGTAAGTCATTAATATTTACTTATGGTAGTTTTCTTTCTTTTCATCCCTCCAGCTTTTGTTAAGCTGGTGAATCTTCACAGCAGCATATCTTTGTTCATAAAGATCAAAAGCCTAAATAAGAAACCCGCAAATATGAGAAAGTTATAACCAGAGATGACAAAAATAACAAAAATAACATCAAGTAAAAAAAGGAAAAAAGTTGTCATTTAATTCACAAGTCTACTGATAAGTCTATTGTAATGCTACCTCCCTTCCTGGGTTAATAAAAGTTTCCTCAACCAGTGTTTTAAGAGCATACCTATTATAATCCTTCTGCTTATTTGGATTCCCTCCCTCCCCTTGAAAATTACATGTACAAAAGCACATGGCTCAAACATTAGATTTACCAGACCCAACACACTCTACCTTGTATACTTCACTGAAGCCACCTCGGCCAAGTAAATGGAGTAACAAATACCGTTCATTCAACGTGGGGTGATCTTTAAATCTCGAAAGAAAAAAAAATAATTTAGTTCTATTTAAGGCACACGAATAGACTCCAAAAGTTAAACCTCTTAGCATTTTTTCTGAAATGGAGTTTTATTACCAATACCTAATATGCTGAACAATATTTCAGAACCTGTTGACTATTCAGGGTACAAATGCTACCACAACACCATCATCAAACCAGTCAATTCTGGCAAACTCCTTCTTATTTTTCTCTATTTTTGTAAGGATAAGAAAAGCACCCTTAAATTTAAACACGTGATACAAGGGCATTCTCCTTGTTTTACCAAATTTTAGAGAAGTCCCAAACTTCAGCTTTCTGGAACAGATGAGGCAGATATTCCTCTAATTTCACGTAAAACATGTTGTACATACCTACCTCCTTTTAACAAAGTGCATTTTATGTAACACTAAGAAGTTAACAAATAACAAACAGCAATATAGAGAAAACATACTTAAGAACTGAATATATGTTTGTCCTCTAACAGAAGCAAGAAGAAACCACTCCTTCCAAACATAAAATGATGCTGCAGGAGAGAAAAGGACCATACTCTCTCCTGAAATACGCAGAGACA
This sequence comes from Columba livia, assembly GCF_036013475.1. Taxonomy (NCBI): domain Eukaryota; kingdom Metazoa; phylum Chordata; class Aves; order Columbiformes; family Columbidae; genus Columba; species Columba livia. The sequence goes on from NC_088608.1 coordinate 21,529,475, forward strand.
AAGTACATCCTTCCATCCAACCAAGGGGAAGGGAGGTGAATAGTCATCATATTTCTAGTGCAATGATGAGACAACTATACTAATGAATCTAGGGCCAGTTGTCACTTATACTCCATAAAAAACTCTAAGAAAGGGTTTAGGGCTAGTCTGCTGTGTTTCTCTACAGTTTTGGAAGTATGGTCACAGATAGTCAAGTATTTGAGGGAAGATGCATATTCTTGCTTATTGTGTGCCCCTTTTAAATATAAAACTTTCAATTTCCTCACTATGAAAATACATATTTCAATGCTTAAGACATTAAAAAATCATAAACAGTAAGTAATGCACTCAGTGTAGAAGAAATAACAAATGTAGAGGTAGCATCACTAGGTGACTGATGTCATGTGAACAGCAGACCAATTCTTTAAAACCATACTCAGCAAATTCAGATTGATATTGGTCCTTCTACTACATGCATGCCTCTACTAGGGCCCATCACGTGAGCCTTACCACATTCCCTCTCCACTGCTGCTTTTGCTGCTGTGTGGCTCTCCGTGGCTCAGAAGCTGCACCTCACAGGTAGCCCCAGCATCACGTGGGCTCTAAACCTAGCCAAGGAAACCCTAACCTGCATTCTCCATTTGTCCTGTTATCCCAGTGCGGTTGTAAAGAACACAGGCAGACATACAAGTCTACCCTCTCTCAACAGGGCAATACTTCTTACTTACTCTCCATTGTCAAGGCTGGAACCCTGAACAGGTGAGTTTGCTGCCTGCTTTATATTTTGGACACTTGGGGAGGGCATCCATGGGTAGCAGGACGTAGAGGGGAAGGTTGCTAGAACAAGAAAGAGGGCTCAGCTTTGCACCACAGCTGGAAGTTGAAATCCCAACAGGATCCAAGTCAGGACCCAACAGCTGCTTTGCTTCAGAACCCTCTCCCTTATCAAACGGCCAAGTCGCCAAGACATGTTAGGAAAGACAGCAGGGGCTACTGACCTAAATCCCTTCTCCATTGCTCCTGTCTTCTATACAATGAGTGTAAGCTGCAGCTTGGCCACTTGGTAAATATTCAAGTCTAAACTCCCACAAAACCATGAACACACAGTTTAAAGCTTTTCATTCTGTACCATAAAATGTGTCAACATTGACTGCAGAAAGTGAGCAGTGAAGCTGCAGTATTCTAGCTGTCCATGTTGGGTAACTCTGTTTTCAACTAGGACTGTAATTTGGACATTCTTTGCCCCACATATGTGATATTTACACAGTCAAATCCTGTCATTTTTCTATGGCATTTATTCCTTCTTGATTAAAGATCTCTTTAAAAAAAAAAAAAAGAATTAAAAAAAATCTTCTAATGCAAGCACTGAAGATTTTAAAAGGTTATCATTTAACCTGCAAATAACTGCTTATTTATTTTTTGTAGGACATTTATTTTTAAAAGAAAATATCCTGCTATTGAATTGTAAGCATCAACACCTGTTACTTTTCAAATCCAAAACACAACACCAATTTAGCTACAAATTAGCACTATCACTATTACATGGTAACTAAAATTTTGTGTATTCCTGCAGGGTAGGTATGGGGACCATTAAAATATTTAAGTACAATTTCATATGTCACTGCTTTAATGTTTAGAAGTCTTAGTGTATATGTAATTCTATTGTGTCTAAACAGTAAAATATAAAATCCTGAAGTCTTAAGGCTACTGTTTCATAAACACTTCTTAGTGTAGAAAGAAAGAAGCCCAGTCCCATCAGCTCCTTCACCCTGGCTGCTCCATCTCCCCTTGCATTGCCTTCTCTCTTCATGGCAACATGATCATTTTTGCAACTGCGGCACAGAACTAGACCAGGAAATCAATCCAGGGTTAAAATTAATCCAGATAAAGAAACCACAGGAACTAGTTTTAACTTGGATCAACCTCCAGCGTCCGTTCAGTAAAGAAATGCCATTGCATGCACGTGAGAGCAAACAGGGCAAGGGCATAATGAAGGAGGCAGGGATAGGCAGAACCGGTTCCTTCCCAGCACTGCTGCCAGCTTCATGAGCTGGTGGAACTGTGATGTTAGTGTTTGTATTCGCCATCATGGAAAACAGACTAATTTTTTAAGTTATGCAATTATTACTTTCAAACCTACATAGTAATAATTAATATTAAATAACAAGTTAACATTCTGATACATTGCCACGCAAGCTGAAGTACAGAGTAAATTCGAACAAAATACAAAAGACTTTGCATTTTTCCTTCTAGGTACCTGTATCTAGTAGGAATGAAATTACAGTGCAATAAAATCAAAATTAATTTTAATTTCATCACAAAATTGCTGCTGTTTCATCAAACCTCCCCACCATATTCCTGCATTACTGTCAGATAAGTGAATTGCATTAGCTTCTCTTACAAGTATTTTTTTAGCCTAGTAATACGTTCTAGCAAGTTTTAGCTCTCCTGCACTGTAAGCTTTGTATATATGTTATTTCTTGCATAATCAAAACAATGCATTAATAAGTTTACCAAATTACAATTCTATTTTTTTGAAGCTTAAAGAAGTTGGTGTCTAAAATATATACATAAACAAAGAGAACAAGGAAAAAGAAGTATGAACGAGCCTCTCTCCTGCAGGTAGAATGTGATTTTAGAGCATTATTTTAAAAACAGACATGCAAAATTAAGACACACTCTTACTGTGAATTATCTTCATTATTTATTCTTTTCAGTTCTCTTATGTGAAGATTTCTAACTCTTTCCAAACGTTCAAGTTCTGCTTGTATTTCAGCTTCCTCCTGCAAATGAAAAGAATTAAATATAAAAGCTCATTTACTCCCCATTTGAAAAGGATATTTTTACCCTTGCATCAATACTAGTGGTGATGGAGGAACATTACATTACAAAACCCTGCTGAAATAGAAGAAAGCACTGGTTTTCTCTTAAAGCCAGAAAAAATCAGAAAGATAAGACAAATGCCTGTTTCAAGGAACCTTTCTGTCCATGAACCCACGAGTAATGGGATGTTCGCAGTTTTGTTCTGCACTGTAGGGATGCTATTTGAAATGAGAGGCAGCTGGGTTTTGTGCCTCAGCCAAGGAGAGAAATTATCTGGGAAGCGGTCTGCAATTGATGTACAAAGGAGAAAAAACTGAGATATGTGCAGTTATAGATTTTGTACAAATGGACAAATTGAGAAAAGAAGTTTAAAATATTTTGAGGCTGAAGTGCAAACAAAAAAGGAATAAAAGTGTATGTCATTACAGCAGAAGCGTTAAGAGGCACCAAAACCAAGCTAATTTAAAAAAAGATTTTTCTATTTGTATCTTATTAAAACTAAAAATGCAGAACGTGTACACCCTCAGATTTTGAGTGCAATTTCAGAAGGAGCATCCCAGGTAGGAATACATTCCCCACTAATTTCAGCATTTAAAATTATCTTATTTTTGTATGACATATTAGAGAACACTGAAATAGTTGTTTACTCAGATTCTCTAAACAAGAAAAGAATTCACAATGTCTAATTTGAGAATCTATGCATTTATACTTGATATGAAAAATGCATACTCATTGAAAGACACTCTAGAAAGCGTTACATTAATTTCAGAGTTAGTACCTCTAGAACTTGAAAGCTCGAATAATGGGGAGACAAAATTAGTCCATAAGAGAAAGCTCACAAATATGGAATTATTGTAGCTGAAAGGAAAGAGAAGGCCTGGCATCTGACACGTATTTTTTTAGTAGCAGTGCCAGTGGAAGCAGTGCCTCACATCATCTCTTGTTATTTTGGCACAGCATCTTGTACAGCCACATGGTAAACCAAACTGGAAAACTAATAATTTTTTTCTTTTTCTTTTTAAAGTAACCCTCATAAAAAGACACATATTTGGTTTTTGAAAGAAGGCAGATCAGTTCTCCAATTTATAGTGTGACCGCACAACCTGGTGGTGCTGGTAAAAGCAACTGGGCAGCGAGTCAAGGCACAAGGGGACAGAGGCAGAAGTCAGCAGAGAGGAGAGAAAATGCTGTAAAGCTGGTGTTTCCAAACATTGTACATCATAAAATCACACCTTGAAACAACATCTGTATTTATATAATCTAGAACACATATTAAATTATGACATTTCAATGAGTTGGGGAATCTGGACCAGATGATTTCAGTGGATATCCTGAATCCTTCTCAACAAGCTAAGCAAAAAAACCCCTCTCATCCCAAAACAAGACACTAGAGGAACCTCCACTCAAAAAGTTAAAATCAAATTCCTAATAATTTAAAAGCTGGACTAAGTTAACACTAATCTGCCAGCAGATCTGGGTGGACCGTTTGTTTTTCCTAACATATAATGTCAAGGTTTGTGAGGGTTTTTTTGTTTGTTTGTTTGTTTTTTCTGTTTATACAATGTTAAACTCCTTTTTTTTTTAATACTTAATATTCATCCTTGCAGTTCTCTGTTAAATACTCTGCAATGATATGCAGTTCCTCATAAGCCAATAGTCCTTTACAAAGAATTCTTGCCCTTCTCCCCCTGCAAAAGGCCACACACTTATACACACACAATTGTCTATGTTCTTCCCAAAGGCTGACAAAAAAAATCCATCAGTTATGCCTCTTTTGGGCTTTTTTGTTCATATATTATGCAATTCAGTGGTTCTCAAAATGTGGTTCATAGGCCAATGCTAGTCCAAAGAGAACTGGGCTGGTTGCATTGTTTCCAGCTGTTATTTAGGACACTCAGGCTGTGAATACCTTTAAGCAAGAATGAACCAGCTTAGCTGCCTCAGGTCACTGCTGTATGAAAGGAAGGGAGAAAACAAGAGCCTCTCTCCAGGACTGAAGCTGCTAGCAGGAAAAGAATTTCCTGGGGAGCAGAAGGAAAAGAGAACCGGTGGTGGCAGCATGTACAGGGCACCAAAAATAAGAGCACCAGGAAAGCATCTGGAGAGTGAAGAGGAGCAGACAGCAGAACAGCAAATGCAGAAGGAAAGAAGAAAAAATGTAACCAGCAAAGAAGCACTAGGGAAGAAACACAGCCACATCTAAAGATAACAAAATCGTTTTTCTTAGTTATCGACAAAATCTGTATTGCACATAAGAATTAAAGTGCAAGTATGTATTTTTATTCTTATTTTCTGACATATACAAGCATGATTTCCTTGGAAATAACATTTGTTTCCGCTCTGGCATTTAGTCAAGAAGTTCCTTCTTATACAGAATATCCCACCACTGATGCTCAAGGTGAAAACACCATTCAGGTATTAAACAAATTTGTAACAGCTTCCTTCATATGGTACTTGAAATTTTCATTAGACTTCGAAAAAGTTAAAGCATGGGAAAAAAGCTACAGAATTTCATGTGAAGCTGGTGCTATTTCTGAAGAATTAGCACTAAAGAACCATGCGGGCCACCTACTTCACTAGGGCCAACAAGTTTATCCATAGATTCCATACCACAGATTCAAGTACTTTCTGTCATGTTCTTTAAAAACAGCATCAGTGTTCTCAAGGGGCCCAGTTCAGTTTTTTATATCAGGATTTATAACAGGTGACTTCTACATTTGAAGAGAACAGGCCTGAAACAGACTCTTGCAGCATTTCAAGGGGAAAAACACTACGACCTGTCTTGACTAAACATCTCAAGAACTACTGCTCAGCACATAAATGTACTTTCCTCTCACACTTAAGATATTTTTGCCTGCTTGAACTGTCAATCGTTTTCACAGGTTACTCCTCAAAAGCTTTGCTTGCATAAGCAATGGTTTGCTAATATCATAATTATGTCACTACACAGATTTACCAGAATGATGGGCTTCAAGAAGAAAGTACTGTTTGTGTTTTTCAAAAGTAAAAAGCTGGAGTAAAATATCTAATTGCAAAAATAATACAACATACAGAAAAAATACTTTCCATAGAAGTAGGAAAATTATATTCTCTCTTGTGATAGGTAGGATGCTAACTGATGGCAGCTGAAGTAGATGATCAAAACATTATATTCATTCAGAAATGAAATGATTTATAAATTGGACCTTTTTAAAGGTCAAAAACTAATGTAAAAAGCCCATATATCAAATTTGGCTGACTCCACTTCCTCAAATCTGAAACAAGAGCAGTATTGGTGGCACCATCACTGTTACAAGGATTCAAGGAATCGGTACAGTGTTAGAATGGATGGACTCACTATTACTACCCTGTACTCTCAGTGTTTATGGTAAGTTGCATTAAAAAAAAAAAGGAAAGCCATGATTAGGCACAAAATTGTACAACACTTTTAGTATTATGTTTTCTATTCAGATAGCTCCCAATAAGCCCTCTCCTTATTTTGATAGTACTAGTTTTTAAGGTTTGTAGCATGGTAAAAAAACCCAAACAAACAAAACCAACCTCAGAATACCAGATCAGATACACACCTTTTTGAGATGTCCTAATCGAAGTTTGAAAATTTCTTCTTGTTCATGGTACTCTGCTAGAGTCAAGCTGGAAAAAAACCCCAACAAACATGTTATTATAGCTTTTACATGATGGTAAACAAAACAACAGCATTCTTACTTAAATACTACAGTAAATACAGTATCTTATGTGAATTATTTACTACCACAATAGTCAGACTACATTTTTGAGCCATCTGGACATCTTGGTTTGTAAAATCGTACTTATATAAAGCCTCTGTGTCTGGTTTTCTGGAATATTAACTGTCTCTCCCTGTGGACCATTTCTGTTCTCTCAGATAACCTCTTAGATTCCCTGGGTGTATCCTGGATCATTTCACCATCCTGGTATTTTTGCTGATCCTAGTCCAGTGCTTGCTTCTCAACTTTAACACTTAATGAACCAAAGGATGGACATCCAGAAACCAACTACACAAGACTGATAACACTGGATTTCTGAGCTGTGATTTAAAGAAAGTACTGCAAAATCATTCATTCCAAGTTCATTAACTCTACATTTTGCATAAGACCACAAATTTAGTTTTGAATTGGCATAAGGCTCTTTTGCTTGTTCTCTCTTCATCCTCCTTCCAGAACAGATTCCTGGCTACAATTAATTCAGTGGTCCCGCGCTGTCTGTAGATTTGCCAGGACACAAAGTCAGTTATCATCCAGATATAGGATGGATGGTCTAATATAAATTAGTAACTGTGAAACTATTAGAAACCCATGAACTGACCACATGCAGTATCCATTTGACAAATGAACAAAAAAGACACAGAAGATAAACACCCAAAGAAAAGACAAAGAGACTTCAAGTTCTGGAGAAGAAACCGTATGCATATGATGAAGGGGAATAGGATGGGGAAGGAGAAAGAAGTATGGCGTCCTTGAAAGGGTTCACACAAATCGCAACAAACAAATTAAAAGGAAACATTTTATTGTTTTGCCTAGATCTATTATTTCTTGCATAATGCAAAGCTAAAACTAATAGCATAATACATTCTCACAGAGTCCATATTTTAGTGGGTTCAATTATCAACTGTCCTGGGATGATAAGTTTCACAAAGTGTTTAGAAGGCTACACAGGCTGTTCATATTGCAAGTCTAGGGAACTAGAGTGTCTTGAGAATTAGCAGTGGTTTTTCCAGAGGTGAGGGACACCAATTCAGATTCGTCTTACAACAAATGCCAACTTCAATAAATATTTCAGGTATCTAATACACTGTAAGACTTCTTTCCCCCTTTTAAATTTGAATGAAGCTTGCCATAGTTTTCAGAATTCTAAACTCTGTATTTATATGGTCTCAAGAGTTGTTTATAAAGGAGTGTATCTTTTCAGGATAAAACTTGGTGGTTTTGCAGCTTTCATAGAGCCCTTTCCTATTCCTGATTTCATCTGAATCTCACTGCCCCTTTTCTGACTTGGCCAGGACAGGGGATTGAGTTGACCAGATATTTTCTACAAGTATCAGTCAAACTGCTGGATTCTTTTTTGCCCACAGCACCTTTCTCTCCAATAAAGGCAAAAGGTCCCTTAGGTCTGTTGGGACTGAACATTTATATTATTTTCCCGGCAGTCTCCTCTGGGTTTAGACAATTTAGCCACATCTTAAAAGAAGAGACATTAAAGAAAATGTGGGAAAGCTGGCAGTGCATTCTCTGTAGAGTCCAAACAACAGCAAGAAACATAAGAAAACAACGCTCTAATTCCTGCTCTAATGCATCTGCTAGACCTATCAAAGAGACTACCAAGGCCATACTAGACAATTCACAGCAGCATCCCTGACATTTTTTCAACATTTCCACTCAAACAGTGAAGCGCCCTAACGCAGATTGAGGTCTCAATTAAAAAGGCAAAGTATCAATGCCAATGTGTTATGAGGTTGAACATAATTCCTTGCAGATTCTTGTCTGTAGTATAAACTGCACATCTGCATCTCTAGAAACACAGATAGTAAAGTTAGTCTTTCTCAGAAAGGAGGCTTAGCAAAGCTAAGGCACAGCAAAACACACTGAAAATACAAAGTTTATGACAAGACCTTCCGGAATTTTCATTGAATGCTGAGAGCCACAAAACCACAGATACCCTGAAAAACTAACTTAATATAGGAAAGCTGGTACTTTTTATAAAACCTCAGCTATCTATGTAGAGTTACGACAAAGTACCTAGACAGCTCTTACAAAAAGTTCTTAAATAGCCCTCTTGAGCACAGAGCACATAAGAGGTCATACTGAAAACATTAAGATTTGAAGTCAGTCTTTCCATATTTCCATGCTATATCCCGATAAATGACTGTTTTCCATTTTTCTATTTCCTTACTCTATTAGAGGCACAGCATGATTCACAGCAATTTGAAACTGCTATTACTGACCACCACATTTTGGAGGAAGGCATATAAAATGCTGAACTGTACGCAAATATAGTCACTTTAGATTTTGTTTGTTTACTTACGAAAACCAAAACTTTATTACCTCATATTCAGAACATTTACTTTTTTTTTTTTTTTAAAGAAGTGGGAGTTTATTACTTTTTATCTATAAATACACTGTACTTTATATTAATATTAAAATAGCGTAAGACTAAGCTCAGTGAAACAATGACAGTGTACGTGCTGTTTTTTAGGCCACCACCCCACCTCACAGGCTGAAAACATCCAGCCTAGAGACTGCTTCCCACCAGCCCATTGCTTCCCACCTGCATCCACTCACCCGCTGCCTTTCCTGAGGCAGCAGCACGCTGGAAGCACCTTCTGAAAACAGAAATCACCTATGAGACACCACCATTTCACAGAATCATAGAATCTTTTCAGTTGGAAGAGACCCTCAGGATCATCGAGTCCAACCATAACCTAACTCTAGCACTAAACCATGTCCCTAAGAACCTTGTCTAAAGGCCTTTTAAACACCTCCAGGGATGGTGACTCCACCATTTCCCAGAGAAGTGGTTGCTCCTCCATCACCTGGGACATAAAGGTCTCATCGGATGTGGAAGAAAGGTTGAGGAGTATGGGAGGGACACGCTGGCCCACTGACTGAACCAAGCTGGGTAGTCAGGCCTGAGGCTAACCTGAGGAGCGCTGGGGAAGATGGGCAGCTGGGAGCAGGTTGCATGAACTGGTCTGCTAACAGTCTGGTCCTGATCTTTTCTGCTTAAAACCACCATGCAATAAACGCTATATTTTAACTGTCTACAATCAAATGAACTATCACAGAACGTTAGGGACTGGAAGTGACCTCGAAAGAACTATCACATACATGCAACAGAATCCTGAACTTCCACCCCCCCCAAAAGCAGTGGACATGTTCTGTGCATGTAGTGTAACTTTCCTCTGACCTGCAGGGCCATGGTGTACCACCTGTACTTGTCACTAGAGGACAACAGACAGCTCACTTAGCCTGAAAAGCTGGATTATCACCAATTTAAACATTATTTTTAATTAACAAAAAAAGGCCTTCCAGTAGTTTAACAATGTTTTCATAGCCAAATTTCAAAGGCTTTGACATGGTATGCATGGGCAGCCATAACCAATCTCCTCTGCACTTCTTGCTCACTAATTCAGAGAAAATCTTCTGTGCTCAAAACACGCTTACCAGTGTGTACAGACAAGACAAAAAAACAAAATGGCCTTTGTTGTCATGACAATCAAGCCTGGCATATTTATAACCATCTCTTCTCCCAACTATTCCCAGTTGAAAACTCATCCTGGATACACAGGTGCAGCAGAATGTGGCCATGCCCCAAACACATCAATACAAGTTTTTGGCCTCAATTTCTGAAGCGCTCCTTTTTTGGTCTAACCTTATTCTCACTCTAGTTCCTCGAATTTCTACAAGGGCAGGCAGACGCTGACCAAGTCAAAGCCTCCCATGAGGTCTTTTCGCCCATTGTTTCCATGTTTGCCTTAGAAAGAGACAGCCTCAGGAAAAGGAGCTTGTCCTGCAAAGCCCAGACACATTGTTGGCACTTCAGCCTGAAAAAGCTTCTGAAAATATTTTTTATTTGTTCCACACAGAACAGAATGCTCCCTCTAAATGGTGCATTTGTTCAGCTACAGTAACAAACTCTGCCAGCTCCCTCTGCTCTCCTATCCCAAAGTGCCTGCAGGGACAAGGATGCAGGCAGAACCCATGAGGGCACTGGGAAGCAGAGGAAGGTGATGGGGAAGTGAATACAACAAACACGGCTGAAGCTGCACAGGAAGGACTACACCACCTAAACTAAACAAAATGCTGCTCCTAGAAATTAATTATCAAGTGAAATAAGAGATGCTTCCAAGAAGTAGGGGACTGGCATTATAATCTCTCAAGTCTCCAAAGAATTTGGAATAGTTTTCAAACAAATTTTTCCAGGGCTAAGAAGGCAACCTCTACTTCAAATAAATGTTTTTTCTTTAAATAAATTTAAATTTATTCCTTTCATGTAAGACTAATAAAATCACTTTGCTCAGCAGAAAACACGATTTCTCAAAATAGAAACTACTTTTTAGTTTTGGTTGGGGCCACAACAAGGGAAAGAACGATGGAAAACCAGGACAGTGTTTAGACTCATGTGTTGCATGTTATTAAACGCCAAACCCTCCATTCACTCACAGGACATTGGCAGATGGCCACTTTTATACAGTAACTTCAGTGCAAAAATCTTGCTTTTAAATTCCTATCAGGGACCATAGTATATCAGGCTAAACTAAAACAATGTCTTTATTAAGAATGCCTCAGACAACACCTTCAATTAGTTTCAAAACAGTTAACACCCATTTTCAGTAAGGGTTTCAACAATATTGGTTGGTACAAAACTGTAGGTTGTCTTGTCAATATCTGCAGCTGGAGACATTTTCTAAAGCTAATAATGATGGCAGAGACAACTGTTGCTAATAACTGCTAGCAAGTTGCTTGCTTGTTTAAAAAGGTCTACCTAATCACTTGTATGTATGTTGTACTGATTTACTACTGGTTTAGTTCATTAATCTCAAGCAGCTCTTCATTTCCCCATGCCTCATATAAACAGAACCTCTTCCATTTGGCTACACTAATTAACATCATTACTTCTGAAGTAACACAGGAACAGTGATAAGCACAATTTAATAAGAGGAAATCACATACAGAAGATGACAAATTCACTTTAAAATGGAAGTGCACAATAAATAACTGTTTTACCAAGATACACAAAACATATTTAAATCTGCACTGAGAAGCAAGCAGAGAGGTGTCAATGCATAATACTGCTATACAAAATTATAATGAATCCTAAATACAAACTTTTAAAAAACCCTTTCAAGTAAAGGGCTAAGAGCATGCTGCAGCTTCATCATTTTGTGATCTCAGGGCACATTCCAGACCTTCTCAAAGGTCTGAAATAAAATCTACAAGCTTATCATATAGGACAGCAATCTCATATCTAGATTATATAATCATCAAATTAGGATACTTTAAGGCAAAACAGTTTTGATTCAATTATAGCTTACATTTATGCTAGCACTAGATACAAAAGGACGATACCGATTGTTCTCTTGGCAATTCCATAATCAGAAAGCATTTTCATGTGCCATTTAAAATGTAACTGGTTAAGCCAAATAAAATGAAAATTTGAAAAGCTTGTAGTAATTTGGAAATTACCTAACACTGCATTATACCAGAAAACATTCAGAAGTCCATTATCAGGAATTCATCTTATCCTACTTAATAATTAGAAAATGTCTTTTGTGTTTTTCCCCAAATCTATATTTTGTCTCCTCCTAAAGCAGCATTAAGATTACGGAAATTTAACATGAATGAAGACATGGCCAAAAGCCATCAAATTACAAGTTCTGCAATTTTTCAGGTCTTTTCCACTACTTCCATGTTTCTTTTAGTAACAAGAAGTATTACATTCAAACAAAAAGGTGTTTTTAACATGACAGTCATCTTAACTGTACTATTCTGAAGTACAAATTCTTTTCTAAGAAGAAATGTAGCACTAAGTATTACTCAATAATCAATATGAGCAATGGATCATCAGTGCTCTATGAAAATACACGAGTAACACTAACCAAGATTTGCTTATATCGCAAGCCTTACTACTGTATTTTCACGATTTTGTCATGGCCAGTTTCACAATGTGAACTTTAAGAATGATTCATAACACAAAACATATGCAGCCGTATTCAAAGTGATGGTCCAAATGTATGTATTTTGCAGATCTAACCAGAGTAATTTATTTATCCTCCACCCCCAGAAGTATAAATTACTACCCTCCACAAGCGAGAGGTGACAGGTGACCATGTTCAACACATGTAGTCTACTTCTACAAAATAACACAGATTAATTTCTTAGTCTTCTTAACCCTAGCTATTTACTTTTTTTATTTAAACTAACTAGCAACAGATGCACTATCAGCTAGAGCCTCTCAGTGACAAGGGCAATATCTAGTATCTCCAAGCAGCAACTTCTTAAAATACTCAAATTAAATGTCAGGAACACATCTGTCTGTGCCTTGAATTATACCATTTCTGTCTGCAGGGAAAAAAATGTCACTTGAAAAATGGAGAATTCTTTGATAGCTCTCAATTTTTATGTTTATATGACAAAAAATTTCAACATTGTCAGTATGTGAAATGAGATGAGTAACTTCTGACAGTTGCTCTCAGGATCCAGCATTCAGAAGGGAAAACAAAAATATTTTTTCTGTTTGTTTTTAGACATGTCTTCAAATACTAAAGGCTGAAAAAAGCTTTTCTTGTCAGCTAAAGACTGTTCTATGAAAAATGAAAATATCTCTAACTAAAGGAGAGGCTCCTAAACTAATATGGATCATGAAAAGTTCAACAGTATCAGTGGCATCACAGGAGTAGGAAACCAGAATAAGGACTCATCAAGATCAGGAAAACAGAAGAAACATTGCATACACACAGAATGGGCCTTTCTCTGGTGACCTGACCAAAAATATATTGGACAATTGTGCAGCGTCTTCATAGGCAGTGGTGCAAATTTCCCTAACATCAGCAAGTCCTCAGTGAGAATATAGCTGCTGAATATACTGAGTGTCTTTTTATGCTGTTATTTGAATAGAACTCACAGAAACAATATCTGAGATTTTATGTAAAAGACTGATTGAAATGTTAAACTTACAGCTGTGGTAAATTGGGTCTAACAAAGGGATCGTTTTCTGCCCCATTCACAGCTTTATTTTTCCTCTGCTTGGGTTCAGAATTGGCAGATGGTGCCTGAGAATTATTTGTAGTTGGAGGCTTTCGCTTGGCCAGGAGCTTTCTTTGCCTTTCAATGTCTTCCCTTTGTTGATTCACCCATTCTTGCTGCCTGTAAACCCCAAAAAAAGCTTTATTAAAGTTGCATAATTTTGCATTTTTTAAAGAACTATCTTTTTAACTGATAAAGCATTAAGAAATTTTTAGAAAAGTTACAGTACATGTGGATATGTTTCCTAGGAAAAAGAACACCAATGTTCTTCACGAGGTGGAAAAATGTTGCTAAAGTTTTGGCACAATCTACTTTTGAAATACGTGGTTGAGGTTTTTGTTTTGGGATTGTTTCATTTTTGAAAGTGTTACACATGATTTCTGCACTAGAAAAAGGAAAAAAAAAATATCTGAGCTGGTGGATACCTTCTATTATACCATCAAAACAAATGTAGCAGTGTAAATAGAGTGTGCCTAATTTTTATAGGCCAAAGAAAGAATCTGATATGACCGTTCCAAATAAATAATCGCTTTGGTTGTATGGCAAACAACTGCAGCTTTTATGCAAAACATGGATACAGATTGTCTTAAAAAAATCAATACCCTAGGCAATCACATAATGCTAAGACTACACATCGCCCTTCAGAAACTAAAATCTTGGTGAATTACATTTAAATATACATATATATCTCCAAAGATGGAGTCAGACTCATTACCAAAAACATCTTTTGAGGCATTGCAAAATTATTTTACCACTATCTCTGATGGTCTCCCAGGTCCTTTTCCTTGGCCCCATCTCTGCTGAAACACCTGTTGCAGCAGCTCTTTTCCAGATGGCTGCTGTCCCCATTCCCTTGCAGTAGACCCTGTCTGAGGCTGCCACATTTGTCACCCAAGGCACTGAGGAGCTGGATGCCTGAAAAAGCTGCTCCAGTGACGGATGGGCAGACAGCACCTGTGTGACCACTAAGATCTCATCTGCCCCAATGATCACCAGTTACACATGGTTAGCTGCATGAAAAAAAATCACTGATTCAGTTTTATAGCTCTTACTACCAGCTGAGCTGGATAATTATGTGCTGCTCATTTAGTACATTCATGATTTTCTAAGGATAGTCACAATCAAGTGAAACCAAACTGTCTTTCAATGACATCCAGCCTTAGTATTCTTTCACTTGATTAAGGGAGTTCTGTACTGTATTCTCAGTCTTTAAAAGGCAAAGCAAAATACAATGTATGAAAAACTGCTCCAATCCTAGAACTTTAGTAATAAAACAGTCCACTAGAGGGAACTAACAATTAGTCAGAATTTTAAGAACACAGCATTTACTAACTTCACAAGATTTTGAAATGCAAAGCCATCTGTCCACTGTTCAGTAAATGAAGCACCATGACGAACTGTTGTAAAATGCCCCAGGCGTAATCTGTCTTGCATGCTCTTCTCTCTGCTTGCCAGCTTTTCCTGTGTGCTCTAAGAAAACAAAACAATATTCATGTTTAGTAATACTAAAGTGTTCAAAAAGTCAGTAAAACACCCAGCCTTTTTCCTCCAACAACTTTCTAACGGAGGGGTAAAAGGCGAGTAGATGAAAACATCTTGTACTACTTTACTCATTTATTCTAATTTCTGCAGAACTCAAATATCTGCAGTTGTCAGAATTGGTACTAATGACCATTGGTGCACCAAAAAAAAATTAGAGTTTGACTCAGTTTTTCTATAAAGTTTGCTGTTCTTCATAATTAGCAAAACATTTTATTTGTAAATACAGCAAAACTGGTAAGAGTATCAGCATCATACAGACATATAATTATGTCTGTACATGTCTGTTATACTAAATGAGCCTGATCAGATATCGGCGAGAGTGCACCTACTTTACTCAGCCTGGAAACTCCCTGGACAGAGCATCTATGTTACTACTTGTACCAAACCGACTGAGCTCAGGAATCTCTCTGTGGGAGCGCACTGCAGGTAGACTGAACTGTAATCAGATATTCCCTTGCAGAAGCAGATGCCCTTCTCAGAACCAGCCACTGCTACCACACGCATCCTTGGGATGGGATAAACGACTCAATCTGCCCAGTCTGCTGCAGCATAAGAAGAGCGAGCCCTGGGAACACCACTGATGGACTGAAACTTCTTTAATTTTTATAAATGATTGCTTCTTGAGAAATGCCTACAGCTCAAACACACACCCAAAAAGTGAGAAGTTGACTTAATTAGGATTTCTGTGCAAACAGACTTCTAGACTGAAGAGGAGGCCTGCAAGGCCTTTCATGAAAAATGGCCTATGGGATATTCTCAGTCTGAAGGTGCCCACCTAGCATCACGCTGAACAGATCTGAGGCATTTTTTGCCTGCAGTCCCCCCACGCTGGAACTTAAAAAGGACTGCAACAATTTATTTATGGCATGCTAGCAAGGAAACTCTCCCTAATTCTCTGACAGCCAAGTGTGTGCTCTTGCATCTGACAGCAGCATCTAGCAGCTAGTGTCAGGGGACAGCCTTGGCTGTTTACCTTAAACTTTTTTGTATCCTAGTTTGTAATAATCTGATTTTCTATTCACATTTTGTTACTTTTTTTTTTTTTTTTAAATAAGGCTATTTTAAAGAAGAAAGAAACAAGCTATCCTTGCCTTTTACAAAATTGTTGTTAGTTTAAATATAATTGGTATTAAATTTGAAATAAGTATTTCTTTCATAGTAGTATGAAGGTAAATTATCACCTTCATTTGTTTCCATTAATCTTGAGCTAACATAGCATTTTATCATTTTATAATCAAAATTGTCTCAGCCACTTAAAACATCTTGCAAAGAGATTTCATCGATCTCGTCTCCATAACTGATTATATTCATAAATTTTTTCATCCACTGTAACCTTACTCTTAAAGTTAGTCCAGAAAGTTTTCTACCTATTAATTTCCTATCTTTTATGCTTTTCTATTTCTGAATTACTCATGATGGGAAAACTCCCCTTAAACTAAAAAAGGCACTTTTTCCATGATCTGAAAAGGTCTCAACATTTTATTTTGCCTATTCCGGTATATAAAAACACTTACTGCCAGATGAGAGACCATGAATATGAAGTTTCAGTCTCAGAGACTCAGCAAAAAAGTTAGAGTGAAAGAGTCATAATGGACTTCTACGGCATGCCAACAGTTTTTATGACAAAGATTATAAAAGCAGTAAACTCACCTTTTCAATTAGGAGCTTCTTACTCATTGAAATACATTTGTTTAACCTTTCTTTATATTTTTCAAGTAGCTTTTGTTGTTCATCTATTTGTCTTCTAAGATCACAGTTAGCCTAATAAATACATACAAAATATGAAAAGATATATTGAAACACTTTGCACTGAGCTGCATTGTGCATTACAGCATTCAGCATACAAATAATACATAAAAACATTGTACCAAACACTTTTCCATTCCTCCAGTGTTAAACTGAAAGTTTAATCTTAGCTCCAAATCCTTTATATCTGATTGCTGAAGTCATGTGAAATCCTAACATTTTTAATGTAAAAGGAGAGAAAAAAATTCACAGACAAAAGTTTCAGTTATCTGAATAGGAAGTTTAACAAGTTCCCTATGTTCCAACTATATTTATCTTATTACCTTAACAAAAGCATAGCAATATTATTTTGTTTAAAACAAAATGATTTTAAAAAAAGAAAGGTTAGGATTGTCTGTGTCATACTATTGAACATGTGCTAAAAAATGGTCTTCATGTACAATTTTTATAATGTATGACTGCACAGGTTAATATGTACTTATTCACATATAAATACTAAACAGACTACTGAGTTGTAAATACAGGGTGTTTTGTTTCATATTTCTAGGTATTACCTTTCCAACACTTCTTTCAAGAGCAAAAGCATTATGATTTTTTTTTCTGAAAACAGGTCTTAGAGCACAGTATAGCATAGGTTTCTTACTAAAAGTAGTTATTTATTGCTCATAATAATTTCTGTCACAATCACCTCCATTCTGAAACTGCCAGAAGTTGTCCCACTGATAACTGCTACTCACAGATGGAGCAACAAAAAAACACCTGTTACATGAAATTATATTATGAACTTAAGGAATGAACCAACTGCCTGCAAAACAGCATCAGCTTTCTTTGTACCTTCAGAAAGCATATAAACCTATTTAAACACTAACTAGACATAGCACAGAAGCAGAAAAAAAACACTTATGCATTTTGTTTCATAGACTTCTACGATTTTCAGAAAAAAAAATTTAGAAAAATGAAAAACTTGTTTCACCTTTTAAATATAGGTAACTCCAGGGTAATTTTTTAAAACAAGGATTATTCAAATATTTGCCTCAGATTCACTGTCTGTTGTTCTGAATAAGCATCTTTATCCCATGTCTAACACTTACCCTGAGTAAGTCATCTATACGACCTTCTTTCTTTTCCAAGTCTTGATTTTTATTACTTTCTAGTGCAGCTAATTTCAGCATTGTGAGATCAGTCTAAAAAGAACATTTTGAAATATTTATCCTTTCCTTCAACAATCACAGCATTATTTTTCTCATGTTTGTTAGGCAGAGAAATAAACTACTTGAAAACATCCAACAAGACCAGTACATCTTATTTGCATGTGTTTCAAAAGTGACATGGAAAGTTTTTATTCAAAACTGCTTTCCCTCTTCATGAGAACAACTGTGAACAGTTGGGACAAACCACTAACAGTGTTAAAAGATTTCATCCCCCATTGAGAAGTTATTGTTGACAAAAAAAGCATACAAGACAGGGCAAGAATGTAAATGTCAGCTAATTACTTTAAATTCTCTCTATGTGGTCAACAGGTGAAGTTCTGACTAAGCTCTGAAAGAACAGATCATGTCAGAAATGGCAGAGAGAATAAAACAGTTGCTTGCAGCTTTTAAAAGTCATGACAGAACTATATCTTGATCATCTTGATTGCCATCTCATTTTTCTTCTTCAATGTCATATTTTAAATGCAATATGACAACAGCAGCTGTCACTTCAAATGCTGTCTGAAAGAGCAGCCTCTACTTCTAAGATCACACAACAGCTAAAATCTGGAGCAAAAGCTTACCAACAACGTGGTCACCTACATGGTCAAACTACTCATTAAGTACATTGTTGGAAGCAGAGCACATACAGAATACAAAGCTAAGCAGAAAGACTTAAATCATGACCTGCAGAACAACTTAACAGAAAAATGCTTTGGCAGACTGTAAATAGCAAAGCTTCTGAAAGCCTTTAGGAGTTTAGAAGTTGAAAGACAAAGAAATAAACATGTCCATAATTTCTTTTTTCCTACAGTCTAAAGTGATACAGGATAGCTCTACTCAAAAATAGTTACCTGAGTAATTTTAAAAGATAACTGCTTTGGTTGCGTGATAGGGTGGTCCCCGAAAGCTAATAAAGTAGGAGAAGGACTATTCTGTCGAACCTGGAATGGATGAAAACGAAGGGGTTTAGATACAACTGTAACACTCAATTATGAACATAGCCTTGTTTACAACAATTGGCAGGAAAATAATCTAGAATAGAGAAATAAGGTATCTTTATTACAGAAGATACCACTTGGTACACTGCATTGAGAGCTACCACTATGCTGTTATACATCAGTTGCAGTTTAAAAAGAATAAAATATATTCTCCGAGAAAACTGAGATTGTCACTTTTGGGAAACTGGCAAAGATTTAAGACAATACAAGACTGACACAGGGTGATGTCAGTCTTACAAAGACTTATTTTTCTGATTCTAAGCTTTCACAACTCAAAAATAATGTGAGTTATTTTTGGAGCGGTTATTTTCCATGGGAGAACCAGAAAGGGGAGTGTGCAGATCAGAACATAAATCCTGTTAACGGAACTTCCCAAAACCCACTAGTTTGGGTGAACAAGACCATTTTCAAGCCAAATTCCAGAATATGTATTACACTCCACTCTGTAAGCAAGAATAAGAGAATGTCTGAAGTTGAAAGTACATGGAAAAAAAACCTGAGGTCTACCAGCAGAAAAAACAAATCCTTTCCGTAACTGGTGGAATCTGTTTCGCCATTTAGAATCACATGTTGGTATGCTTAACACTGAAATATATTCATCAAGGATTTGGATGAGGGAATAGAGTGCACTGTCAGCTGGGAGGGGTGGCTGACGCGCCAGAAGGCTGTGCTGCCATCCAGGGGGACCTGGACAGGCTGGAGAGTTGGGTGGTAAATATAACAAGGGAAAGTGTAGAGTTTTGCATCTGGGCAGGAACAAGCCCAGGTTCCAGTATAAGTTGGGGAATAACCTGTCAGAGAGCAGTGTAGGGGAAAGGGATCTGGGGGTGGACAGCAGGATGACCCTAAGCCAGCACTGTGCCCTTGTGGACAGAAAGGCCAATGGCATCCTGGGGTGTATTAGAAGGGGGGTGGTCAGTAGGTCAGGAGAGGTTCTTCTCCCCCTCTACTCTGCCCTGCTGAGACCACATCTGGAATATTGTGTCCAGTTCTGGGCCCCTCAGTTCCAGAAGGACAGGGAACTGCTGGAGAGAGTCCAGTGCAGGACAACAAAGATGATGGAGTGGAGCACCTCCCTTATGAGGAAAGGCTGAGGGAGCTGGGGCTCTTGAGCTTGGAGGAGACTGAGGGGTGACCTCATTAATGTTTACAAATATATAAAGGGTGAGTGTCATGAGGATGGAGCCAGGCTCTTCTTGGTGACAACCAATGGTAAGACAAGGGGTAATGGGTTCAAACTGGAACACAAGAGGTTCCACTTAAATCTGAGAAGAAACTTCTTCTCAGAGTATCAGAGCACTGGAACAGGCTGCCCAGGGGGGTTGTGGAGTCTCCTTCTCCAGAGACATTCAAAACCCGCCTGGACATGTTCCTGTGTAACTTCATCTGGGTGTTCCTGCTCTGGCGGGGGGATTGGACTGGATGAGCTTTCGAGGTCCTTTCCAGTCCCTAACACTCTGTGACTCTGTGAAATTGTGCATGAGGAAGAAAAAATTAGTTAGCATGACCAACAAAGAGAATATTAAAAGGATATAGGCAAATCAGGTATCAATTATTTAAAAACAAATTTTATCAAAAACTGAGCTTTTAAAATGCCAAGTTAGGGGTTCAGTATCCTCCTAAGTAACAAAAATCCTCCCCTTTCTTGTGTGAGGCTTGTGAACAGCCGTCATTAGAACATTTCAACATATATTGAACATTTCAACATATATTCAACATTTTACACAATTACTTTGTATTTTAAAATGATGCTTTAGAAAAAAGTTTGTGTTCTGTTAACAGAAAATTTTAGATTTAGTATTTAACTTGATCCTTTTTTTTGCTGTTTAAAGAACAAACTCCTACCCAGGATTCCCTCCTTTGAAAACTCTTCACTTCTATATAGATTCTTTTCAATTATGCTGCTTTTAGACTATAAGAGCAACTCCAGCAGTTATGAAGTTCACAAACTTACAGAAGAAGGAGCGGAATGTGAATTCTGAGGAGATCGGATTGCAGGAGGCACACCTCGCACTGGACTAGAGCCGTTTCCACCTTGGTACTGTGGAGAAGATATGGACCTCTAATTAGTTACTCTTCTTAGCAAAACACCTTATACATCTTATACACCTTATACATGAATGATACAGCTCATCTGCACACAGAATTTGTAAATTAGATGGTCTTTCTTTTATTAGTATAACCTTTGGTCATTTAAAGAAAAGAGTGAAAGAAAATGGTTTTTGTATTTTAGCTCAGGCTGCACCAAGAGACCACTGCATCTTTTCTTCTAAGGTTTAATGCTGATAAATGTACATAACGAAAAAAGTATCCCCTCAAGATGGCTGTCCATTACAAGCAAAAATACTGTAATACAAAAAAAGGTTAAAGTAAATTTTAAAGCTGAAGTCAATTTTACAAACACACAAAAACCTTACCTCAAAATAGTCACTAATCTTGTGACCACGTCCCCCAATATTCTTTCCTGAAACAATACATTAATACATTGGAATTGATTAAATAAATTACTTACAGATGTGTCTTATATTTTTATGCATACAGTAATTATAGCAAAGTCTTACCACTTGTTAATTGGCTTTCTTTGATGTGCTAGTATGTGATCTCCCTATATAGATAATTAAGGGATTGGCCACAACAAAGAAATCGGCCTATTTCATTCATTGAGAAATCAGAAACTAAGTCACACTTCAGAAATTAAGTCACACTTCAATTCCTAAACCAGATGAGCGCATGCCTAGACCTCTTCTAGGTAACAGGAAACTCATCTCTCATCCTACAGATCAAACCTTTAGCTCTACATCCCTGTCTATCTCCAAGTTCACCTACTTCCAAAATACGTAATTAACCAAGCCTACTAACATTATATGCTCCAGGTGGGTTATTGTGCCCAAATGCTCAGCCCAAGGACTTCCTTAAGTGCCAACAACAGTGTGGGCACAGAGGGTGACAAGTGTTTCCACTCCTCCCAGCCTGGTTATGAATCAGCTAACTCACAGGGTTAACTACAGATATAAATAGAGCAGAGTGGGAGAGTAGAATTTCTTTTATCTTAATCATCAGTGAGACTTCAGAAGCACCAATGCAAATTCATCTTCAATGTGAGGACCTGTCACATATGTGGCATTTGAGAGGTTGCACCATGGCCTTACCCAGTGGCATAAATGCTTTCTTCTATTTGACCTCAAGATAACTGATAAATCTTAAGACTGTATTTGTCTCTTGTTCAAGTCAGACTACCTGTTAGGAAACAACTTGAAAATGGACCATTGTTCAAAGCTTTTCTTTATAGAAATAAATTTTTGCAATAGATTAAGAGATCATTACCCATAGGTCAGAAAATGTAATTTTAGACATTTTAGCGAAGTTTTTCAAGCTTTTCTATCGCTTCAGCCCTGAAGAATTCTTCCTAGTCCAGTACACCTCTGTATTGGCAGAGCTGCATAACTTTGTGTCAAAGAAACACCATGAAGAAACAGAAACATTTGGTAGCCCTTTTTGTGTCAAGGCTTTTAAGAGAAATATTCAGATAAAATAATTCGAAGACCTAGAACAGCACACAGCTACCCCCTCCAGCAGTTACCCAGTTAGGAGTACATATCACTGCTACTGCCATCTAGCCAGTTCTTTACTGACCCTATAATTTTGTTAGTGATTTCTGTCTTCATGCTTAATTCCCATATATCGCTTTATCAAATTAGAATTTGCTTTCATCCAGATAAATGAGATAGACTGCTTTCCTTTTTAGTATAGAAAAATCTAATGTCATGTTACAGAACTCTGCACTGAAGAAATATATCAAATTATTTCGGCACAACCAATTACGAATAGGTTTACACTGACTTTTGTCCCACTTTCAAATTACATCCATGTTCTAAGCAATACTTTTCTTCAACATTTATGGATTATTTTGCATATTACAAAGTCAAAATCCTAGGTATGTAAAAACCACAAGAGATGGACTTCTTGTTCCTTTTTTCAATAAAATAGCAGTATTTGCTGTGCTTCAACTGTACTATACCACTTCAATATACTGCAGTTTCCTAGACCAGTTCCTTCAGAGTACTGCAGCACAGACTACTCAGTTTCACCGCTGCTGACAGTAAAACAGTAATTATAAGACATTATAATAATGTTGTCTATGTTAAGAAGTTCCTAAAATTTCTATCATCTCTAATTCTTACTGGTAGAAAGAAGGATAGGCTACTAGAACAATGGAAATAGGAAATTTCATTCAAGTTCTTTGAACAAAGCAGGTCTCTATGAAGCAACGCTTACAAAGAAATTAATTTTAGTCAAACTACATAATGCTCCTACTAATAGCATGTTGCATCATTAAGACTTCCAGATATGGAGCCCATTGATACATATCTGAAGTGGCACTTCCTAGCTCAGTTAGAAACAAAAAAAGCTAATACAGATGTTATCAAAACTATTTCCTCTTCCCTTCTGATGAATTCTCATCTTGAGGTTAAGATTCCACTATTCCTCCCCCAAAAGTCACACTGGAAAGAGGAACAACAAAAACTGTGCTTTGTAAATATTAAATTGCAAATCAGTCTCAGCCCAATTTCGCCATCCCTCTAGACAACTACACTGTACAATAATCCATAAAAAAAGAAAAATAAAACTATATTTTTAAATATACCTGAAAAACAAGCAACCAAGTATTATAATCTGAAATCTCTTTCTCCCCTTACCTACTGCAAAGAAATATAAACTATAAAAGTATTTTGGATGAGAAGAACTGCTGCAATTCTTAAAAAGTACATAGAGTTGTACCATAGCTACACATGCAGTAGCACACAATTGTTATGGGCAATTACCAGCCCAGCTCAGATTTTACTTGCCCATCCCTTCCAGTAACAAGTGAGGGAGGAGGAGAAGATGTAATTAATCATCCAAAACCCAACACCTGTTCCAGGCAAGCAAAAGTACAGAATTTTTAAGGCTAACAGTCAAAACTTTGTGCATTATAATTTGATTAAATACATGCAATAACTATCTAATTCATTTACATGTTCTTTTACCTTGGCTGCTTTCACTCTGAGTGTCTGCTTTTCTTTTTCTTCCTCTGGAAGGTTCTGACTGTTTCTTCTCTGGAGTCTATAAACAACAAAAAGAACATGATTCAACAGCAGCTCTATTTATTTATATTATTATTGCTAAATTATTGCAAAAGAAATTTAAATCCTCATTCATAAAACATGATTTCACAATTCAGCAGGGATGTAATTTCAGATCACAGTTAAATAATATGATCCTTGGTCAATCAGATATATATATATATATATAAGCTAGAAAAGATATTTAAGGAAGTGAGAAATAATTCTTAAATAATTTCCCAAATGGAAATTCTACATACTAATTGTGAAGCAATTATACCTTTTCATTCAGTCTGGAGTTTATGTTTCACTTATGGCTACATTTTACCGAGATCTTCAGATTATAGTTGTGGGTGTTTTAAAGCTTAATACTTAGTGCAATAAGCTGATTCTTGACAGCGTTTTCTGCACATTGCCACAGTATAAACACAAAGTTCTAGTGCTTCAATAGGAAGCCAATAATGTCATGTATTTTCAGAAGTGCAGAAGTCATCTCCAAACTAATATAAGCCATAGATTTCCAGAATCTTCTTTAGGATTAAAAAAAAAAAGAGAACAACTGCTCAAAATTCGAGTATCTATCCACCTGGAAAGTGATGTTGTTCCCTCCCCATTATATTTGTATCACAAGAAATTGAAAGAAAAATATCAATGATGAGTTAAAAAATACAGATCCGCTGAAAATTTATTCCAGAAAGATTATATATAGTTGCCTAGAAACTACAATCAGCAAGTACAACACAGATAACAA
Source organism: Columba livia (assembly GCF_036013475.1). Lineage (NCBI taxonomy): Eukaryota > Metazoa > Chordata > Aves > Columbiformes > Columbidae > Columba > Columba livia. Next base: position 21,554,369 of record NC_088608.1, read on the forward strand.
GAGAGCGCTGTGATCAGAAGCATCTCTAAATTATATTTGCTCTCCTGATTTGAGGATTGAAACCGGTTAGTCTCCCCACTGTAAGTTAAATTCCACAAGCTGCTCTGGTTGAAGGAAAAGATCCTGCAGCTGTGGGCGTTTTCAGCCTCTGGGCAGCCTCATACCAGCAACGGGAGAAAGCACAGAAGCCATTACATGAACTCTGTTCTACAGTCAAGAAATCGACGGTCCCCAATATCTCAGACTAAATTTGAGATCAGTGATAAGATGCTTCATTCTTTTATACCACCATTTTACGATTCCATTGTATTTAGCAATTTGTGCTCAAAGTACTCTTTTCTCAACACAGCAAATGATACCAAAATTCAAATTTCAACTAGAAGCATTTCAAGTATGTTTCAGTTCCAAAACCTTCACACGGTATCTTCAAATATAAGTTTATTAAAAATACCCTAACATATTTATTTTGGCAAAGAACCATTTTAAGTTAGCTGTGATCCACAGAAAATGATCAGTCTATAAAAGAACAATCAGGACAAGAAAAGCCTTCCTTATCTATACCATGTATTTTTTACAGTTTCAACTTTGTGGATAGCTTCATAAAAGCACCTTTGGAAGTTTTACAATTGTAACTGTTGTATTATAATGCTACAAATGAAGTTAAAATTACATAAATTTCATTTAAAATAAACTCTTCCAATCAAAATCTGGATCTTTAAGCATGCTATTTCACATTAGCAAACTGTACAAAACGGACTCCTGGAAATGAAGTTATCTTAAGACGATGTGATTCTAAAAGCAAAAAGGTTAGCTTCGAAATATTATTTTAATAATTTGCAATTACTGCCAAGTAAACAGGTAACATTAGGCTATCTTCCAACAAAATTAAATAGAAAGTATTTAACCAAGCATTTTCATGTTATTCTTATTTTCCAGCTTTCAATTTCGCAATTATCATTCTAACATAGCCACTTTTACCTACCATATCAAGCAAAAATTAAGTTATTTAAAAACTAATTAATGACTAAACTTTTAAGATTTCCTCCACCAAAATCAGTTTCCAACTGCAGTGACTTGTATTTATAAACCACACATTTGAAGAGGTTTAAAGTTTTAAAACTGAAACTCAAATAATTAATAAATGTCTATTTCCTTAAGCTCTTCTGATTTCTTTCAGTGTTTAATTTAACCTTCCAAGCAAAAAAGTATTAGCACACTAATGAGGTTATTAATGAGGTTACCAAACAAGGTCACGTTCACCTTTTCCAAGTACAAAATTCACATGGTAATGTACAGCGTACATCAATCACTAGAAAATGTTCTCCAAAATCCTTTCTAATGAATGGAATCATACGAATTACAAGAAACTGAAGACTAATGAGGCTGAGGAGTATCCTCCTGATAAACGAAGATCGAAGCTACTTTCAGTCACTTCAAAAGGATTTATGTATAGTCAAGATTTAGATTAAAACCCCACTATTTCAGAAGCCAGACAAAATAGTTCGGAAGCTACATTAAAGTTACCCACAGTTCTACATATTAGCAGAGCCTCATCCATCATGGTCTTGATCCTAGTTCTCTTCACACTTATAGATTTAAGTCTTGGCTTTTCACATACTCCTTTACAAAATCAATATTTCTAAGTACCAATTCTCAATGAGTCAATCTCGTTTACAAAAAGATACTGAAATATTTTTATATACTTTATGTATAGTTAAATATTTTCTACCGTTATCGTAGAACTGGTAACAGCATAACTCAAGAAGTTATTTTCGTAGAAGAAAAAAAAATTAAAATAAAGTTTAATAAAAGTGCTTATTTTTTGTCTCAACACTTCAAATCTCCAGTATGCTTAATAGTCATGAGGTTTTTTTAGTTGTTAATATTTTTCACATGCATAATGAATGAGTTTATAGTTTTTCACAATTATTTTCTTCTAAATCCTATCCTCCCCCCAAAGCTTTACAACTACAGCACACAAATGCAGCAGCGCTATTTTTCTCTGCAACACATTATAAATTCCAATTAGATCAAACCTGTAGTTACTTCTGAAATCACATTTATTATTAGGGTTGTGTATTATTGGGAACCGCAGCAACTAAACAGCTACATCCAAGCAGAGCAAAAACATTTAAATAACTAAACAAACTGGACACATCCAGCCACAGACAAAACTGACCTTTAAATAATTCATTATCCACAGAAAATAGAAAATAGTATAATATAGTAATATATATAGTAAATACAATAATAGTAAAACAGTTATAAACACAAGAACGTATTTGTAACCAAAATAAGGAGTAATCCACTTTAATGAGGAATGATGGGGAAGGCCAAAATACTGGAAGACTACCAGAAGCACTTGTTCACAACCCTATTTAGTCAATTTAGGATTTATCTCAACTACAAGTAGCTAATACACACTCAAATTAAGACCTATGTAGCACAGCAACAAAGCATTTAATAAAATAAAGATAACGTATACATTTAAAAATAAACTGGAATGTAGGCCTGGATCTTAAGATCAAACATCCAGCTGGTGTTTATTGCTCACAAGGCTGAACTGAATCCAGAACAAATCCTGGCTTCACGTTATTTTGCAGATCAAAGCTTACCTCTCTGAAGTATCTTAATTAAAACTATTATTGAGATAAGAAGTTGTCCCTCTTAATACATCCATCAGACAGAAAAAAAGAAGACTACAGTTCTAATAGTTGTATTTTTTGCAATCCCATGTGCAAAAACTAAAAAAGAAAACATTCGCACCAGAAAAACAAAAAGGGGGGTGTGTGTGGGAAGCCTGCCTCGTTTTGAAAACTAAGTGTCAAAGACTTTCTTTTAATGTGCCACTTAGTGACAAAAACACAGAATAATGACATGAATGTACTGTCACAATTTCATCAGAAACCAATATTCTTGCTAGAAACTAATTTCAATTATTCTGAGATGGGCATTTCTACTTTTTTCTGCTCCCAAAATCTATTGTAACACAACAGTTCTCTTTCAGCATCAAAACACAGTGCTGCTTTCCTGTATGATGAAGTCTTTATATTTCTACACTATCATCCACAAGAGGAATTCCTTATTAAGAATTCATTGTCACACCAGAAAAAAAAAATGAAATTGCACAACCTTTTTGCAATATTAAGAACGAAAGTGTACTTTTTATAGGATTGTAGAATATAAGTAGCCAGATGTTATTTTAAGAACAAAACTCTAAAAACTTCTTAACATATTTGGTGTTACAATTATAATTTAATTTAAGTGCATACTACTGACAACTTTGGAAAATGGGTCAAGAAATAATATTTCATAATTCAATGTCATTAAGACTCACCCTTCAGAAAACAAAGAAGAAACCTGGAGCACTGTGCACTGGAGATCTGTGCAGGGACTTTTTAGGAAAAAAATCTACTTCTATTTTAGAATCCAAGTTTTAGAATATTAAAAAAAAAAAAAAAATATACCTATGCGTGGCTTGAGGTTAAAACACTGTGCAGAGTCTGTAAATATGGGTTGAATTTTCAAACTTACACACCTTGGAAAAAACTTGCCGCCATACCTCATGTATACAAGCATAAAATAACATTTTTCTACACCAAAAAGTTATGACATGTACAGTCTGTGTTTTGAGATCACTCTGCTACTCACAGACACGGTTTTCTGTCAAGGAATTGCAATAACGCATGGTAACCTTCAGGCTCATTTCCATTCCCACACCTTCATCAGCACAGCATCACTGCAACACTGCCCAGAGTAACTCCAGGAAAAGCCACGAAGAAAAACCCAACAGGCAGACAGACACTTTTGGTTAAGGAAACAGACTATATACAATTGAAAGGAAAATCCAGCTGGGAAAGACATGGAAAAAAAAACAGAACCACCAAACGTAACAGAAAGAAATCACACATACAGAACATGTATTTATAAGTTAGCAATCTTGGGAACCAACTAAATTCACTTGGTGCTCAGCCCAATATAAAATCAAACATCAGACAGTGTCTCACAGCGACTGAGTGAATCAAGAACTAGGCCTCAAAAGGCACCTTTAACGTGAAAATAACGTCAAAAGCACATCGCAAACAATTTTCCCTCTTGCATGACACATACTCAAACACAGGTCTCACCTGGGCTAGAAACACACTCCTGCTTACAACCAGTACAATCTTATTGATGCAAACTGTGATGTACACAGGCAAAACTGGCCCAGGGGCTCAGCAACCCCAGAACAGGTGAACTGAAAGAGCTGCATTAGCGCAACTATATCAGTGCTGGTCACTAGCAGGAAAATCATCTGCTCCAGGGAAGTCTGCACATTAAAACCTAACAAGAGTATGAATCCGTTTTTGGGTTATGAACTGTAATTAGGTAAGAAAATGCACAGTGACAACTGCAGCTTTTACAAATGCAGATGATAGCTACTGTCTGACCTTGGAGCAAAACTATATTTTTAAAGAAAACATAGCAAACTTGTTTCTACAGTATTTTCAAAGATGCAGCCAAAGACCAGTCAGAGTTTATCTGTGCTTGAAAACCATATTAAACAGAAGACAGCTAACTGTTTAAGCATTTTCAGCTCTAAAAGCTGTACACATCCCCACAGCGTGACTACAGAGTAGCAGAAGCAGTTCATTTCGTGACTGAAAATCCAGAGAAACTTTTATGAAGCCATGTCTCCCCCTCCCAGAGATGGTATCTTCCAGTAATATATGCTTTTTCCTATCTAGCTGTGTATTTTGCATTTTTATTTAAAGGTTTCTACATAAAATAACACAGCAAAGTTGAATATAAGATTATGATTTGTTAGCATGAAAACTTTGAGGTAATAATGAATCTGTTCCATATGCTTACCTCTGATTCTTTATCGCTTAAAGATCCCAAGCTTCCAAAACTGTGATTTGAGCTTTCGTTATTTGTTGAGGCCTACCAAGACAAACAAAATACTGAACATTATATACAGACTTATAAAACACCTAATCTGCTATTATCACTCAGTTATAACAAGTAGCAGTAACAAAACTTCACAATTGCAAGGAAGACTTGATTAACTGTACAGCACTTGTGACTTGCAAGGGGGATAAAAAGTTTGACAGGTTGATATTTTGGCAGGGCACAGTAAATTGTGTATGTCGATTGCTTTTAAGCCAAGTAAAACTCTGTCACATTCAAAAAACATTTCAGTCTTATTTAGGAATCCGATGAAAAGCCCTACCAAATGGTTCCACCGAATGGGCTTAAAAAGCCAATATTGCTGAAAGTGCTGGAGACTACTAAAAAGTTTTCATTTTTCAATTAAAAAAAGGGTTTAATTCTCTCCAAGACAGATACTAGGCTACTACAGAGATTATATTTTTAATCCATTCAATGACAGAAAATTGCAACCTATTGAAAATATTATTCTATATTCTTAAAACAAAACATTTCCCACAAAGTAACAAATAGAAACTAGTAAGGAAAAAAACCACCACCACCACCACAACCCCCCAAAAACTAACTGTGAAATAGTCTCAAGTTACAACACTTATTTAGAAATTTTCTAAGGCTGATTTATTGAGAGAACTTTTGAATACAGAGTGACAGCAATGATGTTTTATTGCAAGAGGCTGTTCCACGTTCACATAACAAAAAGTACCAACATCGGTTGAGCTTCTTGTTATTAAAAGAAAAAATCTTATGCAAAAAGGAAGTTTCCTCATTTTTTCCTTCAAAGTGAAAGCAGAACAATGTAGACCATATTTATACATAACGTTTTCCCAGTTACCTCTGCACATCAGATCAAAAGGTTTTATCTGCCTTTTTAATAAAAATCAGATAAACCTCTCTCAACATCCCCCACCATGACTGAAGACTATATTAAAAAGAAAAGCATATTCCAAACCCAGCCCCAATCAGCTACTACACTTCACATTCTCTGCTTGAATACACTGAATAGACAGAAATAAAAGAAATACAGAAAAAAACTTATATAATTGCCATTTTATTGACGGTGGGATAAATCACAAGACTAGATATTGGTATTCCCCTCTACTTTCCTGCCTTCTAAAACCAAACAAAAAGTAAGCAGGAAAAAGAAGAGATATTGCAATGTATACTGAAGATTATTTGTGGAGTATTTCTGGTCAAAGTTAAGAACAACTGTGTCTTGGCTGAGGAGCTGCATCAACCAGGACAGTCGTAATACTATTTTCTGCAAACAACTATCAAAGCATTGGTAGTATTAAAAAAAAACAACCAACACAACACTTTATCCAGCTATCCATTTGGAAACCAACTGGATGAGATACAATTATCTGTTCAGACAGATCTTGGAACATGTCAGGGAAAAGAAATTCACAATTCACACAGTAGAGTGAAAAAGGAAATTAGCTGTTTCAATTTTTATTTTTTTATTTCCCCTGGATAATTTGGATGAACAAGCTGAGAACCTGAAAGTGGAATGTAATTTAGGTAAAAGTGAAAACAGCAAAATAACAGACAACAAAAAAAGACTTGAAGAGATTCATGGAAATGGTAAGCAGCAGCTCTCAGGGGATCAAAAGTTTAAAGAAAAGGAGCACTGAGAAACTTGATAATTACTTTCAAAAACAATGCATTACACACATAGCAGTAGACATTCTGAGAAGGAAAGAGTGGCAATAAGGGACCAACACAGCTGTATCAAAAACTAATAGAAGGGTTTATAAGCACACTAGAAGTTAAAAGAAGGTATGGATCTAGTAATGAAAAAGGACAAATAGTCATTTGAATGATGAGTAATTACCTGAGGAATTACAATGAACTAATAAATTAGGGAATTAAGTAGTACTACAGAACCCAAGCAAGAAAGAAACAAAGACAAGCCAGAACTTCCAAGTTTGTCTCTATCTAATCTTAATCATAAGATATGGCAAGTATACATTTTTGCAGTCACAATTAGAAGGCTTTAAACAAAAAGAGAAAACAACAGTGCATCAACCACACTGTGTCAATCCAACCTGATTCCTTCCCTGACCGTTTAACTCACTTCCTGGTGAAGATGGCAGTAACAGAAGTGATATGCCACTTTTTTCACAGCTTTATGAGAGTTACCTTCACATTATTCTCAAAACCAAATTAAGACGACATGATGCAAGATCACTATGCACTGATTTCTCTGCTTTATAGTTGGTTAATAGTCATCAATAATATCAAATATCCCCAGAAATGTCATCAATGTCTGCTATCAGGTAGTATTTTGTTCTGTAATCTAGACTGGCAATTAAAATGTGGAATAGGAAGTAAAAAATACTAACCAAGTCTGTACAAAATACTTAAAATATGAAGGCACTGCAAACACTTAGGAAACAGAATTCAAAATTATGTCGGTCGTGGGGGAAATGTGCCTAAAAACTTAGTATTATATCTCTTTTAACATCAGTTTATTAGGTACTACACCTGGAAAAGAACATTGAAATGCACAAATACAAAATGGAGTACCTTTGGTTAGGCAACAGTATTGCAGAAATCAGTCTTGGAAGTTGAAGCTAGTAACTTGAACAGAATTTGTAATAAAGGCAAATTTATTTTGCAGATATATCAACTGAATGGTAATATATGACATATGGAAGGGAATTAAGCCCTTCTATTCAATGTTCATAAGGTTTTTCCTCAACTGTTGCATCCTGGTTTAGATATTAATGCACAGACTGCAGGAAGTCTACAATGAAAGTAGGTAAAATTGTATAAATGTCTGGAAAAGTTGAAAGAACTTGGCTTTGTTAATCTAGATATATTAGTCTTCAAACAAGTTTAATATCAAGAACAGAGGTCACAGCAGACCCCCTGTCTCTATTCCAAGCCAAACTGTAGTAGCTGGCCATTTGCAGAAAGGACAACTTCACTCAAATACTGGGAAAAATGTCTGTCTCTGATCACGTGCACTACAGCGAAACCATAAATGCCTGTAGAAACGCATTCTTTGGTATTTTTAAGAACAATTCAATGTTCATGTCACAGACAGGTTCAGGATAAACATCCTATCTCAAAGCAAAATAACACACTAACAAGGATATTCCTGAGAGCCTCTTCCAACCCAGTACTTTTGCAAGTGAATCATGCAGGCAATGTACAAGTGAGACACTGTGAAATAAACTAATAGTTCAGAGACGGTAGACATGGATGACTGCTCTTAGAACTTACTTTAGCTCCAACACTGCAACTTCCAGTACTTCCAGTGCTGCCACTTACTACTCCTGTAAATCTTGCCTCTAACAACTCCTGTCTTCTTGGGTCCAGGCTATGAAGCTCATCCATTGCTCCTAAAAAAAATATAAAAAATTAATTATGTTCCCTAATGGCATATTTCACAAACAAGACAAACATACCACTGGCCTATGCAAAGAAGGAACTTACACCGTCAGCTTGACAAGGATTCACCTTCTGCTACCTAATAAAAAATGTACTCAATGAATTCCAGAAATTTTGAAGAAAGTTTTGTGTGTCAATTTTGGTGAAAACTAGAACCAGTTAGAGGCGTGTAAGAGACATGGAGTCTGCAGCATGCAATACGCCAACCAGGCGACTACTTATAGATCAAAAACTAGCTGACGGGAGCAAAATACTTTCCAGCATAAAACCTTCCAGTTCTGCAATCCCCTTGTTTTCCACATTATTTAAATTGTTTAGGCTATCAACATATCACTGTCCAAGACAAACAAGTAAGAATCACAGGAGAAAAAGGGAAATCAGAAGGTAGATCACAGTCCCCAGAGGTGCAGGGGAAGGCAGGGTTATACGGACGTGGGAAGGGCTGAGGAGCAAGGAGCAGGATCAGCAACGTGGAAGGAGCCAAGAGCCACAGGGACCCTTGCAGAGGTGGTGCCCCTGCCAAACGGGCAGTGGGGGCTGCGGGCATGGCGGGAACAGGAGGGGGAAGGAAACCGGGGGAACAAAAGGAGTTTCTGATGAGCTCAGCCTACAGGAGTAGGCCGCAAAATGATGTGCAGCTTCCTAATCTGTATTTAAATCACGGCTGCTTAATGAGTCTGAAAGATGATCTAGACAAATAGTCTTGTGTATTTACACAAACTGCTTTGGTTTTATCTTTTCAACTACTTGAACATTTAGTTTACCTTCACTTGGAAACATTTCAGTTGCTTTATTTTAAATAAGATATTTAATGCTGAAGTCTTTATGCACTATTTTAATAGCATATCTCCCAAGTTCCATATAAAGTGATACAGCCTCATTTTTTTCAGCTAAGACACAACTTGTCATGTTTGTGCTTTTCCGTGCCATGGGACAACACTGCAGTTCAGAAAGGACTGCAGGTAATAACTGTGTATATTCAAATGGTGCTATGAAAGAAAGCTTTTGGCATTTCCTTTTATGAAAACTGCACTTTGCAAAGTTTAAGTGCTTTTATTAACTTCCACTCATCAGCTAAGCATCTTGACAGCCAAGGCATCAGTGCAGCTTTCCACGCCATTAGTAAGACATGAGACACTTTCCTATACAACTCTTGGGTACCTCACAAATCTTTAACATTCAAGAGCTAGACAGAACTTTCTGTACTGCACATTTTGGTCACTCCAAGCCATGCAGCTAAGCCTCCTGGTAGAGACAGCGCTGGTTCTGCTGTCTGGCTAATCCCCTCGCTCCTGCAGGAAGGCAGGCGACAGAGAGTGTGGCATCTGTGCTCCTTCACTGCAGAGCCCGGTACCCTGAACCTCCTCTGGCAGAAGAAAATCACAGTGAGAGAAAAACAGTTGGGAAGGAGACATTCAGGAAATGTGTTGTAGGTAGACTCTTCTTCTGAAAAAAATTAAACTGCAAATGGCAGGTTGAGGATACCACATTTTGTTTCTGAAGGTGGAAGAGCTTACCCAAACACAGCCACATCCAGAGCTGGAGGTCTCTTTTCCAGCAATGCAGGGCAATTATCCAGTTTGAAACTACAGTTGGTTTCTTATCAGCGGTTGTAATGCCGCTTCTGTACTGGCATAGTAAAAATTCCTCCAATTTCTGCATATTTTAGATTGTAAGCTCTCTGGGGTACAGACTGGTTTACTACATATATGCATAGTGCAGTTCAATAAGGGATCCTATTTAAACTCTTGCTTCCTAAAATGTGCTTGTGTACCACTTCCAGGAGTTTCAAAACCAAAGTGTACACTTTTATGCACAAAAAATATTTCTTATATTTACATATTGTGCAATAAAGCTTCCCTTTTTTCTTTTTTCTTTTTTTTAAAGCAGATGTGTACAGCATACCTTTGCTAGTATGTAATCCATACCTTAATGGGAAAGTATTGCTCTAAAAGAGCATAAGAAACTAATCACACCAGATTTCTCAGGTGAGTTTAAATGACTATTGTTTTGGTTCGTAACAGTAAATGTCTAAGTGTATGCCACTCTGAAACAAATAACATGAGTTTACCAAAGCATCCCATTTAATGAAGCAGGACTAGGAACATTTTGATTTACTAGCCTACTTGACAGTCACCGCCCACCAAAGTTCAGAGCTTACTTAAAATTGCTGACATAATTCTAGCAATTACAAACCATGCACATATTACAGAAACAGATACTATCATACCCTGTATTGTTTATTTTATGAAATACAGGAAAGCAATAATCACACTAGATAGCTAAGGTTCATTTGAAGTGCTGTAAGGTAAAACTGCTACTGCAGATCTCATGTACTGTATCTAGATACTAATGCGCTAAATAGACCAGCACCCCTGGGTTACCTCCCCAGTCAGAATGGTAATTTAGCAAGTAATTTAGCAGATGAAACACAATCCTCTCTTTTATTTTTCTGCTCAGATTTTAGAACCTACACATGGCTGACAAACACAGTGTATTCTCTTTACTGTTTCTGCTGGAGTGTTTTTTGTTGTTGTGTTTGGTGGTTTGGGGTTTGGTTTGGTTTTTGTTATTGTTGTTAAATATCCAGAACCAAAAAGCAACACGTAACATGTACACTCCGCCATCCTTCTGATCTGATGGACAAGACAGAAAATCTGGATTTGAATCTTCAAACACCGAGCAAACCCTAGGAAGGTCTATTAAACTGCCTTCGTCATTCATGCTGTAATTTAAGATACACCATTCACTCCCAGACACACAGCTGCTTTTTCCAAGAACATGCAGTTCCGTACAATCCTTCAGTTCTTAGCACAAGTCAACTGCTTTTAAAGGTGCCATACACTTAAAGGCACTTCATGTAAGGGACAAAAAATAAAATTTTTAAACATCAGACTTCATAAATTATCCTGCTGACAGAACACCTTGCTGCTCACAAGACAGACATAACTTACAGTTTTGAAAATATACCCAGACTTCTCAGTTGAACTACATTCCTATCCCCCCCGAAAGTCAACTCATTAGCTCAAAAGACGCACAGGTACTTACAGCATATTTACAATGACATCAGATGAAAGACTGGCATTGCTACCACCCACTGCCATTCAAACTTCTGCTATCTTCCAAAGAGAACACCTGGAAGATTAATTATCCCAAACTCACAGAAGAGCCCAGATTTTAGAATGCTGCTTCTAGTAATTTTTTTAGAAGTTACCAACACTACCGTTGTATTTTTTTAGGTTCTTTCAGAATAATCTAAAGCCTCTTCTTTAAAAACCGACACAAAAAATACAGATTTCTTGTCCTGAAAAGGACACTTTTTGCAAGAACTCTTCCAAAAAGAACTCCAAACTCTTCCAAGAATTTGTAAAGCAATGGGTTATCTCAAAAATCTAAGTTATAAATTCAAAGAAGCAATTTGTAAGCTTTTTCATTCAATATAAACAATAAGACCATTTTCTACCTAGCAAAAACAGAGATGTAAAGAATCAGAGGATTCTCCATGGTAATTTGAATTTTTCAGACCTGATGACCATAAAATAATGAAGCACAAACAGCACCTGTACTCTTAAGGCCCCACACCTCCAAATATACAAACACTTGCAAAAGATCCAATTATTTAACCAAATATTTACTTGCTCATACTTCAGTAAAATGGACATTTTAGGAGAAAAAAATTTAGCAGAGAGTTGCAACTGCAAGTCTTCACCTCCTAAAACTGGATCTTTTGTGATACACACATATTATGATCTCCACCTCAAGCACTGCCAGACCGCAGAGCAGCGCTGCAGACCCAAACACAAGGGCTTGGCAGATCAGACATGTTTTTCTTTTCCACTAAATATGGAATCAAGCTTCAAGCCTCAGTCTTTGACTCTCTTATTACCCTGAATGGACTCTTGTTATCTGGCAATCAATTACAGCTTCAAGATGAAGAAAGATCAACAGCTTCACACATTGTCAGCTTTCTACAATGAAGATAAAATTCATTATGCAGAAGCCAGACTCTTCTTAGAACATCCCTCCAGATTAGACTGAGGCCCCCTTCTCCTGAATTCAAGGCCAGGACAAACCACCTTTCACTTAAGTGAAAGGCATACTGGTTTGGTCTGGTTTCTTTAACTGACTTATATGCATATAGCTTTTAATGCCAAAGCAAACCACTTGAACGCACAGACCTATCTATTGAAAAGAAGAAGACAGTTCAACAATAGCCCAAACGCAAATCGAATTTCCTAATGTGCTCCTAGCAGGCACTCAGATTTTATGGTAACACACATTGTATGAGAATTATGTCCAACATATTTTTAGGAACACTCCACATTAACACTGATAATATTACCACCGCGTAGTCTCTTCACTGACAGTAGCATCCTTTAGATCAGTAAATATAACTAATATCCAATTAAAAGGGTGAAAGGTAGGAATAAAAAAAAACAAAAAACAAACAACACATATTTCAAATGGCAAGAAAAGCAGTCTGGAAAGCAGCTTAAAAAAAAAATAATCAAAAGTCAAAATTCCTTTAAAGGTATCAAACAATCTTTGAAGTTATGACTTTGAGCATGGTAACCATTCCAAGTATAGAAACCACTGTTTAACAGCATTGCAATGCAATCCCTAAAGTCTTTAAGTAACTGTTTATTTCAACTTGGAATATCCTAAATGTGCATTTATCCCATTATGTTGATGGTCTAATAATTTAACTTCATAACAACTGAGTATGACAGCTCTTGTCAATCTAGAATACATGTGTATGAGCAGATAAATGGAAAGCTTTAAATTATCAAATGCAAAACAGACTACAGAAAATTAGTAAAAACACAGATTTAAAAATCCTTGAGCATCCTCCCAAAAAAAAGCCCACACAACTACTTTTCCCTTCTTCTTTCACCAAAATTAAGATGCATCTTGTCTCTGCATCCATTTGTATTTCCTTTTAAGTGAACTACTCTCTTGTCTCATTTGTAAAAAACAAAGCAGCAAACCAAGCAAACCAAAACATGCACTAAACTTCATTCTTCTCTCTTCTCTTTCTGAAACTCTGGACTTTCCTTACTGCAGGACCAACCTGAAAGGGCTTTTTCATTCTCCAGGAAAATAAAATAATGAAGCTAACATTCCTGCCTCCAAGAAAACAAACTATTTGGTATAGTGGTTAGGCAAATGCTAGCAAGTCATCATCATGTCGATCCAGGTCTCTTCCTACCAATAGTAAAACTTTCTATTTATTACGGCTTCCACTTTATATGTGCTTCAGTACCTTATAAAAGGGAATAAAGCAGCCCAGAACAAGTTGCCAGTGAAGGAACACACAGAGCTCTCAAATACAAGCCTAATCAAGTGAAAAAGCAAGGCAAACCAAACTATAGTAAGACATCAAACTGTACGGAGTGAATGCAAATTTCTTCATTTTTAAATTGGAAAAGGCACCTGTTCCATTTAAAATAAAACATTTGGGCTGCAAGATTGAGAAGTGAATCAAAAAACCACAAAGTTGACCTGTGCTGCTAAACAACGTCTTGAATAGGCTTTCCTCCACAGTGTGTTTTGGGGAATCAAAGAAAACAGAATCAGAAACAGCCTTGAAAACTACTAATGTGCTAAGAAAACAAGTTGAGATGCTAGCATGATGGCATGAAGCCAAGCAGCAGTAATTTGAGAAGAATTCAATTCCAAGATAACAGCAAAAACCCAGCCCAACTTTTGCAGAAGGCTTTTAAGTGCATCACCATCAGAACAACTGTGAATCACAATCCCCAGGCCACAGTCACTCAGTTCTGCAGCCCCACAAGTCAGAAGGTCCCACTCAACCTAAATCAGCTGTCAGCACGGCAGACGGCAAGATAAAATACCTGAGATGTGAAGTAAAACAAAAAAGAAAATCCTAGTACTGTAATATATTTACGTCCTAACAATAGCTACATAAACAAAGTCTAGAGGACACCGTTTACCAAGGCCCCAGGGTTCCAGCTCTTCCAAAATACTTACCAGAGTAACAACGAACACTACAGATTACCCATGACAAAGTTTAAGCTGGAAATTTAGAAATGCTTATAATCACTGGATTTCCAATCAAGAGGATTAATATATTTTACAGAGGACTATGTACCTATTGTAACCTTCAAACGAGGTGACATGAAATAGTTCAGGGTAGTATATTAGAGCTGAAAACCTTCACTGTAGGTGCACTCAAACAGCAGCAGCAGATGCAACAGAAAAGGGGGAAAATAGATCCTAATGTTCAAGTGAAACTAGCTGTTTGAAAAGTGGTAAGAAATTCTAATGAGGTACATATATAAGGCCGGGGTTAGGAGGGAATAGTATCCATTTAGTTAATCAAGAGTCATCACAGTGAAAATGCAACACTTCTGAGTACCTGAGCTGGTAACACTGAGGCATGCAACACAGAAAAAGTAGTATAAAATTCACGTTTCTCACGGAAGTTATCTTCTCTATTTAGGTACTCGTTTCCTAACAAGCACACCCTGTACCACCACGAAGGTTCCTAGGTGAAATGAAAATGCTTTTCTCAGTAATCAAAAGAGAGCTTTTATTCCACAAACTGATCCTCTTGAAGTGAGAAAGAGTGTGTCCAAAGGAATGAGCAAAGGGATGCAGGCAAGTGAAAGGTGCTACTGCTTATGGGAGGCTGAGGGGTGAAAGGACGGAGATAAAAAGCTGGAAAATCAGCAGGCATTCAGGTCAGGCTTTACACAAAACCTGTGGGAGGGAAATAATGTAACTGGCAAATTTTGGCCTAAAAAAGCACAACTATGGCAAATTTAACAAATTATAAGTAAAAGAGTCTTCACTGTATTTAGAAGACAGTAGTTTTTGACAAATACGATTTGAAAATCCACTTCCAAAGTACTTTTATGAAATTTGTGTCTGCTGATTACAGTTGTATGATTGTTGGATGCAAACTTGTTAAAACACAAAGCAAAGAAAATGAGGTTTTTCAAATGGGAAAGAAAAAAACCACCAAACACAACAACTTCTGACTGATTTCCCATAAACTAACGGGCTGATGAGGGAAGGGGTGCATTTTGGTTAGGTTACCTGGCCTCTGCCATTCAACATTAATTCTTCTGGTGCTGAAAAAACAGGAAAATATTTCTTGTGTCCCTCCTCTCCTCAAGATGCAAACTATTTCTTTTTGGAAGACTTTTTCAAAGTTTTTTTCAAATGACCATAGCTCAGTTTTTAAAAATGCTGTTTGAAGGTTGGCTATTTCACTTTTCCCAGCAGTTCAACAGTCCAGAAATTTGATCTGAAACAAAGAAAACATCGGCTGCTGGATAGACAAGTAATTTTCTGCAGATCACTCTACAACAGCAATCAATTCTTTAACACTAAAAAGAAGAAAAAAAGAAAAAAAAAAAAAAAAGAAGATATTTAGACTTCATCTCTACGCTGCCAGTTTTTGGATTTCAACTGTCTGGCCAACAATCCAGAAGAGTGAATTACAGAGAAATATGTTTGTGAAGGAGGGAACTGAGGGAACCTCTGCTAACGCCTTGAAGAAAGACTCACGAA
Organism: Columba livia; assembly: GCF_036013475.1. Lineage (NCBI taxonomy): Eukaryota > Metazoa > Chordata > Aves > Columbiformes > Columbidae > Columba > Columba livia. The sequence continues at coordinate 21,570,233 of NC_088608.1, forward strand.
TAAACCACTTGGGCCCAGCCTCAGATCAATCAGGAGACATTTGTGGGTAACAATTTAGGAACATTTCATTCTCCCTGATTTTCAGCTAGGCGCCCTATTCTAAGGTTCTCTTTGGCCATTATGCGTACCATCAGATGGCTGCAGGCAGCAGAGGCAGAGACAAATTTCCAAGTTGCCAACCAATGCCTTCATTTGGCCACAAACCAACAACATATAGTCATGCTTGTGGGTATACACCACAAGGACGGGAGCTCAGAACGGCTCATTCAGAGCTCAGGGAGTGATTCATACAACCAAGAGGACAACCGCTCCCAAAGGGTCTGTTCTGTTGTAACTGGGGCTGAACCAGGCACGCAGCTATGTCCACAGCAAGCCAGGGACTCTGACGAGTCCCTCTACTGATCCTCACCCTTGGAAGTACGATTGAATTACCTGAAAGCCACACATGGCTCATAAGCAATGCACTGGCCTCCTGAAGGAACCACGGGCTCTTATTTCTGAGTGACGGCATTTTCCCACACATTGCATAAAAGTAATTGTACCTTCCTTCAACACTACAGACAACACACCTATTGCACAAGTGTGAACACAACCTGAGGTGCAGCACCGTACCTCTGACAGATAAGCACTAATGTAAGCAACAGAAAGACTTGAAAAAAAGAAGAAACCCACCTGACTGAGCACCTTTAAAAATTACATCACAAACTTGCAAGGTGATAACGTGCATGTCCATGACAGCTTTCAAGACTGAAGTCTGTCTAACAGTTAATGGTGCTGATGGGTCTGAAAGCTACTGAAGCTTTTTTGCAACATCCACTGAAAACAATGGCATGCTGTGTCTCCTTCCAAACCAGTTCCTATTCAGAAAACAAGTCAACATCTAGTTTTATTTGGCATGTGAATCCTTATAACGGTCTGTTTTTTAGCCAGACTTTTTCTTTATGCTAGTTTTTGCTGAAGGAATTCTTTACAGATCAAATTTTTCCCATCTTGTCCCAGAAATTATTACGCCATTATTTTTGCAGCATTTTTTCCTTATTAATGACAGGAGTTGGAAAGTATAGAATAATTAATAGAGAGAAGACATGGCATAGAACATTCAACATGGCATCTACTTATCCATTTCCATTAAGTTCTACATAACGCCATGTGCAACACATACAGGAAGCGTTAGCATAGCAAACACTGCTGTGAGCAATAGTACCACGGTGAGGTCCTTCCTGAGTCTGTTGAATAAATTTTAGTGTGATGAATGAAGGGAGAAAGGACAACTGAAAGAACACGCAGCATAGTACTAGTATCTTGAAAACTGTTTCTCTTGGATTTGCCATCCCTCAACAGCAGTAAGGAGGCTACATTCTGAAAATTGGTATCACTGTATTTTCGCCTCTCCACACACCTTGACGAAACTTGAATACAACAGGTAAGTTAATGGGCATAGTAACAGAAACATCTGCTATGCCCAACAGCAGAACAATCTACTTGGAAGAATCTCCAACTTCTAAAACCCCTCTTCATGTCCAGTAACCCCTTTTAGGCTCTTAAAAACAATATTGAGTTAGGTAAGATCAGAGTGTACTTCCTAGACCAAAATCCCCAACTGCAAGATATTTCTTTATTACAAAAAGCCCTCCTATATCAAACAGAAAAGCCACTACAAAAAAAATACTCCATAGAGCAGCAGCATCAGTGAATAATATCCCTTTTGGAAATGTCCTCCTTAAAAATACTTATTCTGAACTCATACAACTACCAGCTTAAAAATTAAAATTAAAAAATTGCTAAAAAAATATTTTCCAAGTTGTTGGCTACAAAACCGTATGCAGAACAAGCCTGCCAAAGAAGTCAACACTCTGCGCGAAGAGAAACTAGATGGGTGATATCCTGAACATGTTCATTAAAAGAAATGGCATCCATTCCTTTGCAGCTTGTCCCTACATAATCCCAAGTGTCATATTTTCCTGTTTTTTAAAAACCTGGATTACTCACTTGCAATTTTTCTCTAGATTATTCTGAACTGCCAAGAGTGATCAAAGAGCAGGTTCTGATTTGGCAGAAAGATATTGGTGGCTTTTCAACACCACCAAACTGGCAGAGCCAGAATGTTTCAAAGAAACAAGCAGGTTTGTTAACCTGGTCTTCGCTGACCACTTTGCGCTCTTTGCAGCTAAAGACAGAGATACCTGACAGCAGGTTTACTAACCAGTGGACTCTCACTGTGTAAAGTACTGCTCTAAGCATTCAGTCTGTTTAGAATAAATGTATAGATACTGAAAAACAAATGCATCTTCAGTAAAGCCTTTTTAATGACAACATCTGATCTGAACATCTGCTACAGTGACAGAACAATCAGAGATACAAAGCACACATTTAAAGTGCTTTTAATAAAGTTTTGTTCAAGACAACTGTCAGTTTTGGCAGCAACTAGGTAGCCAACTAGCACATCCTCCTGATGTTTCTTGTCATTTCTGACCACTGTAGTCTGCGCCTGCATAAATGTGATACAAACCTCTTTAAAATCTCCCATAAAGCCTTAAACAATCATATGTAGGTCCCATGGGGCTTTCTCCTGGAAAGGGAAGATTCATTATACATTTTTAAGGTCAAAAGCAGTTAGTTTTTCTTTCTTCAGAGTTAAGAACAATGTTCTGGATAAGGAAAAACTACACTAAATGCATTTGTTTATGATTGTATTCTACTAAATTAGAAGAAGCTTAGAAGAAAATATGAAGGCACTCCTTTGGGCTGCTTTAGTCTACTGGATATCCTCAGTCAATCAAAAGTAAAAAACTCCTTGTTATTGTCCCAGAGTTCAGTATCCGTGATGCTATATTGCACTGTACTACTGCTAGGATCGATAAACGAATATACAATACACAGGCAATAAGTTTATGCTTACAATTTCCCCATAAGGTAGGAAAAGCCTATCTAAATTCCACAGAAAGCATTTAATGTCTTGGCCAAAATTATGTGAGACATCTGCGGCAGAAATACTAAAAGACTGTCTTCCTGGGTAGCAAACATCTGCCTTGAACACAACATTATGTCAAGAGAGACACAAACTAAAAGAGCCTGGGCTGCATGCATGCAGGTGACGTGCTGCCTGCCTATCCCCACCAGCTCCCCTTTCAGGTCTGTGTAGAGGAATCTGCAGCAATTACTGTTGCTTCCAGACAGTTCTGTAAAAGGTATCCAGACAGAAAAGGAGAAGCAGAATTTGCCCATTTCAGCTTCATTTGCTGCAAAACCAGATGCTCCCTGTGCCCTTAGGGAAGAGGCAGCAGGCAGGGAGAAGCACACTGCACGTTCATGGGTCACTTGCTGCCAATGCAGACTAAGAGGTCGCAAGATAACACCAGTTTTGTGATACTCCCAAAAGGTGCATCACACTCCAAACAAAAGTGCACTACTTTCTATGTCTCTATGCTGAAAAGCACTAAAAGCCTGGAGCAGTCCTGAAGAAGAAACATCCACCTAGAGAAATACCAGAAAGTACAGTGGATTTCATTTGGTGCATTCACTTACAAGGAAACAAACCAGGAGTTCTCAATGCTCAAGTCCATGAAATGGCTGTCTGCAAGAATTTAAAATGGCACAGGCCTTTCGCACATATCAAAAATAAACAGCAGTTTCTGCTATCTAAGGAAGGAGTGAAAAGGAAGTTGAAAGCAGAGGTCACCTAGTGAGCAGGAAGGGAGCGCCAGTGCCCCTTCCCACGAGGCTTTTGGTTCTCACCCTCCCTCCTCAGACAAAGTAAACCATGAAGGAACAAATATAAATTGTGCCGCTTTTCCCTAAATAACTTTGACTGCAAGTTACCTATAGGGTAGAAAGGCGGTCCAAAAACCCCCAACAATTTAGTAGAATAAATGTTTCTTATTCTTCCAAGTTACAATACCAGTCATTTGGTATTTGAAAGCTGTATTTGTGTCAACAGAAGTGTGTTTCAGTTGCTAATTCCCTGAATTTCCTAATCTCCTTACTTCTGTAGCTCCTGCTGCCATTTCTGCCCTCATGATCTCCAAATGCTCCCCAGCGCAGGCAGCCCCTGCCCCCCAGGCCAAGGCCAGGGCTCTGCTCCCTGCAGCACACAGCACGGTACAACTGCTGACCACGGGACAGAACTCTTAACCTATACTGTTCTCTTCATTACACGCTATAAATAAGAAATAAAGCAAAAAATCCTAAGTCTTTCCTAGTGTATTAATCTATTTCACTCTTAACACTGTGATCGACTATAGTATCAACTCCCATATACTAAGGTAAGAGGCCACAGTTCAACAAACATGCAAATAAGCTTATTACACCTCTAAGATTAAACTGTGACAATAAATTCACCTCTAACTGTCACCACTAGACTCCTGAACTATTTTGGTTTTTGAACTATGCCATTTGACGAAAAAAGAGTACAAACCTCGAACAGCACTGTCAGTTTCCTCCTTTCAAAATATCTGCATGGTGCACATAGCATTGAAAATACAAAACTGAAACAAAAAGAACTACATTAAGAAATTTAAACTGCAGGATCACAAGCTTGGTGAGAAACCACCACACCAGGCAGCTCATGCAGTCAGGACCCTGTCCCTGTGCTGAGCAGGGGGCCAAGCTACCTTGTAGGCACCCTGACTAGAGGATTGATAGGTGGTGCTCAAAGAATAAGGCAACTAGATACTGTTCCTTAAGTTTTTGTGGTTTGTCTTAAAAAAATAAAGTACAATTCAACTAGCAGCCTCTGAACTGACAAGGCAACCCAAGCTTCGCTGAATAGGGGAAGAAACACATTTTTTAAAAGTCCTTTGTAGGGAGGAGTTTCTCAGAATACAGCTCTAAATAGATAAATAACACACACAGAGCTGACATGTTACACCTACGTTTTGCTAGGACCTTGCAGCATTGCTCCCATTATACAGATACGGAAAAATGAGACTTCTATGAAATCACACATGAATCTGTGAAAAATCAAGTTTGAGACTAAGGATAAGAAATATTTCAAACTTTGTATTCATCCTTCTTACAGCACAGCTACAAAGCCTGTTGATACCCACAGTATACATTAAATTCAGTTGCAACTTTGTGTACTGAACATTTTTAAAAATTCAACACCCGCGTAGTTAACAAAAAAAGCGTCCTATGTAACCATCTGTCAAAAATTCACTTTTAGTGTTCCTCGGCATTATCATTAAAGAAATCTGCATTACAGCCATTGCTCCTTTGCAGTGTTCATCACCTAATTTTAAACCAGCTTTCTTTTCTGCTATACTATCACTTTCATTCAAGTTTTAGAAGAAAGAAAGGTTTCTCACTCCTTTCAACACAGAGAACACTGAGAACCGAGCAAAGAACAGACTTCATGGAACAAAGTCTGTGATCACGTGAATAACATTTTGTAACATAAATGCAGTTGAAGCCCTGAGGGCAACTAGAAATTAGGAAAGGGCAGAGTTATAAGTCTCTGATATTGCAAATTAAAAAAAAAAAAAAGTCAGGTATATATTCAAACCATATTTCAAGACACCAGTAAAAATACTTACGTGCAATTAACATCATCCACCATGTAGAAGCACCTGAATGCTCAGCTGCACAGTACTTGTTGCCCTATGGAACTAACTACATTTCTTCTCAGTTCAAGGATAAGGACACTGTAATGGCTTCTGTGGACCACTGCAGCCTAATGTAAGAAAAAACAAGTGTGATCCAAGTTCTCTTCTCCAACTAACAGAAGATAAAGCAGGACTGCTCCTTAAAACAGCTCATACCAAAAGCAAGGGAGGACCATGAAACCCCTCGGGTGGCTGCAGCGGGGTTCTCAGAGCCAACTTCTACAGCCCACCGGAGACAAAACAGCCAGCGCTACCGGGAGGCAGCGGCACACCTTAACAACGGCTGATAAATTGGGATGCATTTCACCTGGCATATGTTTGCCTCGACTGCTTCCACACTCCTGACTTTGGGGGTAACTGAACACCAAGCTAACCACAAAGAAGATTTAAAAAAAAAAAAAAAAAGAAGAATTGATCTATCAATAAATCTATAATGGACTTTGAGGATCCAGAACTGAGCCAGGCTTACCTCCATCAGGCGGACAGGCCAAATGAGACCTACGCCTGTACAGTCAGAGAAGGTTAAAGCCCCGACGAGTCTGCAGACGTGCGAGGGGACCTGCTGCTCATGCCACAGGCCCACCGCTCTAGTGGGTTGTCTATCTTAGTGACGAAGAGACAACTGAAGTTTAAGAACTAGTAAAAGCAAAAACCAAACAAAAAAAACCCACAAAAAAAACCCAAAACACAAACCCCAACATATCAGGAAGGAGAAAGTTTCACCAACAGCAGTTTGCAGTGAATTCAGAAAAAGGTCAGTTGGAGGCCACCCTCCTCACCCTGCCCATGCAGCAGGAGCCACCACAGCTAGCAGGGCTGATGCCACCACCTGCCCCAGCAGCTGCCAATGCCGTGTTGCCACCGTTAACACGCATACATGGTTACGTCTATACATGGAAAAGCTTCTAAATATGAGGTGGCAAATGCAAACACCAGTGACCAAGTACACCATGCAGGTTTTGGTATACCTCTTAGAAAAAGGTCAGTTTAGTCTCTAATGAAGCCATTTTACATCCCTAACAGCTAGTGATGCTATATACCTATTTTGGTAGTACTTGAATCACCACTTCTCTGCTTTTATGTACAGCTTTTGTATAACAAAATAATGTACTGCAAGTACTACATGCTAACATGATTATTCACCAAGTAAGATAAATTGTACTAAAACCATCTTATTTTGCCAGAAATAAACTCTTCTGCTCAGTGCCTTTGGATCATTCATACAACAAACCAGATCCAATAACTCAACTGGTGCAACAAAAAGTCATTTAATGACCTGTCTTGACTTAAACCTAAAAACCGTGAAGAATTTCCATTATTAAAGACAGAAAAAATACTAACAAAATCTGTTATTTACCCCAAATCCCTCATCTGGACCTTTATCCACAACAATCTTAAAACTGGATTTCACTGTTTCTCAAGCAGAATTTTGACAGCTAAGATAAACCAACATTCCTCTCCAGTCTTTCTAGACACAGGCACTGCGGCTGTGAACCCCAAACCACACGAAGCAGGCACCACCGCTGCCGGCTCTACAGCAGGAGGGCTCCTGCGCGGTGACACACCGGGGGACACCAGAGGACAGACTCCCAGCCGCATCCTCACAAACCCGCGCCACCAAGTGTAGCTCCAGCTGAGCGCAGGCAGCCAGTGCTCGAATGTCTGGAAGGTTCTTGCTTCTACAGCATAAACCTGCTCCCTTTATCAAAGATCATCGTCCCTCCAGGAAAAATCACCAGCATGCACAATTGCAAGCTGGGCAGGGGGACCGCGACTTCAGGGGGAAAAGGACAGCTTAGCACAAGGGAGCAGAGGAGTGGGACAAGACGGGAGGTCACCCCTGTGGCCCAGCACTGGTCGGGAAGGGAAACAGGGTGGGAGGAGGCAGGAGCTGGTCCAGGCGAGAGCACACACCCCAGCCACAGAGCCTTGGGGACAGCGGTGCACCGCCAGACTCTGCAACTTCTGACAGTCGCTGCTACTGCTGCCTCACCACTCACTTCCCCTAGAAAGATGGGAACTCAGAGCTGCAAACACAACAAAAAAAAGCAAAACCAGCAGCTTCTCCCTCTCTCCCTTTCTTTTGTATGAACAAACTTGAAGAAAAAGAGAGATTTAAGGAAAACAGCAGGAAGGTGTTGTCAGACTCTGGCAGAGACTGGAGCCTGTTGTTTGCACTTCTGCAGAAGAGAAAAACAAGTGAAAGGCTCCGAGAGAACAGCACGTTGTGATTTAGCCAGGAGAACAAATCAGGTCAACTTTCAACCACACGACACAGGGAAGAGAAGGAGGAAAAAAAAAAAAGTTATTATTAAGGTCATTTACTGGAAATTATTTTGTTGTCATAACTTCAATATTTCATTCCCAAATTATGACATATGTTGCAAATACAACAAATAGAGAGAAAAATAAAATAAATAAAATACTAATTTATAATCTTAATACACAACCAGACTGCTTTTTTTTGTGGGCTCTACATTTTTCTATTTAAAAGCAAACAGCAACGTAAAGAGCTAAAACTCAAGATATGGCAAAACTAGTACCATTAATCTAGCAGCCAAACTTTATATAATCTGCAATACTCATCAGCAGGTTTAACAACATTACATATTTGAAAAAATGAGTCAAGTTTTTAAGAAGTATGTAACAAGAGACAACAGGAATTTAGAACATTTTTACTGAAGAGCAGCTGAAGTTTTTGTGTAAGCGTAGCTTGTTTGTGAAATGCTGTGGGGGATGGGGGTCCCTAACAACATTAGTATTCCTAATGACTAAACAGACAACTCGGAGACTTCACACACAGACTTTGTGCATATATAAAAGTGTGTACACGCATTATATACAAAATTGCCTCTTCCTTAATACTAACCAGTCGGATGTTCAGGACATGACAGCATGTATCAAGCAAGGGACTGAAAAAATAAAATCTATGGATGCAGAATACAAAATATCATCTAACAAGGAAGCAAAGACCATGACGTGCCTTTCATAGTTTGAATACCGGTGTTACCCCTCTTAGGCATTATTAGTACCACAATCATTTAATAATACAATTTAATTAGAAAGAGGTAACATGCAATACAATTATATAAGTAGAGGTAAATTAAACAGGCAACGAACTCCACAAAAAGCAATCACATACTGAGGCAATAACAAGCACAGCAAAAAGTATTTTTTGTAATATCTCATTTAAAAATCCTAAACCTGCATCTCCAGGATTTACTATTTGTATCCCATAGTAATTTTAAAATATGAAAATCCCACTCCTCGTAATGGCCCTTCATAATACTAAATACAAAGGGACTACAACAAGAATTACTCCACAAGTTAAAGCTTGCAGAAAACTTGCAAGACAGACTTTTACCACGGTTCAGTACTGTGAATAAAACTACTGAAACTAAAATGCAACACTAATAATCAAAAAGTTTCTAAAACATGTATCAAAGACACAGCAACCACTCCCAAACAACAGCCGGCTCAGGGAATAACTGACTTGCAAAAGAAACAAAAACCGAACAAAAAATATCTACTGCGTAATACTGATTAACCAACTCTTAATAATCAATAATCACCACAACTAAAGCAAAAGAATTACCTCATGAAGATAATGACATCGCTTAGACCACCATCACCCTTCTCTCCACGTTCATTCTCACCTGGCTGGTGAAGGGAACACGCCAAGGGAGAGAGCGGGAAGGGGAGCAGGACACTTGCCTGGATTTGCCTGGGCAGTGGACTTTTACCGTGAAAAGTTTCCAAACTTCTGATAACATCTTTTAAGAGAACTATTAAAAACGGATAATTACCCATCAAGACTAAAAGTATTTGCCAATAGAGACCTCCAACATAACACCTGCAAATGTTCTCCCACGTCAACTAACATAATACTGGTAAAATAGAAAAACTCACGGCTATTTCAAAGTTACTCTATTTTTCATCATACAAACAACATATTTATTAAGAGAACTGGTTTCATCACAATCTTGAATGTGCAAATACAGTTGGTCTTTACAATGATATCACTTAGAATGATATCACTTAGCTTGCTGTAAGTCACCAGTGTCAACCAAAAAAGTTGTCCTTTCTAAACAAATGTATTTTTAATTATAATTCTGTATAAATTAATATAAAAATACATGTTTCTACTGATGTTAAAAAAAATATTACTAATAATGTGTGGATTTTATTTTCAATTGCTTTATAATGAAAATGTCAACTTACTAAAGGATATTACTTCTCTCATCACTTTTACTAGGAATAAGCAAAGAAAGAGCAAATACTGTAACCTCCCTGAGGACTGAAATAGCAAAATTCGGGACAAAATTGTGGAACCTATGAGAACACAGCATTGACTTGGAAAAACAATAGTTAACAAATACAGCTATGCAGTGTATGGGCCTGAGTAGCCTAAGCTGCAGCAGTGAAAAAAAGAAGTACTAGAAATCCTACTTGCAGCATCCTCTGAGTTTGTCTCCATAGAATCAAGAGGTCCAAGAGTTCAGTGGTCGGCAAGAGAAATGTGAAACCCCTCTTCTGTTAAAGCTGTGTGATCTCAAAGGCACCACAGACCCAATGAGTGAAGACCAGCACCCCACATTATTTCAACTTAAATAATTATTTCCATATTTAATGTCACCTTCCAATTTGTTGCTCTTAAGCATACAGTTCAGAGGTCCTATTACTAAAAAATAAACACTTGCAACCCACCAGAAGCTATAGCTGCAGAACACAGCACTTGAAGCATCTATATGCTTTGAGCTCAAGATACAGTCATAAAACTAAATATCTAAAACGCTGGGTGTATGTGACATCATACAAGGGATTTTCCTAAAAGTATGAAGATTTCCCATTATTCCTCAAAAAAGGATATTTTTCTTCCTTTTCTCTTATAGGTATAGCTGTATCAGAAGCCCAAAGAAAGGGAATCCAGTACTTGCCAACTGCCAAGTAATTATGGTCGGGCTTCATTTCCTGTAAAAGGCACTTGAGTTTCTTACCACCATCCTCATCTCTTAAAATCTGAAGCGCAGAGTGCTTTGTTCTTAAGGACGTTATAAAGAAAGCACCGCGGCCTTTAAGCTTCCACCCACTTAAAACTGTGCAGATATGATGAGGCAAGATACATTGCTTAATGCTCCTGCTGCCACCGTGCAGCAAGTAGAGGCGGTTCCAGGGAACACTGACCTCCCTGACGCTCAGCTTCATGTAAAAGCTCCAGCAAATTAAGTTTCCCATTCCAAAGCGATCAGATTCCTGTCGCAGATGTGTAATTATCCAACGACTCCTAGCTTTCCCTCTAAATCCTTGGAGGACATTTGTTAGCCTCAATGCCTCTCCTGCTAAAGTTAAAAAGGCCTTTGGAGCACAGAGTGGATGAATTTTCCTATTTGCTTATTTAAAAAATACACTCCAGCATTAAACACTTAAGCTAAACATGGAGAGATAAGAATCTATGGTGAGGCTTAAAGTTTATGATCTATTAAATTCGTACAAGGGAAAAATACATTCAAGCAATGTAAACTTTAATGCTCTGCTGGCAGCCAAACCACCACCTCGCTGGAAGCCACCCAGATCGGAACTCCGAAGCACTCAAGCGGCTTTCACCATCAGCCGCTTCTGCCATTTTCGTTTGTTCAACCACTGCAACAGTTGGTTCACTTGGAACCACTAAGGACCAACTGGCAACTTGGAAAGCGGGAAGCGTGGCTTTCTTTTCCAAATGATGAGCAAGAAGGAACAGTCACTGGATTTGATCTGTTAACTCTGAATCTCGCAAGGCGCGGTGACCAGAAATAACTGACTCATTTCACAAACTACAGACAATTCTACTTAATCTGGTTTAAATGCAAAACACATTTGGATATATTTGTTTCTTCTTGTGTATCTAGCACAATTAGGATTCATTTTATTTCACTAATAAAGTTAGCTAAAAGCTTTCTAAAGCATGGGAAATTATGTTTCTTAAACATTAAGAATCTAAGCTGTATAACTACTTAAATAAATGCATATAGATGCGCACCCTCCTGCCTAGCAAGACGCGTGATCAAATTAGACCAATTAGAATCAACTTTAAGAAAAATAATTAAGCACAAATGCAAAATAAAATTAAAAACAATTATTTAATCAGGATTTCCTGCTCGCTGATTTAAGCCATGATTAAAATAGTAATATAATCACCCTGATTTCAGTCAATTCCTGCAGCACGGACCCAGCCCCAAAGGCTCGCGCTACCCCAGCCTTCCTCGTCAATCTTCAGCACGTCCAACCTCACTCAAGCCCTTCTGCTCCCCTCTTCCGGGACTCAGTTTGACTAGCGGTCGATCAACTTTACAAGTGTTCATGTTCCTACCACCTACTACATCCCACCCAGGGAAAGGCTGGCTGCCAGGACTCCTCTGCTGCCACGTCCCTCAGGAATGCAAGGAAGGAGTGAGACCGCCAGAGACAAGGTGCCTGGGAAAGAAGCAGACCTGTAGTTTCTATCCCAAACACAGCACCTCAACATGGATGGCGTCAGGACGAAGGGAAATGTAGGATTCGAAATACCTTCTGATGCTCACTAACCCTTCTCCACTGCTGCTGAACTCGATCCTCAAGTACTGAGCATAAAGTGCAGTATTTGTCCCTTGTTATCTTCAGCAACCATTACAAGTTTTCCACCCGCAAGCCCAAACTGGGGTATACTATGGCAGCCAGTTTCTGTTTAACCGCTCTCCAGCGATCACAGCTGGAGCACCGGCATTCCCAACAGAAATCCTGACCACTCTTCTTCCTCTACCCACCCTCCCCTCCACCCAGAGCAATTTGGCAAACCAAATTTCCGTTTTCCTTTTTTACAGCCGAAACACACCAAGCAAAACAGAAAGAATAAAAAGTTCCTAAAGACAATGCTTTTCTTCCCCCTACCCTAGTGTGCTTTTATGTTTTAGGAGAGCTACAGTTCAGAAAATACTCTACTGCATAAACACAATTTACTAACTTCAACATTTTCTTGTGTAAAAAAACTCAGCATGGATGCCAAAAATTTAGTATGGGAGTAATATGGATTGGAAGCGAATACTACTTCAATACAGAACCTTTTATCAAGAATACAGAAGGCATAAAGGATTACTTAAGTCTGTCATATTTCCATAATCTCCATTCTTCAGTACCAAAATTATACAGACCTAACTTTGACTGTGATGCACATATATACACAGTAGTTTTCCCAGGAGTCCCAACAGTATTTTGCAATCATTCAGGATTACCAGGCTCTAAGAAAACCCAAAGAAATGTCAAGACTAATTCCAGACCAGAGTTATTACTAATAAGTAAGTTTACTTCACCTTGCTGAAGGAAACGATTTACTTGCTGAAAGAAAAAGCAAACAAGAAAAAAAAAATAGGAAAAAAATAAAGAACAAGGGAAATAACAGGCTTTTTATTTGAAATGAGAGAATAATAAATAAATACAGACTATTCTTTAATATATTGATTCTCTCTTCAAAATGGAATACGTGTTCTAGGAATGGAATTCTGTTCTAGGCAAGTTAAAACAGAATTAAAACAATCACCCAAGTACTAATTTACTCTATTCTCTGCAGTGTTTGCCTTTCGGAAAACCAGATTCAAACATGGGCCCATATTTGTAAAAAAAGGTTGTCTTCTCCCATGTCTCAATTTGACACAATGTAAAATCTCGTGAGAATCTGGCATAAGCGTCAGCTCACTATGAAGAACACATCTGCAACAGAAACGGCAATATCACAAGCCAGAATCTGTGCATATCAGTGGAACAACATACAGTCGTACACAACACCTGCTCAAGCTACAGCCAGCCTAAAGAATCTTTTATGACTGCTGCGCTCATCCTAAGTAAAAATATACCATCATCTTTAAACATGAAGCATTCTCATTCTTCTCTGCTCCCACATAAACTGTCCAAATTCGTAAAATTCTCAATTACAGCTGAATGACAAGAAACTATTAATAAACTTACTAAGACCTTACTGGTTAAGCAAATAAAGCAGCTGAGTTTTTGCACTACAAGCAAACAGCAGCAAAAAAAACCCCAATCCTGGAAGTCTTAATAAGATCAGGTAGCTTTCATGTTCATGGACTAATATGGTGTATGTAGCCTCTGTGACACAACCTGGCATCTGGAAACATTTTGTAGACTGGAAACTCAAGGAGGAAATAAACTGTACCTTTATGCTCAGATATACAACTATCATCACATCTTAGGCAACAACAAATACAAATAATACACATTTATCAGATTTTTTTTAAAAGTCACCAACAAAATTTGCTGCATCTACAACATTAGTTATTCAAAGAGTGTCAAATAGATGTCACGAGTTTATTTACCAATTTGTTGCCATATGGTTTCATATTTGAAAACTGAAATTCACATTCCAGTCGTGGTAATTCAAAGTTGCATTCGGCATGCAGTTTTGCTTTTTGTAAGGTGTTCAAAGCCAACAGCACACACAAAAAATAACTTGCAAAGCATCATGCTTGACCATCAGACACTGTGGCACTGCCCCCAACCTCAAAAAATAAGCTACCCGAAGACACTCATATATATCACCCAAAATCTCTTGTCTCTCTGTCTTGTCAGCAATGACCTGAACATCCCCCATTTACAATACAGCACTTTCCAGCTATACGCTTCAGTCTTCTTAGTTACACCCACAAAGCAGTCAAAACTCAATAAACTTCAAACATGAAGTTGCGTGAGTACAATTATGTGAGCTGTGGCACAAGATTTAGCCACACAATCACATACTGTATGTAAAATAATACCACATAACAGTCCTCCTAAATTCCTGATAGCATCTACTGCAGGGCTCTTGAATAAGTGGCCACGTATCCCACACACAAGTTACTGCCATATAAAACAATTGACAGAACTACAGACATTTACAAGCTATACTGAAACGCAAACAAGAGACTATTCTGGTACCATGTAAGTGTACAGATGCAATCGTATTCAAGTCCACCCCAGTCCTTTAATTTTAAAACCTTAAAACATAAATTCAAATTTATACAGCTAAGCCATCATGGTCTTGTAAGCCAAGATATAGAAGATAACATTCAATGAAAGCTGTTGCTGAAACATTGTAGTGCATTCCAGAAAAATTAATTATTTTCTTTAATTTCACTTCTATTTCCCAAGTAGTCCCTTTTTGATACTGACAAGGCATTGCATTTTTTTAAAAATAACTTTGTGTGATAGTTATATATACCAGAGCTTTTCTGTTTGCTTCCTCCATATTAGAGCTTCATACAGTATCAGTAGGACGTGCTAAACCAGGGTGCTGTGGGTTTCTGTTCTCAATAAATCAGAACCTTTAAAAACCCGTGTGAGAGATGTGGGCTTGTGCCAAATTTTCACAGTGAATCACAAGTACAGTCAGATAAACCACAGCACACACGGTGCACGCACTGAGGGCCTGCACATCCGAAGACAACACGAGCAGAACCATCACAGAAGCCAACCAATGAGACTGGAGTCCACAAAGGAGAAGTCCAGGCTGGGGCACAAGATCAGCCCCAGTGCCAAATGGTCCGTATCTGGAAATATTCTCCAGTTAAAACTGGCACAGGCATCAGTGGTGATGCAGCACTGATTCAGTATGGGCCGGCAGCCTCCTGCACTGCCCCAAAGCTCATAATCTCCATTAACATCACAAGGTATCACAAGTTTAAAATCGATGAGAGCACAAACTTCTAAAAATACATTGCACTGCAAATACAGGACATTTATTAGTTTGATCTGACATCATTCTTTCGCGTTTTTAAGGCAATGTCTACGAACATGTTTATATTTTGGGGCCTACTGCTTTCAGGCAAGATACTTCCTTGTAAAATGTCTACACATAAAGTGTGCTGATAACATCCCATGAGCACAAACACAAAATGTAAATCCAAGTATGGCTGGCAGCTTATGCTGATTTTCAAACAGAGCTGCCTAGTGAGGATGCACAATTATCGCGACCCAGGAACACCGTGCACACACAGTACATTATAGTACTAAGCAAACACCAGGGTTCTGATTACTCAGTAACCCATAAACCTGCATTAGAGGATGTAAATTACAGTACCTAGAAAAATCCAGCACCATGAGTCCTAAGAAAGAAGAAAGCATCATAACCATCACATTAAAAACTAATTTCACAAAGATGTTTTTCAATGTCTAAAAAGCGGTACTCAAGAAACATATTTTTTCTTTAAAATAAATAGATATATAAGTTGTGCTGCAATAATAATTTCAGGCTTATATGCCAGGTATCTGAAATACATGCAAAAATACCTCATCTATACAGTCTGCATGAATATTATATGCACACGTATTCATAACAAGTGTCGCAATACTGAAGAAACCTACTCTCAATAAACTTAAACTATACATTGGGCCAGCGGTGGTTGTTTTTCTAAAAGCTTCAGTTTCCCAGAGAAGACGAGCACAAAATGCCTGCCACTTTGCTCAGCATCTTTAACATATACCATAATTCCTTTCCAGGTATTTTCTAGAGCATTTCATGTCAATCTACCTGGAGGAGCGTGTGCAAAAGTGACACAGAGTGATACAAGTCTGACAACTACCGGTGTGGAAAATGGAGAAACACGGACTGCGTTACGCATTTTCAGGATGTCAGATCCCTGTTACCAAGTCCTTACATAGCTTAACAACCCCTCCCCCCCAAAGAAAAAAAAAATCACGAAACCAAACAAAACCAGAAAGAAGCAGCTACGGAGAGACTTGAAAAACAAAGACTCCCCATTTTCACTATTATTTCAAGTTAGCAAGTTTCCTGTTTGGGCGATGACGTTTTGCAGACGCTACAAGAAACGCTACGCGATATTCATTAAACTGGGGAAATCAAGTAAAATTATATATCTGCTCGGCATGCAAGTATCCATCTATAAAAGTTCTCCTCCGCCACTAACCGGCGTTCAGCAAGTAGTTATTTTAGCTAAAAGCATCGAGCAATCCAGGAGCTGTATAACTGCTACATCTTGTGGCAATACATTTCAACGCAAGGAGGAAAAGCAGACAATACCCGAAAGGGAATAGCGAAGGGACTTGTTTGCTCATAACCTTCATACAGATATTCCCTGCAAACACCCACAAC
The DNA here is from genome assembly GCF_036013475.1 of Columba livia. NCBI lineage: Eukaryota > Metazoa > Chordata > Aves > Columbiformes > Columbidae > Columba > Columba livia. The sequence continues at coordinate 21,586,949 of NC_088608.1, forward strand.
ACCCTGCTGTCGCTGTCGGTGTAACACAAGAGGGGAGGAGCAGGGGAGGGAGGAGAAAAATATTATCATCCAAGGCGTGATGGAGGACAGGAGAAAGTTGCAGTCATTTCGCGGTGGCCGCAAGGCGCCCTGTCACTTCTGGCCGTAAAACCTGCCGCCCCCGGGGGCGCCTTCCCCGCGGGGCCGAACCCTCCGGTGTCGGCCCCTCTCTCCTCCCCACCTCCATGATGCCAAAAGTGCCCGACTCCCTCCATCAGCAACAACGGCCGCATCCTCCGGCGCAGCACTTTCACTTTACCGCTGGCGGAGGGAAACCGATTTCGGGGAGGACGCGGCGAGCTGCCGCCCCGGAACAGCCACGGCGGGCGCCGGCGGCGGGCGGACGGCCCGGGAGCGGAGGGAGCGCGGCCGATCCCGCTCCGCGGCCCGGCGGCGGGGGGAACAACGAGGCGCGGGCGGCGCGGCCCCGCTCGCCTAGCGGCGGAGGCTCCCTCACCGCCGCCGGGCCCAGCGCTGACCCCGCACCGCCGCCGGGGACACCAGCCTCTCCCGCCGCCGCTCCCCTCCAGCCCGGGACCGGCCTCCGGCGGCGGCCGGCGGGCCCCTCCCCGAGGGCCGGGCCCCCCGCGCAGCCCCGCGGCGCGCTGGTTACCTTCCTTGGGCGGCTTGCCGGGCGGCGCGCCGTGGAGCTGGGAGGCCGCCGCCGCGGAGCAGCCCTGCAGGCTCGGTGGGGACGTGGAGAGCCGGGACCAAGATGGCGGCCCCTCCAAACTTCCACTGCTACTTTGGACACTCATCAAGCTACTTTCCTGGAGCCCGGCAGCCGCCGGGGGCGGCGGGGGAGGCGGCGCGGCGGGGGGACACCCAGCGCCGCGCTCATGGCCGGGGGGCCGGCCCGACACCGGCGCGGGGAGGCCGCCGGCGGGGAGCGGGCTCCGAAGACAGGCGGGGCGTGGGAGAGACGGGGCGCGGGGCCGGCGCAACCTGCCCGCACCTCTGCACTGCGTCGCCGCGGCCGCCGCCGCCGAGCAGCCGCCTGTGTCTGAGGCTAACCTTCCCCGCTGCCGCCGGGGAGGGGAGGGCTCAGGCGGGGAGGGGTCATGCGCAAACACGATCGTGAGCCGAGCGAGCGCCGCGCTCCGCCGGCGCCCAGCCGCGCCGCAGCCGCCCAGGGCCGCCGGGCGGGGAGCGGCGCCCCCCGCGCACGCACCTGCCCCGCGGCCCCGCGCGCCGGAAGGCGCCCGCCTCCAGAAGGCTCCCGCCTCCGGAGCTGCCCCGGCTCCTGCCCTGGGCCGGCCCGCAGCCGCCCGCCGGCTGACCCCCGCTCCCTCCCGCCCGCCCGTCCGTCCCGCGGCCTCCCTCCCTGCCACCGCCCACGGCACGGCGCTCACCTTCCGGGCCTCGGGCAGCGCTCCGCCGGCTGCCGTGGCGGAGCCGTAGGCGGCTCCCCCGAGGCCGCGGCGCTTCTCTCCGGCCAGATGTCCTGGACGGCTCGGTTCGCCCAAGTCGGAGCCCCCGTGCCGGCCGCCGCGCCTTCCCCCGCGTCCCCGGCGGGGGAAGGCGCGGCGGCCGGCACGGAGGCGGGAGCGGAGCCCGTACGCGGCGCTGCCCGGGCCGGGGCCGCACCACCGGCACCACCCGGCGTGGGACTGCACGGGGCGAGCCCAGCCCGCGGCTGCGGTGAGTACGGGCAGTAACAGCGGGGCCGAACGAGGTAAATGTTTTTGGCAGCTTTTCTGACAGGGTTCTGCAGGATTTCAAGTGTTTTTCTTTCTCCGAACAGGACTGCGTGGTCGTAGAAACTCGGGGGGACCCAAGAGAAGCTGTTGTCCAGAGGAAGAAGGTGTTGCTCGCTGGCTGTAACCTGCCTGGTTGCAAAGCATCAGTTCCCACCAGATGAGCTGATCCTCGGGCAGGATCCATGTGGCAGGCCCCACCACCTCTCACCTGCCTCTCCACGCAGGCTGAGGCTCCCAGCTGAGCACCAGCCCTGACCTGTACATCTTTCCAAACGTAATTCTCTGCCTAGAGTTAGACTAAAGTCCAGACACAGCAAAATTTAAACCAACTTATCAGGTTTTCCTTTCTTAAAACTAACATAGTCTTCACTGAGAATGTGAGGCACGTGGCAAAGTCCATTCTGGAACAAAGCCTTTTAATTTATGAGTGCAGCTTAAGTATGACAATTACTTTGATTACTTAATACCACAGTTTGCAGATATATAGATATATATATATATGTATGCACAATGTAAGTACTGCATATATATATAGCATATTTATATATGCATTTTATATATGCTATATATATATATATATATGCTATATAAGTATTTTCATCACCCAGGCATGGTGCTCATTTTGTGGTTGCTGTGTGGAGACATCCTGGCCATCTACTAACCTGCTTTCCCCTTTGTCTGAGAATGGAAGGCGTAGATCACTGATGTGTGGTTGGATCTGTGCACAACACAGATATTACCCATTCTATCTTTTCCTTTTAAAGTGACATCTGTCAAATTATCTAAGATCTTCACCTCCCACAAGTATACAGCATAGCTGCAAGTTTCTTAGCAATTTGGTATTAACTTGGAGTAAAAATTAGTATGTTTATTTGCTAAGTAAGTCTGTTCCAGGACATATACTTAGTAATAGCTATACTTTTTTTTGTTTTTTTGGCGGAGAGAAGTGATCTGATACTTCAACCAAGACTTACTGGACTTACTTTTTAAGGACTTGATCCTACAGAAGACTTCTCAGACTTTACCTAAGCAAACTACACCAGGAAATTGCAAGTACTTAGGCATGAAGTAAAACAGTGGTAGTTCACTCTGACTGTAATATTAATAGTTAGCAGCTGGCATAGAAACTTCTTGCAAGATTAAAACCAAAACATACTCACAATCCCACAATCCATATGATAGCATAAGTGAATGTGTACCTCATTTCCTGATGAGCGTATTCTGCTGCAACATGCTGGTTTTAAAATGCCAAGTAAGAAGCAATAATTTAAAGAAATTCAGTCTTTTTGGTTATACTAATTTGCAACCACTTAATACAAACCCTTGCTACCCTTAGAAAAACGTGAAAAAGCATTATTTTGCCACTTTTGCTTAAAATCTGTTGCCCACAAGTTATTCCCCTGATATGGTTGGGACTCCTTGTTTAAATAAAGCACCACACACTTTGACTAGAGGAACAGAGTATGAAGAGGAAGATCCCATTCATTACTTCTTCTATCAAACATGCAGTTTAAATGTTACAAAAATTCTGAGATGTCTTTTAAACTATCATAAATTAACACTATGAAAATAATCAGATCTTTGGAATACCTTGTCATGTGTGAGAAGGCACCTCACTGAGGGACCAGGAGTGAGTGGGCAGATACTGCAGGACTCCCCACCAGAGCACTGATTAAACACAGCGCCTGTTGCTTGGTGGAAATGGGTACCTGCTGCAAAATACAGGTTGGGGTCTATTTTCCTAATACAGCATAGCTCTATCTCTTGTTTTTGGGAGCTGTTGATGTAGATTGAAAACAGAGTGTGAATTATATAGATTATCTCCAGATGAGACAACCTATATAACTTTAAAAATACATGGAGCTGGTATATTTCCCCTCAATAGAAAATCTACTTTGCTCATGTGTTAGAGCTGACACTGATTTTAAGGTGTCCCCTTATTTGTAAAGCCACATCACTTCAGTGTTGCCAGTTTAATAGTCTCACAGCAGCAGAGAAGAACATCTTCATTAACACCTTTTAGAAATTTCCAAGCATATTCTAAAATACTTCCTTTATTATATAGCATCATAAAGGTGCATAATGCTTTTCAGAGTCACTGGCAATGCCCTGCTTTCAGTTTGCAATAAAACTTTATGGTCCAGTGGCCAGACGGATAACCTCTCCCTCACGGTGGTGAGCAGTCAGCTCTGTGTCACTCACCCAAAATGTTAAAAACTACACGCAACTCAAATAGTAATGAATATTACTTTTAAAAAAATATATATAATAAATATTAAATCTTTGTCTTCTGTTTTTCATGGGCAGAATAGTCTGCTATCAAGGCTTTCCATGTAAACACTGCATATCATCAGCATCAGGCGTAACTTGAGGTAGTAGATACGGGGAAATCCCCTTTCAGTGGAATTGCAGTGGGTAGTAATGAAGAAGGTGCCGCATACCTACCTACAAAGAAAAGCTTCACTCCAGGCAAAGCCCAAGAAAGCTCATTTAGTTTTTCTGACTGTAAGGAAGGGAAACTCAAAATCCACAGCAGAATAGAGAGGAGTGAAATGCCTATGTGCTCTTTTTCTCATGGGAATGTGTCAAATGAAAGTCAGCAAAGGTTTATTCACAGTAGGAACCCTCAAATCAAGGACACTTGAACAGAAAAGCATAACAAAATTTCATTATTCCAAAAATTAAAAAGCCAAACAAAAATTCTGAAAAACTTTAAAAAATTCTGAGAGCTTTCTACTTTGCCACTGCAATTATTTGTGCAAGACACTTTTATAGCAGTAATTTCACAATCTACCCCAAAATCTTTACAAAGTAAGATAAGTTAACTGGCATATAGCAAATGAAAGGGCTTAAAAGAATTGATGGGCTGCATAGTGAAAATAAGGAAGACTACAGCAGAAGTTAAGTTTCCGGAGACATCTGTATTGCATTGATAAAGATAACCGTGCACTCAGGTCAAATGTCAATTTCAAAACTTTTTCATACATCCTTTACAGAACAAAAAGATATCTTTTCAAACATTACATGTGGTAAAATCCAGAGTTTATCCCAGGTCTTCTTGTGGAAGAATATGCTATGATTGTGGGACCAGTTACAGAGAGATTATAGTTCTTCCCTATTATGAGACCTTCACAGGCACAAAATACATTTTGGTGCCCTCATGAAAAAGATGTACTCTATTAATATCAAATAATACATGTTCTTAATAACTGGGTATGTCTTACATCTCTTTTTCCCACCAAGATCAATTTTATATTTACTGGCTTAGGTTTCATGCAAGCAACAGATACTCCAATACCAGCAAGTGGTGACTGATCAGGTCAGGCAACTGATTATATGAATAATATATGTTTATGTGTAGATTCTAAATAAGAGCCCTTTTAATTATGTCAATAATTAGAAGGAAGGCCTCAAATTCATTTGACAATCAGAAGCAGCAGAGGTAGAAGAGGAACTTGACTTAGCAGGCTTGTACTTCTGAGAATGTAAGTCAAGAGTTTTCAGAATTATGATAAATGACAACATCTCTGGAAAAGTATTAAACTACATGCTTCACAACTTAAATCACTCTCTGTCAGCTACAGATCAGGGCAATGTCAGGAATCAGAGATCATTAGGTACTTTTCCTTGGATGCTTTTGGTACCTATTTCCTTTACCTGCTTCTTTTGATTAAGAGTTCTAAAATATGACCCACAATGGTATTACAGTTCTTTTTACCTTTTCATATATTTAATCAGAAGTATTTAATATGTAGCCTTCTTCCATTTTCTTCAACTTGGAATAAGTTACTTTCTTTGACAGACAGTAAAGCAACCCAGCCTTGTTTCTACCCTTTTCTCAAACAAAAAATTATCTTCTGTAAGCAATATTCAAGTCATTTGATTTAGAATCACAGAATTGTTTAGGTTGGAAAATACCTTAAGTTTATCGAGTCCTACCAAAAACCTAACACTGCCATGTCCCTAAGCACAACCTCTACACATCTTTTACACACCTTCAGAGATGGTGATTCAACCAGTTCCCTGGGCAGCCTGTTCCACTGCCTGATAACCATGAAGAAATTTTTTCCTCCTATCCAATCTAAACCTCCCCTGGCACAACCTGAGACCATTTCCTATTGTCCTATCGCTTGTTACCCAGGAGAAAAGACCAACACCCACCTCACTGCAACCTCCTTTCAGGTAGTTATAGACAGCAATAAAGTCTCCCCTGAGCCTCTTTTTCTCCAGGCTGAACAGCCCCAGTTCCCTCAGCTGCTCCCTGTAAGATTTGTGCTCTAGACCCTTCACCAGCTGTGTTGTTCTTCTTTGACACGCTCCAGCACCTCAATGTCTGTCTTTCTTGTAGTGAGGGGCCCAAAACTGAACACAGTATTCAAGGTGAGGCCTCACCAGCACCGAGTACAGTGGCACAATCACTTCTCTAGTCCCACTGGCCACACTTTTCTTGATACAAGCCACAGTGATGCTGGCCGCCTTGGCCACCTGGGCCCATCAATTATTTGCAATGCCAGTGAAACCGAGGTTTTGTTTGTTAAAAAGGCTTCAAATTATTTGTTAGTTCTGTGTCATCTTGGCACTTTGGATAAGAGATTGACAGTGGTATTTTTTTAAAGCATAAGCTATTACAGTATACCATGCTGTGTATTTGCCAGTATGTATGAATTTTATACATAGATATATGTATACACACATGTACATATGCACTCACCTATCCCATATATAGGTCATACACTCACCCTGTAACTATGCCAGCACCAGCAGCCAATCTGATTTAACTATCATAGTAGAAAATTATTCTTTTAACTAAATAGACATACTGGTACAGCAGCTTGAGTAGAAAATGCCTAAATTATTTCATCATTGAAACGATGTATTTATGACATTTCTAGGTTAGATGGAACATAGTATATGCTGGGAAAACATAACTTGGGAGAAGAAAATATTGTTTTCTGTCTTGTTGAATGCTGGAAGATTGTAGCTCAAACACCATCCATCCACCACTGAGCACATGTGGACCCTCCCTGTATCAGACCAACGCGCTCCTGGCCAGCATGTGCTGGAACGACAGGCAGAATCTTCCAGTCTGTGTCCTGTAGCTCAGAGGGTTTAAAATGCAGTTTTGGCACCAGCACAAGGTAAAATGCCAAGTGACTGCACCAGCACATGCAGACCAACTCAGACTGTAACAGCTTCTGCACCTGATTCTCACGTGGAATTTCTATTTATGACCAAATAGGAGTGTTGCAATTGTACTAACATTAATTTTCAAGTTTAGTTAAAGTTTTCTAAAACTGATTCAGAGCAATAATATTTTTATAGGAAAAAGTTATTTAGGTCTTGATTAAATGATTTTTGAGGCTCACTGAATTAGAGCTGTCTCCCTGAGCCACATACTGTACTACATGCTTTATAATCTTTTTAATATAGCACTTGCTAGCAACTCTGAGTTGCAAGGTAACAAATGCATACATAACTAATACAGTAGCAAAAATACCTCCCCCAAATATACCAGCATATCAAGAAGCAGAGAAGCCAAAATGAAAAAAAAAATTGTATCACAGTAAGCCTACATTCAAGAAACAAACACAAACACCATGTAAGCACAGATCTATTTTTATCATCCATGCAGTTGTCATAAACTGCATTTATCATACCTTTGATATCATCATCATCAGTCAGATCCAGTGATCCACCTCTGCTATGATTATTTGTACGGCAAATCTCCAAGAAGCCTGCAAACAGCTTTCCTTCAAACCAAACACAAAAATTAAATGTGTCTTTTTTACCATAGAAATGTTCCTCTCGGCTCCAGTCTCCCTGCTCTAGCTACTAAGATTGTTAGCTGCATTCTAGTCAGAATCAAGGACACTTTTACAATCCCTTCTTATGTGCGTCATTTTAATAAAAAATAATTCGGTTTTAAATGTTCCCTGAAGAAGAAATGAAACAACCCAACCTGATGGATGCTACAGTCACTTTTTTTCCCCCCACCTGTCTGTTTTCATGTTATTCTATTGCTTTTCTTCCAATGTCCCTTGCAATCTACTTGTCTGCTGTTTCCTGCAATTTTTTCTTACACTTAGACTATTCCTTTTATAATGCTGCTCTCAGGTAAACAGGCCCCTCTTATCTGTCAGGCTTCTTCTCCATTTTTCTTTAAGCTCATGCTTTTCCACACGTTTCGTACTTCTGTCTCACTCTTTACACCTTATATCTTCTTTCCTGAAGTATCTGTCTTGCCTAGAGCTTATTTTTTTGCCTTTGATTTTAAGCCATTAGAGACAGACAGTGTTTGCAGAGAGCCATGTCTGTATGTGGTTCCTAACAGCAATGGGGCATGTCTTGATGCTTTTTTCAGGCAAAAGTAATACCAGTTTAGGGCTGCTGTGGTTTGTTTGTTTGGTTGTTGTTGTTAATTGTTGAATAAAGCCTTCAAATTTTGGCCAAATATTATCAATGCTAAGCCTGACAGATGATGAAATACTATATATTAAAGTGACAGTATTATAATTTATAGATTGCCCGCCTCTAATCCCTTCCAGCTCCAGCTGAGCTGGTCTAGAGCTTCACAAAACCCCCTGTGGTGGCAACAGGGGAGTTGCTTTGCCCCATCTGACCTAACACCCACCTAGTCCAGTGTCCTGTCCAGGCACCTTGTATTCCTCCAAGAAAATGACAAAAGCCCCATAGTCAGCAGATTTGGGACTACCTTTCCTTCTCACCCACCACCCTGCCACACACGCACAAGGTCCTGGAAAATAGCAGTACAGGAGACAAGCTGGCCAGCAGATTCCTGAAGAGTACTGAGAAGAACTGTGATTTCAGACAGCTGAGGAGATAAGAGAGGAAAGGCTCTTAGGCATATTATTTAGCTTATCAGATAATAGTTCCTGATTAGGCCAAAGGTGGAAGGTATACATATAAAACTGATCACAAAACAATAAAATTAATGATGCCAAAGAAAGCGTGGAGGGGCAGAAAAAGAATGGGCTTCCAAAAGCCGATTTTAATTGGCTTAAGGACTGAATGGGTGCGTAGATCTTTTGGAAGAAATTCAGAAGGAAACAGGAGCATAGGAGAGCTGACAGTTACTGAGAGAAGTGTATTAAAGGCACAACAGCAGACTACCCTGATGCAAAGAAAGCACTGAAAGAGAGCAGCAAGGCTTCATCAGGAGCTATTTAACTAAAAGACAAGAAGCAATCACACAAAAATGTGGAAACAAGAACAGATGACTGAAAGCATGTTCAAAGGAATAACACACGCATGGGGAACAAATCAGGGAGGCTAAGAGGCAAAATGAATTAAACTAGGGAAGCACCTAAAAGCCATTAAAAGGTTACACACACATGCACACATGAAATAAGGGAGACAAAGGAAGGTTCAAATCCAAAATCTAACAAGAAAGATAGCAAATAATGTGACACAGAGAAGACTAAAATATTCAATGGTCTTTTTTGCCTAATGTGTCTACAAAAACCTTAACATCAGATATGCACAGCAATTAATTTTAACAAAGGTCAAGAAGCACAGAGCAGAATAGGGAGGGAATGAGATAAGTGATATTAAGATGTGCCGGGTTCCAATCCTGCTGACTGAAAAGTGTAGTTCAGAAAGCAGTGGATAAAACTTGGCTGCCTGTAGCCTTGTGTCTCCTGTTTGCATTAGCCCAGAGCAAAAGCTCCTAAATTTATGTCAGGAATATTCATAACGTTCTTCTGCGAGTTTTCAAATGCCTGATATCATGGTTTCACTTACACTGAATTCCTTGTTGCCATGGAGGACTCTCTATTTACCTGCTCCTTCTCAGTAAAACTGTAAAGATGTGGTAGCTTTGAGACCACCACCACTCAGGCCAGTTGGGTTGGGAAGGGAGCAACAAGCTCAAGAGGGATGGTGTAGTCTGACTGGTCATACAGTGCGATCATATAAATTGTATTTCCGTAGGAAAATATGCTAAAAAACACCCTGGAACACTTAAAAAGATAAAATAATATCCGCATGATATTCTGGGGGGGTGGGTGTTTGTGTTTTTGTTTTTTTGAGAATTTGTGAAGTTGAAGAGAGAGCCTAGAAGACTAGAAAGGATTAAAATACTGCCTGTCTTAAGAATTAGAGTTCAATTGACCTAACTTTCACACATTCTTATCCATCTATGAGGGCCACTATCATAAGTTACTAGGCAGTTAGGGTATAGGTATGAACAATATGATAGAAAACAATTAAGCAATAGGACACTAAAATGTAATCTTAGGATCATGAGCGTGTCAAAACTCTCTAATTTCCTTCTCAGAAAGGGTAACAGGCCTGTTGAATAAGAAACAAGCAGTAAATGTGATATCTGCACTTTAACAAAGCTTTTAGCTGTGTCCTCTCTAATTTTACCTGCAATACAAAAAATGGTGTACATGAAATCAAGTAAGAGTTGACACATAAGTAGTTAAAATATTTATCGCAATCAGTATTTATCAACCGTTTCCTGACAAAGCAGGATGGCACTGCAGTAACATCCTTCAGGGATTTCTCATCGGTCCTATTCTGTTCAATTTTTCATTGAACAGGTTGAATAATAGAACAGGGAGTAAACTTGTGAAATTTGCAAAAAAATCTAGAAGGGGGTTGCAAACTCATAGGAAAGCAGATCAGCATTCAAAATATCTAGATAACATGAGAAACAGTATAACTGCAACAAGCTCCTATTATATACAGAGAAACTAAGCACTACCCGTGACAAAAAGAAAATGGAGTAGATCAATACAATATGATGATGCTTCAACAAGGCGACAGGATTGCAGAAGGGGATAGGAAGGTTTGAGTGGATTTTAAACTAAGTATGAGTCAACAACACGATGATGTTGCAGAAGGGCATTTCTCATTCCAGGAATTGTGCCGTATGTGAGATGCAGCACCTAATTATTCTACAACCTTCAGTGCCGCAGAGGCCTCAGCTGGAGCATTCTGTGCAATTTTGGGCGATGCACTCCAAGAACAATTTCAACAATTTTGATGGAGTTTAAATAAAATCAAGAAGAATGATAAGTTATTTTGAAAATATGACTTAAAATGAAAGGTTGAAGGAATGGGGCTTGGCTTTCTCAGAACAAGACGACTGTGGGGAAAATGCATATTTTAAAAGGCAGCATACAGAGAGCCATGATCAACAGTTCTTCGTACCCACTTGAATTACCACAAGTAATTGCTTAATTTGCAGCAGAGTACACTAGATGAGGAAAAAAAAAATATGAAACAATAACAGAAAAAATCCTATGTCTAGATTAGATGGAATAGGTTTATGGAGGTTGTGGAATCCCCTTCATTTGTGGTTTTTAACAGCAGCCTGCACAAACATCTGTCAGGGATGACCTAGTTACCCATTTCCTGCCTCAGAACAGCTATGGACTGGATGACCTTTTAACGTCTTTTTCTGCCCCTCTTCTTTTTTTTCCCCTGTAACGATTTCAGTACTAGAAAACCTGTTTGCTATAATTTGGCTGCCATAGGTTAGGCAGTACAACTGCGATAAGCAGCCAGGGCCTTAGTAAAATAAAACAAACCTCCACATAAAATAAGAAATAATTCAGAAAATGAAAAAATAAAGACACAGACTTCAGCAATTTTAAAACATAAACAGGTAAAAAAATATATACATATATATATATCAATAAACCCAATTTTTATAATGGCAAATGTTATTAACATTTTTTTCACCAGCTTGCATGTATAAATCTTTGCAAAAGCTTCATTCAACACTCACTATATTCTGTTAATAATGACAGAGTTGACCGTCATATTAAGTGACATGATCAACCACACTGCAAAAATCATAGTGCTGTTTTAAATTTAACTAAAAAAAATTTTTTTATTAATTACATTGTTTATTAAAATACAGTTCTATTGTCCAAAACATCTATTTTATAACCATTAAGATGTCAAATTGAGATTCTGAATTCTTTTAAAATAGGTAGTAAAAGGTAATTTGATTTTAATTCTTAATTTTAATCTGGGTTTATTTAAAAGAAAAAAAAAACTATGATTTTCAAGAAGAAACAAAAGTGATAATGAAATATAGAAAAACAACTCACAGAAAAACTCTGAATGAAGCTCTGTCAGTACCTCAGAGTTATGATGGTATCGTAAACCACATGAGAGCTTTTCTCCCATGCTTAAGATGCTGTCATCAGAAACCTTCTGTGTTTATCCACAGTAGCATTAGGTATCACTGTTACCAGTACTTAGATAATAATCAACCTATGCGTACACACAGAGCTATTGTTACAGTTGATTTGATGACACTTTCATCCTGAGAGCTAATGCAAACCCTTTTAAAGAAACAAAAATATCATGTGTGTTCAAGTCTTCGTGGCTACTGTTAAACTTCTAGATGACTGCCAGGAGTTCACTGTAAAAGATATATATTTCTTTTTCCATTTTTCATAACTACCAAGAAGGCCTCTTCCAATTATCTAAGCATGAAAAAAAATATGTTCCAGAATAGCATTTAAAAGTATTTATTTAAGATTACTTTCCCAGAAGTCTACAACATTTTCAGACCAAGCTTGTAGTTTACAAAACATACATAGCATAGGATGGTTTTCATGTGTTTCAATCAACCAATCAACAAAATAAAGCAATTCCTACTACTGGCCTGCAGTGGGATAAAAGGAAACATGTTGGTAGACCAGAGACATCTGGCTCAAAATATGGGATGTGTGGCCAAAGGCCATAACATATTCCATATTACCAAGATCACCACCAAAAATCTGATCAACCTTTCCAAAATAGTGTGAATTATCAGAATTCCACTAACTGGTAATTTATTCAAGATCAATGTAATTCTTATGTTTGGCTCTGCTGTTTCTGTAGACAGGCATGTTTAATTCTGTGTGTGTTTCCCAGATGCTGCTAGGTGAAAATGACCTGAGAAGGAATGTACTGAAGTAGCAAGACAAGAAAGCAAAATGCCCATTACTCCAGTTGGTGTATGACATTCATAAGGCAACTGCGGAGATTAGCTTTAATTTCCAGATGTAACACACAACTGCGTGCCAGATTTTTACAATGCAGAAATGTGAGCAGGAGGACATTGTGGGAACACTGACACATACCAATGGGTTCCTTTTCATTTTCTGGGTTGGATTTTTGACTGTCCTAAATGCCAAAATATAGCTCTTTCTCCCCCTTCCCAGCTTCGTTTAAAGCACACAGACAAGATGTGAACTATAGAATGTAAGAATAAGTGTAACTGTTTGGGAAATATTGAGAAGAAATTACAATGGTTGTGCCTGTAAAAGTAAGTTCATATGCACACAAAACCCCAAATGTATACTACCAACTGTGCAGTTTCTACCTACAAAGTGAAAATTTGTGCCTATAAATATATGTTTTTGTGGGTACGTAGAATTACTGCTTTTCAAACTGTCTCAAATTGAAATTGAATGTTAGGCCTCCCCATCCTTCCACTGCATACAGAATGAATGGCATCATAAGGGAATTTGTTTGTATCTCATATCTTTTTTTTTTTTCACTAAATTGTATTTCCAGACTGTTCCAAGCAGCTGTTCATCTAATTCATCAGCAAGAACCATAGAATATAGTCGACAAGATTATACTGCTTTCCTTTGGTCCCTTTGGAGAAGCAGAGGAAAAGTAGAGAAGTAGGAGAGGAAAGAATGCAATATGTAAGTGTATAGGAAACCACAAAATTCCCACAGTCCTGAAACTCAGACCTTAGTTATAGGCAAAACCCCACAAACTGCTATTTGACGTGTTAATTGAAATCTAGCTTTCCACATGGTCCCCTTTTCTTCTCAACACAAGGGACACTAGCTGCTCTTGACAAAGAAAAATAATCAAATGCCTGTCATGTAGTTTTGCCTTGCTTACTTCAAGAACAAAGGGTTAAGACAGACATTGAGAAAGCATCCAAGAGATTAGATAAACAAATAAAAATGTGTGTGTATGTGTATATGTGCATATGATGATAATTCCTAGACATCTTTACCTCTCCTCTTGCTGCAACACATACAAAAGATGGTGTCAAGCCCGTTAGGCCTCCTCCCTTTCTCTTCTGCTGCAGCTTTCAGTAGGCACAATGCTTATTAGTACCATAACAAACAGGCATTTTGTAGTTCAAGACAATCACATCTTGGGAGCAAAATCTATGGCTAAATTAAAAAAAAAAAAAAAAAGAAAAAGGTCATAAGTTAAAGACTCAAACTGCAAACCAACCCAGAAAGTAACAGCAGATATTAAAACATACCACGGGCTGCAGAGATGACACTGACTCCATTGACTCTTACCTGCACCTAATCAAAGAGCCTCAAAGATCAAACCAGACACGTTCATCACTTGCTTGTAATTTGCTCTATGGCAGTCCAGCAGTGTTTAATAGAAGAAGTATTAACAACCACAGGAAATACAGGTGAAAAAGAATTCTGCACATCCTTCAGTTAAGGCAGGATTTTTTATTTTGTATTTTTCATCCCTTGTTTCAGTATCAAGCACTGGTGGCTTTTAGTAGTGGACCTGCAGCCCAGTGGCAATCGGTACACTAGAGCAGCCTTCATTACCGTCAGGCAATATTAGCTTTGCAGATTTTTCTAGAAGGCAGAAGAGGTTTTTTCGCTGCACTCTCTCATTAGCTTCCTAATTCTCCAATAAATATTAAGAGGGTTGGATTAATAATTCTTGCCAATTTTAGTAGGAAGCAGTTACTGTCCACTAATAATAAATATTTATATTTGCAGTTGTTTTCTCTGTTATGTTACATCTTGACCCATAGCTGTTCTTTTCACAAACAATTCCTATTTGTTGCATATTTGTAAAAGTAAGTATCAGTATGCAGATACTGTAGCATATTTTAAGGATGTCCTGCTGCTGCCTGGATACATGTGCAATTTAAGTCCTCTATTATGACCTTATTTTGAGATTTCCTCTATTTCCCATCTATGTTATATTTCAATCTCCCTTTTTTAGATTGTCTCCAATTTGTTGGCCCCATTCTTGTAATGAAGTGTCTCTAACTGAATGCTTTCAGTCTGGCTTGACAGATGTACGACAGGATGAATCTGGTATCATAGTTCGTATATTAGAGAAAAAGATCAAAACTGCATCCTCCACAACATTGATTAAAGGACGGCTTGAATCCATAAGGCATTTCAGGACATACTGCTAAAGATATTGCCTTTGAGAACAGGAAAATTGAATCTATTGCATGTTGTATAAAAAGCTAAATCCTGGAGATACTCAGCACACAACCTGAAACATGCTGGCATGAAATGAGGCAATTAAGTGGTCTCACTGTGCCAAGCTGAATACCTCAGGATGGTGACATCTAATACCACAATTCAGAACTTTGCCGTCTTGAGTAAAACTTTCAGTACTTTCAGACTCTAAAAGGGATCTGACACCTCACACTACTATACTACTTCTTTCTGATTTGGTATACATCCATTTTTTTCACTTCATTTTTTGGAAATTATTCAATAAAATCTGTGTCTTCCCTTCTTAAGTTCTCTCTACTGTGTTTTCCTATTTGCGATCAAGAAAGCTCAAATTTCTCAGGGACGATCACTGCAAAGAAATTCTGGGTCCAGCTTTAGTATGAGTCTTGTTTTACCATTTACAGTGACAGAAGAATTCCATAACATAGACAACAGCTGCTGCTGAGCTTAAAGCTACAAGGCACCACTTGATCCAAGAGTCAGCTGATTTTAAGTGTGCAATCAAATACAGGCAGGGAAAAACTGACTGATGTGTCAGAGCCTCCTTAATTTGGAGGAAGATATTACACAGTGCACTGAAGCACCCATTATAGCTGCTATTGCTGCATATATGTATAAGCTCAGCAGAAGGTGATCTCCATTGCTCTGGCAGGAGGCACCCAGCCACTATTCAGAGAAAGAACAAGTGCTTCCTTCCATGTCATTAATCGAGCTGAGAGAAGCAATCAGAAGTACAAAGCAGAGATCAAATTTCACAGGGAGAGGCTGAATTAAATTTTGGAGTACTCTGACAAGTATCCGGGGAGCTGCAGGAAACTATTACGCAATATAATTTTACCTACAGGATTCATTCTCATGCAAACACATCAAGGAGTTATTTTCTTAGCTGACATCTAAAAACCCCTATAAAAAAAGAGTATGTTAGTCTTACCAGGAAGACATGGGGCAGCGGTCTTTCACATTGTAGGCATCATACTGGCCAAAGACCCTCTGTAATATAGCTGATGTCCACAGCACTCTACCTACTGAACAGTGGGTCAATTGAGAGTCCTTTTCCTTTTTTCATGAGGTGTAAGATACCTCCCAGAAATGTGTGCATGACAATATCTGCTTTACAAAAGGTAAGACCTGAGGATAGGAAGCTAATACAGAACTAAACAGAACTAAAAAAGAGAGCTGGAAAAATAGTGTCGTGAAGGGCTTTAAAAACTTAATTATAAATGGTGTGCTTTATTAATAAAAAATTTTTAAAAACTTTACCACATCTGACATTCTTTGATTAGTTTAAAAAACATACAAAAAACAAATGTTAACCACAGTTCCACAAAGAAACCCAACTCATCCTGAGTCTGTCTCATTCAGATATGAAGAAAATAATCACAGAATCAAAGAATGGTTTGTGTTAGAAGGGACCTTAAAGATCCTCTAGTTCCAGCCCCCCCGCCATGGGCAGGGACACCTTCCACTAGACCAGGTTGGACAAAGCCCCATCCAACCTGTCCTTGAACGCTCCAGGGATGGGGCATCCACAGCTTCTCTGGGCAGCCTGTTCCAGTGCCTCACCGCCCTCATGGGGAAGAATTTCTTCCTTATATCTAATCTGAATCTGCCCTCTTTCAGTTTAAAGCCATTATCCCTTGTCCTATCACTACACGGCCTTGTACCAAGTCGCTCTTCAGCTTTCTTGTAGGCCCTCTTTAGGTACTGGAAGGTGCTAGAAGGTCTCCCCAGGGCTATATCCGATGGTACTCTACCAAGCAGATCCCTGAAGAGACCAAGGTCTGCTCTCCTGAAGTCCAGGGTAGCAAGCTTGCTGTGTGCCCTCCTTGCTGCCCTAAGGATCTTGAACTCCACCATTTCATGGTTCCTGCATCCAAGGCTGCCGTTGGTCTTCACATTCCCTACCAGCCCCTCCTCATTGGTGAGAACAAGGTCTAGCATAGCACTTCTTCTCATTGGCTTCTCTATCACTTGGAGTTATCATCAACACATTCCAGGAACCTCCTGGATTGTTCATGCCCTACTGTGTTGTCCCTCCAACAGATATCAAGGTGGTTGAAGTCCCCCCATGAGGACCATGGCTTGTGAAGGTGAGGTTGCTCCTGTCTGTCTATAGAGGGCCTCAACTGCTCAGTCTTCCTGGTCAGGCGGCCTGTAGCAGACCCCCACTATAATGTCACCTGTCCTTGCCTTCCCTTCGATCCTGACCCATAAGCTCTTGCTTGGCTCCTCATTCATCCCCAGATGGAGTTCCATGTACTCCAGCTGATCACTGACATAGAGGGCAACACCCTCCCCCTCCCATCTACCCTGCCTGTCCTTCCTAAAGAGCCTGTATCCTTCCATTCCAATACTCTGGTCATAGGAGCCACCCCACCACATCTCCGTGATGCCAATGAGATCACAGCCCTGCAGGTGTGCACACATCTCTAACTCCTCTTGTTTATTCCCCATGCAACGTGTGTTTGCACAGAGGCATTTGAGTTGGGACCCCGATGAAGATGACTTACTGACCGGAGTGACTGGAACTGCTTCCTGGTGTTTTTCAGGTGCTGTCCTGCTGACCTGGGACCCTTCTCCAGGCCCTGGGCATCTGTAAAACCCAGAAAGCTGGTGACTAACATTAATACACTGTTCCACAGGATGCTTGCAGCAGCTATTATTGGCTATGGGTGTCATTCAATGTTATCCTCTTTCTATGCTATTGAATTGATGATGTGCTGGCAGAGGCTGTATTTTATACATTAGCTTTCCTAGGAAAGGACAACTGCACCTTAGGGGTAAAATTGTGATTGTACTGAAGTCAGCGGCAAAGCTCTCATTGTTATAAATAGGGCTAGAATTTCACATTAGGAGTTATTGTATGGAGAGATGTACTAATCCTTTATTCCTCATCTGTCTCTCTAGGGGAAAACTTACTCTTACTTTTGCAAAATCTTATATAAGACTCAATACTGACACATAAAAGAGCATATCTATCAGACCTGACCACTAAAAGACAATGCCTCTCATTTTCTGCCTTCCAAAGAGATTCACCATTCCCATTCCACTATCATAGAAAAGACAGTGAAAGCGATGCCTGTCTCAGGTGATGGACTTCACTCAAGGTTTAAGGATCTTAGGGAAGCAAAGGGAACATAGTTTGTTATCAGATATATCACGTGTATTTGTTATTCATGTACTTTATAATCTGCCGAAATATGTTTCAATGCCAACAAAACTTACCCTTAAAGCACTAAAATCAGCCATAAGACTCATACAGACGACTCCGTATATAATTTTCATTTTGTTCAAAGAAAATCCTACCCAATTTTCCTATCAGATAATTCCACTTCAGGCAGTAAGGGTAAGTGCCTAATGACACACAGGGCTCCTTCAGCTGCTTGCATGCTAACAACTAATATAATTGTGCCTTGCTTTTTATTTTAAATGGAGACTACCTGCTTCCCATAATAATGGTCCTTCGTTAGAGGACATATTCCATCATGGTTAGCATGATACCTACCCAAGTACCCAATGGGAGTTGTACTTTGGATAATAAATGTAACTTCTTTGTTCCATACAGATTTTGTGCCAGTTCTGTTTCCTTTTCACTTATTCTAGTCACTATTTTGATCTTCTTTTTGATGATAGTACCACAGTACACTCATAAATTCACATGCCAAGTTATTAATAAGTAAAAAAAAAACAATCCAAAGAAGTTATAAAATATCCCGTAAAACTTGTTCAAAATAAAATTTTTAGATCCTATGGGGGAAGGGATAATCCATGGCCAACTGGACATGGTCATTCATTTATAACATTATTTAGAAGCAAGCAAAATAGCAGCAAGACATTTCTGCACATTGGTTTTTATTTTTTATTCTATTTTTTATGTATTTCTGTATTGTTTCCCAACTGCACTTCAGGCATGCGTAAAGCAACACAACTGCTGTCTATGCAGTTCTAAGATTTTGCCTGTGTGTAGCTGGGAAGGAGCAAGTCAGCTTGCTTTGTTTTGGAATTTTTGTTTTGTTTTACACTCACATGCACACAAATATGAGTACTTATGTAGGAGCATACAACATTAAAGAGATGTTCCTTTTGTGTAGCTTCTGAGAGAGAGCCGAATCATTTCCAAAGCAAGCTCTGTTCTCACGCGTCAAGCTTTGCTAATACTGCAGAAATATCTGTTGTTCTAGATGACCAACGTTTTATTTCTGAGCTCTAGTAGATCCCTTAAATAGTCCAAGTCTCATTCCTGTAGTGCCTAGAGAAAACAGAGCAGGATACTGATGGTAATTTATTATTCTTTGAACAAGCGGAGCAAGGAACAGCAGACAAATGGGCAGTACCCTCCATCTCTGAGAACACACAGCATCGTTCTACACTAGCTGCAAACCTTAAGTGCCAAAGTTGCTGCTATGCATATTATTGTATCACTTTCTAACCCAACCATGAGCTGACAATGAGATGAAATGATTATTCACCAGGATGGGACAATTTCTGACATAGCTTCATAACCAGTTGCAGTTAAGCAGCTGAACTCCAGGATTGCAGCCATGCCCATTTTGCTGATATGACAAATACAAAATACCCAGGTTGCCTGAGAATCCTCTGTTTACATATAGCCTTAGTGGCCCTTAGTGATGATGGTTATCTTATCCATGGCTCTTGTTATCTGGTCCTGATGCTCAGCAATGGCAAACTGTTTACTGGATAGCTTCTTGGCATGAGATTCAACAATTTGAAAGAAGAGTCTACATAGGTTTTTTGGGGAAAAAAGGTACGATTGCTTTTTACAGAATATTTTACTTTTCAGTACTGTCATTCCAAACTCTAGTCCTCCTACCTTTGTGTGATAAAGGGTAAGATCAACCTTTTTGGCAAGGAACGCTACAGGGCAGTGGAAGAAAAATAGTCCATCTGGGGACCAGGATGCCAATAACTGAGGAGAGCACACATTCAGAATAACTCAGAGATCCCAGACTCTGGCTCAGAAGAGGAATTGACTGTTATTGCAAAGTTCCCATGAACAGAGCGTGAGTGCAGAGTTCACAAAGACATTAGATTTTTCCTGTTTTTCAGGATCAGAACCAAACTACCACCCTGCCTTAATACAAGCAAGTAGTTATTGCTAGAGATAAACTCAGAAATGCTACTCACAATCTGATGTGTCTAATACTGGGTATATTAAGCAGAATATTAAATCCCTAATCCCTCTGAGTGATAATGGGTATTTTTCCACAAAGCACTTCCCAAATGTAATTCACAAACTAGATTCATGTCTAATTTCAATGTGATATTGCTTTTGCATAAAAATCACAAACAAATCCCACACCATTACAGGTCTCAAATGCCTTGTTAAATACTACATTGTCCATAAAGACTTTGTACAAGGTACCTGAGATATCTACACAAAAATGCTGAAACAGAAAGGGACTGACATAGGTGTCTTATACAGCGGTACCACATACACAACAAGATTTCTCTTACACTTCTGATACAGTTTTTTGTCTGACCCCTCAAGTAAAACCTCTCATGACCACTATCTGCTGGAAGAAATTACTGTGAACATATACTGTATGTAGAGGAAAAAAATTAGCTCAGACCACAGTCACACCAACCCCACAGCTCCTTAAGACACTGATTTTCACACTATTTTTGTTTCGTAATATGAACTTTGTTTCAAGTTTCTAGAATCAAAATGAAGGCAGGCTTGCTAACCACTCAAAGCACTTGCCCTCTTTTTAATTTCTCCTGGGAACGAAAAGTATATTCCGCTTTTCCTCTTTGGCACCACACTCTGCCCTTATAGAAGATTACTGAAACATGAATTTGCGAAGGCTATTTCAAGCAGAAAGATGTTCCTATGTATAGGAATGATGTTAATTCCTGTCACTCTGAACATCCAAGTGAGATTGTTGTTAAAGCTGGTTGTAAAGGACCAACAGAATTTGTGTCATTCAGTTCAATGACTTTCATCACCTCTATTAGACTAAACATAAATGTAATATAGTCAAGCCAGATTCCAAAGGTTTGTCTTTCATTTAGGCAAAGAACTGGAGATGCAAAAGCTGTGCAGCATTTACAGGAACCTAACCCAGATTCAATAAACCAATTGAACACAAGACGAACATCCTTTCTAAATGCAAATTATTCAGGTGTGATCTGAGTTCCTTAAAGGTTACTCTTCAGTCCCCTCTCTTTGTCTAATGAATGAGAACACAGAACAGCTTAGTTTCCTTTTTCAAAATTATTTGTATTAAGTCATCCTGCTGCTTCTATTACAGGCCTTTTCTGTAAAGAGCAGATACAGACTCTGTCCTGCTTCTGTCCTGTGACTGCTGAACACCAACATAAATCTTTTACTAAAGCATTTCTGAGAAGAACTGAAAAACTAATTTTAAAATGTGAGTCTGACAATACAGCAATGCACCGACATACTCAGGCTGCAGGATTTTCTCCTTCCTTTTCGTTTTGACAAAAGATTGTACCTTTTCCTATCTGAAAGACTAAGACCACAAATATCAAGGTCACAGAAACTGTACCCCAAGAACACTGGATATTAAACTGATCAAATTTTCAAAAGATCTACCTGAACAGGGGTGCACAATAGCTGCAGATCTGACGATAAAATTTCTTTATAATGAAATCTTGTCTTGAGTGAAGCCGGTAGAAAAACTTTTACTTAGTTCGTGTGGGTCAGAACAATGTTTCTTCTATCAATTTTGAGCACGTGTCTTAGGAATCATGGGAAAGAAAACCATTATGTTATATATGCCATATTAGAGATGCTGTCTACAACAGGGATTATATTTGTGCATAAATTAAATGCTGCATAATAGTAGCCACTGACTAGGAAGTGTTGTGGGTCCTTCATGGCACTGGCAAATTAATTAGAGAAATATGCAAGTATATTTTATGCACAAAATTTGCATTTTACGTGGAAATGTAGTTTCACCACAACTCATATAGCAGCATCTTCAGAATTAACAGGAATTACTGAAACTGCAGGGCCTTCACACAAAGACTGAATGAAAATGGCATTTAATTCCACAAGAAAACAAAAACCAAATGACTACTACCAGGAATTACTGCTGCCTAACTAGGTGTATCTCACTGTGGAAGACAGAGGAGTCACTTCCACTGGAAAATATTCCACAGTGGATACAGAAAATATTTTGCATTTTCCATGTTTCTTTTCATACAAAATTCAAATGAAATGTAGCAACTGGTCACATAATGTTAGATTTTAAGCTGGAATTGTGGCTATATTTTAGACAATCACTAAGGCACATTTCATTTCTCTGTCTCATTTCAGCTGCATTCCATATTTTTTTAATTGTAACAAGGTCTCATCAATTATGTATTAATGGCAGCACACATGAAGTAGCTACCATTTTGAATGTTGCAGGTGTAAAATAGACAAACAGCAGTAAGAAGTCCAATTAAGAAAAACAGACCCATTCTGGGTTTAATCCTGTGCAAAGACAGCACCCATAAGAAAAGTAATTATATTATAATAAAGACTAGTAATAAAGTCCCAAATCGATACCTTCAGCGTATTATGCATAACTGAAAGCAGCATTAGTCCACTCCAAAGAAGATAATAGAAAGTCCCAATAAAAGGGGCTGGATTAGATAACATCTACTGATTTTTCTTCTAGGGTAATAAAACCAGGACTTTCTTGCTTTCTTTCTATCTACCACAGGCAGCAGAAATGCACTTGTAGGTCACGTATTAGGCATTTATCTTCTGGAGCTCAGAGTTCTTGACTCCATCTACATGCTGATGAGAAGCTCCATGAGTTTAGCAGGCATTACAGAGCAACAGACAAGAAGCCTACGGCTTGGGGCAGGCTCATAACCGTACCTTTCAAGACAAGTGTCAGTGTAGTCCTCTGCTCTGGTTTGATCAGAAAGAGGTGCTTCCCACCAGCCTGCTGTAATACTGTCAAGAAATCCCCTTTTGCTTTAAAATCATCTGTCTTAGTCTTACACCAGTTGGAAGGAAACTGATAAAATTGGTTCCGAACTAGAAGCAAATAAAAAATACTCATTTCAAATTTTAACATAAGTTGCTAACTCGTTGTGGTTTTGTAACTCACATACGGCTGACTAACTTTTAAAACCTCAAAATTTGCATGTTTTAAGTTCTCACAGAAAATGGGGGCACAGTCTCATTTTGAAGCTCACATCTTATAGCAATGTAATGACTTTTTTTTTGAATAACCAGTCAGCTGCACATGAACTGCTGCTGTACAAAAGCACTGCATGTTGGATGCAACGGATACCACTTTGTTACTTAACATCGCTACAGGTTTTTTGCACCCTGTTAAGAAGTTCTGTTCCCAGCTATTTTACCTACAAAAAATAGCTCTTGAAACACACTGTGGGTACTCAGAATAAAAGTTTGATATGAAGTTTATAGAAAAAAATCCCTATTTTCCCTCAAAACAGTCTTTCCTCTACTGCTATCCACTTGCTAGGTATCTTTTCCTTAATTAAAAAAAATCACCAAGGGTTTTGCCTATCTGGACTGTAATAAATCTAAATAATAAAGGATTTAGAATCATAGAACCACAGAATAGTTTAAGTTGGAAGGGACCTTCAAAGCTCATCTACTCCAAGCCCCCTACAATGAACAGGGACATGTTCAACCAGATCAGGTTGCTCAGAGCCCCGTCCAGCTTGGCCTTGAATGTCTCCAGGGCATCCACCAGCTCCCTGGGCAACCTGTGCCAGTGTTTTACCAACCTCATTGTAAAAAATTTCTTCCTCATGCTTCACTTCAAGCAGAGCCACGCGCTGGCGCGCCCCTGGGCCGCGCCTGCCTGCCAGAGCCATCCCCGGCAGCCCTCACAGCTCATTCAAGGACTCGTTTTCCTGGAAGGCCATGGTCACCGGGTGGGGAGATGGCACCTCGGCTGCACACACCCTGCAGCAGCAGATTTGTGCAGAGGACCAGGAGCAAGTCACGGCACCTCGGTGGCAGCCGGCAGGTGACCCCGGCACAGAGGTGTGCGCGTTGAGCCAAACTGACATGGCTGTTAACCAGACAGAATTTCTCCCTGCCCGCCCCACATTTTCAGGTGGGGAAGCACTCAGCGAGCATTTCTTCAGCTAAGATCTACGCAGAAGGCACAGAATGCTGCCAAAATAACACACTGAACCACTGATGTAAAACCTCGCTTCTTTAAGAAGGAGCTCGTACTATACAATACCAGATTATATACTTTTATCTACAGTGAAAGTGCCTTTTGAAATTCTGATTGACTGTCACAGCATTTTGAATATTAAAGGTCCTATTTTAGCAAAGTTCCCAAACAAACAAACCGAAGTGTGCAGAAATTCATCAGGAAAAACAAAACAAAACACCAATCCATGTACTGAATGTTGGTACAACACACCAATTGCAAAGGTAAAGATAGTACAAATGGATCTTCTCTGATAATTATTCGGAGAACGGACAATTTCAAGGCGTATGCCCACAAACCAAACTGAATTGTCAAAATTCACCCTTCTAAGACATAACCTAAACTTCCTTCCTTAAGGTAGGTTGCTCTTCTGTTCCCTCCCCTGAAGTCTACTTGTTCCACCTCCTCTGCGTAGAGCGAGAGCACACGAGACATCCTGAGCGAGTTTTGATGCTTAGCAGAGGCCGAAACTTGCCACGCTTCTCTATTTCTTTTCATCATTTTAAAATTTCAATTATTTTTTGTTTGCCATAGGAGCTATGATTCTCAGGAGTACATGTAATACAGGCACAGCTTTGGTTCTGGTATGAGCACTGTTAACAATGAAATCATTCAGGTCACCAAAGCTGCATATGCATGTCCACTGTTCCCAGATCAGGGCTTTAAATGTTCACTTCTATATTTAGAAACCTGAAACCAAATGGCCAACTTTCCTGATGACTCAGCACCCATACTGACTGCAGAAGAATGTGGAGCCCCAGCAGGCCCCTTGTATAAAAGTGCTTAGAAAGTCCAAATATGAAAGTTGAGGCTTATATACACTTTTGCAGACCAAAATCTCAAAGTCAATTAATAAATATTCTTTTACTTCTCATCCAATATTACCATTGGTTTTAGGAAGAACTTCTAAGCATACAACCTTCCTCTTTTACCTTATGTTAAATGCCTCTTTATAGATTTTCTTTTTCTCTCATGCGTGGACTTCTCTTTACTTGGATGGCAGCCAACTTCCATTCTTCTTCCCAGCCTGCTGATGTTCTCTATGCTCTCGTTGTATTTTTAGATACACATGCACATCTGTATGTATGTGTATATACATATAACCTAAGCCCTCTAGACTTCTCTTTGACAAAAAATGTTTTATTGTGTTTAAAAAAAAAAATACATCAGGGAACATCAAAATACTTGGCAGAACTCTCAGAGAGATAAAAAAAGATCACTCTAGGCTCCCCTGGGGAACGTTTGCACATTCGTTGCTGATCTCACCTAGTAGCTGGGCATGAAAACCTAAAGGCCTGAAGCCACCACTGTTCATGTAGTTACACGTGGATGTTTATGGTAAACCTTGTATTGATTCACTTTATGAATACAAATAGTGATACTTAGATAATGTAAGTAATACGTAAATAATACTTACATTCCACTTGGGAATCTCCAAAAGCTTTATTAACATAAATCAGAAAAGTAAGGTATCTTGAAACAAGAACATGAAAATCATATGTAGCATCACAAACATACATACAGTATACTTCTACTAAAAAAGATGCTGGTAACACAGCAGATAAAACTGTCCCATTCTTGATCTCAGGGATGGTAGGAAAATCCATTGGAAACAACAGTCAGTTAACATTTGCCTGCATTATCATCAATAATTCATGGCTTTTAAAGAGTCTTATTATTTTTGTTTTCTTTTAAAATCTGATGGTCTGATTTAGGAAAAGGATAATAATTTTGAAAAAGAAATGGAAGCTCCAAGCATAATGTAAGTTTAAATTATACTGCTTTACTGGTATTTCCTTAGCAACACATACCAATATGCAAAGTGTTTTGGTAATGGAATAACACAATTCCTCTGAAATCTAAAAAGATAGGGAAACATAAATATTCATTTTCACTTCCTGACAATGCATTTTTAAAGCTATTCTTCCCCTTATTGTTTTTTTTCAATCTTATCTTCACAAATTTTGTTATTTTGAACTTCAAAGGACTGTTTAGACTAGGCATACTTTCTCACAGGTACTTTTTCAAGTATTTGAGATAGAAACATAGCAAAAATTAACAAGCCTTACGATGTTATTGTAAATCACTTATCTTAATCAACCATGCTTATCTGGTTGGTTGTCAAGTTTCATAACACTTATTACCCTTTAAAGAATGTTGTAGAATTCTGAATACCCTACAATGAAATATAAACACAGACGTGGGCTTCTTAAACTCAACCAAATGTCAGCCCTTAAACAAAGTATGATTAGTGAACAGAGCTATCGTCTCTGTGTAATTGAGTTTTAATTCAATTCTTTAATAATTCATGTAGATGTTCTTACTGACAGAACATTTTTGTACTACTATGTCTGCATCTTTATTTTTACAAGGAATATTAGGCACCAGTTAACCTGGATTCTAATTGCAAGCAACTAGTCTATGTCTTGAAGTGACTCGATAGACCTTCAGAGTCTTCTGGACCTATATCGACATAAATTACATCAGGAATCTGTGTCCAAGATTTTTTGTTTCAGATTTAACCCTGAGCCCTTTTATTAACATTAATTGTTTCAAAGTAAAACAAATATTTATTGTTGCTGATACTCTGCCTCAAGACAATGGATGCAAGAAGAAAACAGTGTGGTTTAGTAGTTTGTTAAATACCTTAAATTATATAATGATACTTACATTTTTTCCAGACTGTGCGCCATGCAGTTTCCCTTTTCATTTGCTTTCATTTGTTATTAAAATAAATACATGCAAAATAAAAAGAAACTATAACCAAGGTTCTTGTTGATTATATTGATTCCTTGTAAACTTCAGAAAATGTAGAGTTATTACCAGCATGATTTTTTTCTCTCTTTGTATAAGCTAGCTCAGATTGTTTCCAATTTAAAAAATAGACTTTATTTCACAGTTTGGTAACTATCGCTGAGTATTTATTCAATTCACTAATACTTGCTCTTGAATAACAAGATGAAATGTTTATCTAAAATAAGATTATGAGTGTGTTTGTCATAATTTTTATCTCAAAGCAAGTCATGCTCAGTGACAATCACAGCTTTGTCACACCATCTTTTATTAACACAAACAACTTTGGTTGTTAGATCACAAAAATGTAAAAAGGATTAAATGATTGATTTTGAACAGCATTGTGTATCATTGGGTTTAGCTCAGTCCCTGTGTAAACAGGCTTAGCATTGTCATTGAGAATTACACCCGTTTATGCCAGGGATTAACATGCCAGGGTTTCCCTCTGTGAAACTGCAGCTCTGTTCTAAGGATGCAGGCTCTTGCTACTGTTATTTTCTCTTCATTTTAAATAAATGCACATTTAACTACCAGCTGCACTGGTAGTTTGTGGGGATGGAGATTAAACCTGAAGTGAGTGCAGAAGATTTAACTGTGCTCCACTTCAGAGTAAAAACTGATTCTCAGAGGGATTGTCACCCACTTCCCAGTGCTGGAGTGCAAACCTCCTCCTTGAAATGCCTCACGCTGTCTTTTCACTTCTCCACCCACCACCACTCTTTCTCATCCTCTCACTGTTGAGTGTAATCAATGTCATTGGAAACTAAGCTGCCCGCTTCCTCAGAATGACATCTGACTACTGTGCTTAACAGAATATGCAACAAACAGAGACATTAAAAATGGCAAAGCTTTTCCTAGTGTAGAATAAAAGACTAGTGGTAGGTTCGGCTTCTCTAAGCCCATCTGCTAAATCCTACACTGCACAACAACCCTTTTATTCAAGTTCAAATATGCAGTTCCTGCTTTTAAAGAGCACTTGTTATTTGGGAGGAAATGGAGGCTGGAGTGTGCCTGACACTGAAGGAAGAAAAAACCGAATGTTAGCTCTGCAATGAAACCCTCCAATACTGCCAGTCTGACCCAAGCATAATTAATCATTTGTATGCTCTTTTAGCAAACCAATTGCTTTTATTCTTTGGCTTTCGGCCTGTCCAAATGCCAATTTACAGTGATATGGTCGTGAGTGACAGCAAAGTGTGGTAAGACTGATGTGTCTCTCCTTCTCTCTCTGTCACTGTACTGAATTTGTCATTCTATACAAAATACTAACTGCTGTATGATTGCTACAGGACTACATGTTGTCATGCCAATTAGGATAGTATCTTTTTTTTTTTTAATATTTATTTTTTATTTTCCCCCTCTATCTTTTCTGTATTCAGTAAACTGTGCTTACGAGGCCCATTTTGTATTCAGGTTTATTCTCCAGCTCTACTGCTGAGCAATGTTAGGATCTCACAAAAGGTAATGAGAAAGGTTGTAGGATTGTTGTGGGTTGTTTTGTTTGTTTATTTGTTTTGGAAGCATTTTAAACTCTTCAACAGTAAATATTCAGATTTTCCCTTTCACACATACAAAAGTAAAAATAGAAAAATCTAATATAATAATAACCCATTTTTATTAACTCACTAATCTTTTAGCCCTGTGAACATTGTGATTCCTTGTGTCTTTATAGGGCACACTGTATACACTTATTGATGTAGGTTTGTTGCCTGCCAACTTGACGAATTTAACTTGCTTTTTCGTATTGTGTAAAGGGATAAACTAGACCTTCTAAATACTAAAACATAATGTTATTTGCTATCTTCTCACTGTCTACCATTCATTTCCCTCACCTGCCTTCCTATGAAGTCTTTTTGTGTTTCTAGGAATTTTCAGCATCTAGTTCTGCTGCACCTTTTTTCTAGCTGAAGAGGACACACTACAAAGAAGACTATACACTGGATTTATGGAGTAGTGATATAGCATTCTATTTTTACATCACATTGATAAATTTCAACATCTTGGTTGTTTTTATAATTAGCAGCATACATCAAGTCTGTGTTTTTAATGAACTTGAAAGTTCAATTAGTATCAATATACAGGAATGCTCAGATTATCCTTTGAGCATTTATTAAATTGTACATGTCATCAGTGGGTTTCAGCCATCATTGAACTAATTCGTTTTCCTTCTTAATCTTTCATGTTCCCTTCAAAATTGTAGCAACCCGATCAATAAAACATCCTCTGAAAATGGCACTATCTTGTTGCTAACTCCTTTTTCACAGTAACAATTGACAAGACACCTTTAGTTAACATTAAGCATATGAAGCTTTGTAACACTGATACTAGGTTTAATATTCGTGATGTACATTATACCTCAAATAACCTGAATTTTCAGCCTCTTGTATGAGTGCTCCTCTGCAACCACAAGAGTGTTTTAAAATAATAAACATATTCCTTCTCTAAAATGTTGTAATGCCAGATAAAGCCTAAAGATAATTCTGCCATTTTCATTTTAAGTTGCAATTCTAGTTTATATAAATTCATTTAAATTCTGTTGAACAGATGCAAGTATTTCAAAAACTGAGATTGGAAAGCACTTAAAGGTGATAATCTGCAGATATGGTCTTGATTTAAATGGGACAAGATCAGAACATATGGAGTAAATTTAACTGTCCTACCTTGACTGAACACAATCAGGATGCAGACACTTCTGTTATTATTCTGTATTTGCTTCCCGGGAGGTTAGGAGTGTAGCTTCTATCACTATAGAGTTCTACTTGAAAGAAGGTAAAAACATTGTTCCCTAAGGAAAAAGCAAAAGCAGGTGTATCATAAACCTGCCTGCACTGTTGCAAACACATGTGCATAGCACATATAAACTAGAGCAGATGAAACATTCCATTTTCGTAATAAATTGAAATACATTGTCCACATATGGATGAAAAGGCAAAGCCTGTAATATTCCACTAAGATGTGAAAATACAGCATCACTTGAGAGAAACAGACTTTGAAGATAGGTTTTTCCACCACCAATCCTTTCCCCAATGTGTTTACCCACGTTTCACCCTATTTCTGCAACAGACCATCCCCCTTTTTCCTTTCGCCTCCTCCATTTTATTTCACTTATTCATAGACTCAATGTCCTCACCCTGCCACATTGTCTCCTGTTATACATCTTCTCCCTGTGTGGCACCCATGGTGTTCTGTTCCTCAGTTCCCTGCTCAGTTCTGCTTATCGTTCTTCTTACTTTGTCAGCTTCTTTCTTAGCACACTTCCCAGAGGAAACATTACCTCCTCCTTGTCTGCCTTTGAGCTGCATCTTGATCTTCCTCCCCTCCTGTCTGCGTGGCTCTTGCTTTCAAACCATGGCACGTTCTTCTGTTAGTTGCTTGGTACTAGCAAAGGGTAGAGGACAGTCACTGGACAGAGAAGTTCCCTTCTCAGCTCAAAGTCCAGTGCAGGCATGACCAATATGCCTGGACCAGCAGGTAAAACAAGGCACCTGCCAAGATGCCCATGGCAACCCACATATTAATAGTTCTTACTGTCTCTATACTGACTGTAATTGCATTTAACAGTAGACTTGTACGTTTTCTGGCTGATTCTCAAGAGGAGGGCAACTGGCATGTAACTGATGTAAAAACCCCTCACATCCAATCTTTGTTCCAAACATGGAGAGAAGCTGCTGGACACTGAAAAGCAAAGCGACCTGTATTACTAACGATAACAAAGTTTAATATCTTTATAGTATGTTTATAGAGTTTATTTGCAAAGTTGTTCAACCACTCATTATGAAGACACTGAAGAAAAAATGGTTTGTGTATGTAACTCTCTACTGCTATCATAGCCATTACAAACAGCATACTCTGTAAGGTCTATTTGGCTTAAAATAATTTAAAAATACAGCAAACAGCACTATATTAATTTAGTATATATACAATTCATTGCATTCACACAAAAAGAAAAAGCGATCTGTTCTGTACAGGAGGAAATAAAACTTTCTTGCTTAGATCTTAGAAATAACCCAGCCAGCAAACTTTACTGCAAATGTTTGTGTATATAGCTCCTGTGGAAACTGCTTAATTGTCTGGTGTGCGCAGGGAAAAAGGGGAAATGTGGGATATGTCAACAGATCAAAGAGCACACCGGAGCAGTGAATAAAGATCGTAACACAAATCAAAATGAAGTAGGAAAATTTATGTTAAGTGATTTCCACTGGCATTTAATAAAAATTTCATGATAGATTGTTACAAATTTTTAGTCATTATTAAACCACAGAATCTGCAGATTAGCTGAGTCACATGCAAAAGACAAAACAGAAACAGCAGTTTCAAATACAAGAAATGTTTCCATGGTGTCACTAGAGTTCCTGCTGTCCTCCTCGTCTGCCCTGCATTTTGGCTGTCCTCTTCACATTCAATGGATATGGCACGAGCACCTGCCTGGGTTTTGCTGGAAAAAAACCCAACATTTTTTATGTGAGTTAATTGTTATTGACTATATATTTCAGAATTAGTGTAGGAAAACAGGTCTGGCACTTTCTTTACTTTATAGGTGTCTTGTACTTGTTTGAAAACTAAGCAAGGTCTAAAACAGCAAATACCATTCTCATGTATCCCTGTACATAAACGTGATGTAATACCAGTGGAGGTGGGCAAGAAGTACACACTATTGATAAAGCAAGCCAAAGCAAATGAAGCCAAAGCTAAATTCTAATAAGATTATGTTTCTCTAATTGCCATTTGTATACATTCACAAGTCTGCTTTCCCAGCACAGGAAGTCATGCTGAACAAAAAAAAATCCCAAAACAACAAGAAAACAACTTGCAGATAGCAATTAAAATGTTTACTGTTTATATAATCTGTACTTCTATAAATTTATATAATTAGAGATTTCAGGTACATATCTGATTAAAGTAGTAACTGCAGATTTCAAAAGTAAAACTTACAGCCTGTTTCCATAATGGGCACTCTCTGTTTGAAATACCCTAATTTTTCTTTCCCCCAGAAATTAATTAACGATAAGTAATTATTAACTGCATTTCCTATATAGTTGTCTGCATCTCCTTTCTTTTATTTCAGTTGTCCCACTTGCCTTTCTTTTGCCAATATTGCAATATTAGTTTTCTCAACTAGTACAGGTGATTTGAAAGGATTCTAAAAACATGCCCTTGATTAAACATTTTGAAAACTGAAATGTCACAAGGCCAAAATACAGAAAGTTCTACCCAGATTCAAAAGTTCTTACCAGGAAAGATCTGTTTGTCCATTTCCCCTTCTATCAATCTTACAACTGCCCAGACTAGTTATAGTTCACTTTACAATGGATAGTAGCTGATCTTACTACTTCTATAACAAGCGCTATTATTCTAAAAGAGGCAGCCAACACTTACTCTGCAAGGTGTGGAAAAGAAACAGCCAAGTTTGCTCAAGGTCATATGAGAATTCAGGGTTTGGTTTCTTCTGAAGTCACATTTTTGTTAAACTAACAACATAGCATATTAAAATTTTGCCAGAATCAACATATCAGTGTGAGAGGCAAAGCAAACATTTCATTAGCCTCCACACATGGAAAAATCTACATCAAACACATGAATAAGACTGCATGGTGCTCAGAAGCTTATCGTCAGCATCATCCTACTGGAAAATTCTACAACTGAAAATGCTTCATACTAGACTAAGAGCTATGCATACTCAGAAGTCATGATTAATAGCACACAATAGCAACCTAATTAAAATATAAACAGATATATATTTACATTTCCCATGCAGATGCTACAGTCTCTTAAGACTTAGGGCTTGAAGAAACACACCTGTGTTTCAATCTTTGACTTACACTACAAGAGTTTTATTGCAGGTCACAATAATGTCATTGCTAACAAAAGCTTCCTAAGACACTTAACTCATAAAACAGTATCCTACTCTAATGGGAGTTTAGAATACACTAGAAATGCAGGATCAGACCCTACCTTCAGAAGACCCCTTATTGCACCTCATTCTTTTAACAGATCTGGGTTTATGGAAATTAAGCAGGTCCCTTGTCTTGTCAAAGGGGATGAAGATCCTTAGCATCTAAATTTAAACAATTTATTTTTTTTTTAGAAGACAATAATTTCTATTCAGCTTAGCAGCTAGTGACTTGCAAAAAAAACAAAAGGGGGTTGTCAGCTGTGACATGCTTACCCTTCAGACTAAAACAAAAGCTAGAGAACAGACTTTGAGTGTCGCTCTATTAATGGCACTCAAAACTGCATGCATGTTATAGATTATATGCATTCTATATCCTTGTTGAAGAAAGAGAGATTTATTTTATTCATTCACCAGTTTCTTTTTCTCTCCTCCTTGTGGCTAAGTGACTGTAAAATTACATTTAAACAGCTGAAGTGGCATCTTTAACCACTGTCTCAACATCTTCAGTATCATGCTCTGCATCCAAACACAGTGTTTGTATTTTGGTTTTCTTCTTAAAAGCACCCAACGCACTAGCCCATTCCTGTCCTTTTACTGTGTCTCCAGAGGGTCAATACAAAATTGTTGGACCTTTTTACTAAGACTCAAGCCCTAAGAAACCAACCTCTCAGTTGCCACGTACATCACCATTTTAGTATGATTACACTACTCCATAACAATATTAATAAAACGTACTCTGGATTACTCTTTTTGCTCCTCACTCTAGCATATCTGACATATTTACTATGCAAATGTGAACTACTTGGTTTCAGCAC
Organism: Columba livia; assembly: GCF_036013475.1. NCBI lineage: Eukaryota > Metazoa > Chordata > Aves > Columbiformes > Columbidae > Columba > Columba livia. Next base: position 21,620,594 of record NC_088608.1, read on the forward strand.
TGCTTTGGTATTTTGGTAATTCTTTTCTATGTGACATTCAGTTTACAACCTACAGCACTTTAAATATAATGTATGTGTCACTAAGCTGTTACACAACCTTGAGTTTGTCCTTTTTCTGATGAGTGTGTAGATGGAAAGTGGAGACTTCAGAGGAATAAGTCAGTCACAGTGGAGGACGCCAATCACTGACTAGTCTGATATCCATGCATATCACATGCAGTTAGTATGAAACTATAACTTACATGCAAATCAGAAAAAGATTTTGTCTTCATTATTTATGCACCAAGAAATTTCCCCCCAAAGAGGAAATACAGTTGCAAGACACACAGTGTGACTCAGAAATTAACACAGCACAGCTTACAGTGGTACTGAGAACAGATATTCTGTTCCTCTAAATCTCTGAAACAACTATGTTTCAGTCTAAAACTATTTACATATTGTGAATTTCAACAGGAATAAGCCACATGCTTATACTTATTGACTATTCATATTCAAGGAAGTAAAATAGTACCTGGCCACAGTTATAAAAGATGCCAAGACGGCTATACACTCACCCAGGGACAAGAGACATCGTTCTAACCTTACTGTTAGTTTTTGCTAAACATATACAGTTTTATTGCATATAAAGCAGAAGTCAGAAATGTTTTGGGGTTTTGTTCTTTGTTTTTCCAGACCATTTTTAAACACATGCATTTACAAAATAATCTGGGAAAGGTTTTCAGTTCAATATATTTCTCCTTTCTAGTGGCTAACACAAGATTTATAGGAAATATACGTACTCAAATTTGCTTCAGTTTCTGGAGTTCATGGTACAGTCATCTACAAGGGTCCCTTTCAGTGGTTTCTTCAGGATTATCCGGAGACAGCAGCAATGGTTTCTGGAACTTGCTTTGTATCCAAACTCGTTGTATTTTCACTTTTTTCTTCCTGTTTACTTGCAATCGCCGATCAACTAAATTCTGTACTTCAGTTAATCCGGCAAAGTTGAACATGCTGCATACCTCATCTATTTTTTTGTATGAAGAATTATTATAATTAAATAAAAAGACATTTGTAGAATGTAGTAATTAACGACTTGCAGTTCAACCAAAGATGGAACTAAATCTGTTTTGGGATTTGAAAGACCAAGGACAAGCCTGGAAGAATTCTTTTCTTCAAAATTCATTTTCACAGCTCTCGATTTATATTACAGTAAAAAATATTACGTTGAGGCCCAAACCACATTGGTTATTACTCATGGAATTCATAGATCTCCTTTCTTCAGAGTGCTCAGTATGCCAGACTTGAGGAAAACAAATGCATACCATTTGGTCACTGTTCGCATATTATCAAGATAAAGCTATTTCACCTGCCAAATGACAATCCGCACATTCGTGAACGCATCATTATCTACTTCTTGTCAGTAACCACTGAAAAACTTTAAGTTTCTTTGCCATGAGTAAGCACAAAACAACAAAACATTTAAAAACTGAGAAGGCTCTTTGAATTCAAGCGATTTCCCATAAATGTCCCAGATCCCCCTTCTCATTTCTAAAATCACTCAGGCTGGGATAAATCACGATCCATCGCTGTTGCTTACAGTCTAAGTTGCTGAGGGGTAAAACAAAAAAAAAGTATTGTGATGCTTGCTCACTTTCACAATTTCCAGTAGCTGGGCTATAATATGCCAGTCTAAGCTGAGTGCCGACAACACCAAGTGAGCAGGCAAAGAGCAATACTATCCATAATCAGAAACTGAAGTGTAGCCCCTGCAGGAAAAGCAGCCTCACAGTTCAGATTCACCAACACAGCAAAACAAAATATTAGGGCACTGATACCAACTGTCCTTCCAAGCACGTTTATCTCATTTTTAAGAAAGAAATCAAGTACATCTTCAAATAAAAGAACTGAGCATACTATTAGACACAAGATGCTTAAACAAAGATAAATTCCAGTGATGTCTGCAAAGAATCTTGCAGGACCTCAGGTGCAACAAGTGTACACATAAAGGGCATTATTTTCTCACAACAGTTAGCTTTGGGCTTTGGAAAAGCAGACAATTAAAAAAAAAAGCAGCTATTAAAACTTTGTTTAAATTGATGTTCTAAGATGAACTTTTATAAACCAAATAATTTTGAGAGACACTCAACTCTTACTATAAAACTGTACCATTTCATACCTTTGGTAAAGAAATATACTCTGGTTCCATCTCCTCGTACATAAAAATTTTCTGACAAGCAATGACCTAAGAAATTAGAGCAGTAATGAAAAAGGGTGTGTCACTTGTTTTTTCAAAAAGAGTTAAAATGAACAGTGAACTACGAAAGCATTCGGGAATTACCTTTTTTAAAGCGAAGTTGAGCTGTATCATATCTTCCGTAGTCTCGAAATAACAACATTCCTCCAGGTTTCAGTAGTTTGGCCAACCTATTTACAACTGCTTGCATCCTGAGAAAATAGATGGGATACTGCTGAAATTTGCAAACATAACTGTTGTTTCAATAGATATTTGGAATACACATAGACTTCTGAAACGACAGTGAAGTATGTCCATATTTACTACAAAAAGGCCAGGCACTAGTGAACAGGAAGAACTTTTTGCAAAAAAGTCTCTAAATCAAAAAATGAAAAGGAACTGTAAGAGACTGCAAACTGGAAAGAGAACAGGAGCCCTCTTCCTTCACTTCAACAGAATCTCAGGAATGGATTAAAACACAGTTTTTGAGTACATCGCTCTTATGGGTCAGATATATGACAGACAATGAATTAACAGATAGCTACATGCATCCGTGAGCTAGACAGAGCCTTCTTGTAGTACACAGCAAAATCAAGGGCCTGGAAGACAGACAAAAACTTCTCCGATTTCTTTATGGGGGTGTTGATCATACACACAAAATCAGTATCTGCACACCTCATGTCTGAGAATGGAAAGAAGAATCTGAGTAGTATCTCAGGACAGGAATCTGGCACAACTCCGCCTGGAGATACTGCTAGATAGAGGAGGAAAGTCTGCATTGTCCAAAATGCTGACAAGCATATGAATCTTGGTAATATTTAACATCAGCTCTTCTTTACTGAGATTACACCAGCCTGCTGTATGTATGACAGGCCTAAGTACCATATACAATACTCTTTCTTCTTCATTAGATCAGAGCAGCTTCATTCTCACTTTTTAATCTTACCTTGGAGCTTCTTATAAATACATTTGCATTACTCTGCAAAATACGTTACAAATGGCTTGAGTTTGCCTCACTCTTCCAGAATAAACGGAAGGACTCAGGTTTTCCACATTCATGAAAGACAACAAAAGGCTGTCAGCACCCACATGTCCATTTGCCTAATTCTACCCTTCCTTGCACAGGGAAGCAGATGGACCATGTAGAAGATGTGGAGCCGGTGAATGCTAAATGAATGGTAAGGCAAGTTAATGTACCTGAAATGAGCTAAAGAAGGGTAAATCATACTTAACTACACAAAATCATCACACCTTTACTGTGTACCAAGAGAACACCCTTACAACATCCCCATCTCTCAGGTGGCCTTATCCCAAGAATGTCAGAACTCAAGCACTAATTCAGTTTGGTCCTTATTTGGCAGCAGTGCAGGCATTTAACCTTGATTTTTAAGAGACAGAATTAGGAGGTAGTTCAGCAGGGAATATTATCATATCTCAAAAAAAAAAAGAAAACCAACAAACAAAACCAAAAAGCAGCATAAAGCAGCATACACTTTTTAAGCATGGAATAACTGTAGAGGAAGCCAAGTGCTTTAAAAGTTGTCCTCTTTGCTCATGCTCAACACGAGCAACCAAGTGTGCTGCAACAGACAAAAAAGGCAGCACCACCTAAGAATAAGACACTGTTCAAGACAGGCAGCTGTGCACAGAATCACAGACTTTGTCTACGTAAACATAAGCTTTGTGCACATACAAAAAAGTACATGCACAAAAAGTGAAAGTGCTTTGAGAAATCTCACCCTGTATGACTAGAGCACACTAAATTATATATGTTGAAGAAAGTTTAATACCTTGCAAATTCTGCAACCACATTTTAGAGGGGACTTCTCGCAGAATTGAAGTGTGTTAAAAATGCAGTAAAAGAGTAGCAATTGCTAAAAACTAAACACAATAGCCTGAAGAGAAATCAGTAAGTAACAACTGTGCTGAATACAAGTGTGTCTCTCTCCTGCATATTTTCCAGGTCTCCAAAGTACTTAAGTTCTGCAATCATCATTCTCCTGGTTTTCATTTCCACTTTCAAAGTTTCCAGAAAAAGAAAAGGTATACTGAGCAAGATGTATCTGGATTACATATGTCTTTATGCAGTCATTTTAATTCTATGAGATAACAGTAATGACTAACAAATCTTTAGATAGTGGGTCTTATAACACAGATAATTACGCAGAAATCTTGATGTGTGTATACACACACACAAACACCCACGTCAGCGTTTTGATGCTGAAATGGGGAGAAAAAAAAAACAAACCAAACACACATTCTCAAGCGACTAATATGAAAAGATCCACAGAAATTCTGACAGAACATCTGATTAGTGCTCCTACAGGCAAAGCCATTGAATGACTGCATCTCTATTGTCCAATTTCTTCCTGGCAGCATCATCACAGTTACAGAGATCTGAAATCTACTGCTTGAATTGTTTTTGAAATCTGGACCCAGGCTTCACATGACTCACGTGCTCATCTCTGAACAAACAGGAAGGAGTAATATCCTATATGGGAAAGATCTTTCTGTAAAGCTAATCATTAATAACCCAGGCAGGGAGGCAGGGAAACAGTTCTCAAGACTTTGGCAAATACCATTCTGTTTGCCAAGACCATCTTAACGACATCCTTAAAGTAATAAATGTATTACCACATATAGAGCATGTATTTCCCTTCATATGATCTAGTTAAAGGAAGAGTCAAGCAGTTTAACTTACATGCCCTCTTTTGCATTTTTCCTATCAAAAAAGGGCATTTTCACAATCAGCCAGCCTTAACAGCTTGGTTCATTAGGCATTGAGAGGCATTAGTAACAAGGCTAACAGCACTCAACATAACACTGTGCATGAAAATTAGATCAAGTTTTCTTAATCCAAACAAGTTACAAAATTCTGAATGCATTTGGTTCAAAAGGCCCGCATGTAAGCCTTTGCATGTGGCTACATTAGCAACCCAAGTCTTCATCGACATTTCGTAAGATGTTAAATCTTGAATGTTTGGTTTTGATGACTAAAAATAATTTCCTTCTAGAAGATTAGTGGTCTATTTTTTTAATTAATAATTTTCTTGAATCACTGTCACTTTTAAAACAGTTATATTTAGTTACAATATATCCCTTGTATTTTGATGGAGACAGGAGGCTCATTAATGAGTTAGCCTGACCAGCTTTTCCTTTGAAGCCTGAAAATGAGAAAGAGCATTTAAAATACCTTATTTTCTGTATATTGTAGCTTTCTAAATAATAAATTAAAGATTCATCATCTTCTCTTGCTTTTCTTGAAAACCTGCAGTGATAACAGAGATTTAACCCATTTGCTTTGCCCTTTAGTCTTCATTTACCTGTCAGGATGAATAGTAGAGAGCACAAAGACAAGGAGAATGACATCCAGGATCTCATCTGGAAAAGGATAGGGTAAAGCATCATCACACACATCATGAACAAAGGCAGAACACCAGGCTGAATTGTAGGACGAATGTGACTGTCAGGGAAAAGATGAAAAGAGGCACAGAGAGAACAGTAGTAGTTAATACGTTTACTGTGACTCAAGAAACTTTTTTCCTTCAATTATTCAGCATTGTAAAACATCTCATATAAAAGCCTATTCTGTCTGGTATCTTACTCAAGCTGAGAAGCAAGCTCACTGATGGTATTCATTCCTCTCTGCATAGAGTAAGACTTTGTTCTTTGGAATACTGAAAACTTCAGTTAAAAGTTGTCAAAGCCATCACATTCTTTTTCATGAAGACGGCTTCCTGGCAGCCTCCTGAATTACAGACTTACAAGGTACCCTAAAGCAAGCATATGAATTACCTTTACCAGCTCCACTGCTCCTGAAGCAAAATCACAACAGTAGAGAAAGGTTCCAGGTGTATTGCTAGGAAAACAAAACCAACATCAGTTAAAAAAGTTATTATTGTAAAAGATGAAAGTCTACATCAGTGTTGGAGGAACTACAGAGGGCCCTTTGGGGTTCTCCACAGGTTAGATCAAGTGTGCCTTATTGATGTCTAGCACATGGAAAGCCACATAGGCTGTAATGAACCAACAGGGCAGACAAATTCATAATAGCAACAGGCAGTTGGTATAAAAAGGAGAATTATAGCCTTACCAGGGAGGAAGTGAAAAGGAAAAGAAAGAAGGTCACAGAGGGCTGTCAGGATTGACGGCAATGTCCTGGTGTCATATTACATAAATGCAGATTAATAGGTGACATTTTCTTACAGAAGCACCGCATTATGTCTCCACCATTAGCCCATGTATGCAGCCTAATTAGCAATATGATTTGGGCAGGGGTGGGGTGTTGCAAAAGTTACCTACAGTTCTACAGAGGTTTGGGTCGCCGTGTGTACCTTGCTCTGCTTTTGATTAGATTAAGCAGTATTGGTTGTTTCCCTCCATTATCCCCTTTGTTTTGTAAGCCAAGATGAATAAGAATTTCCTGTAGCCCTGTTTTCCCTTCCTTTCCCATCCTAGACTAAGCCAGCTCCAAATTTCCTCATACCATTCATCAGGTGCCAGTAACTCTAGGGAGTAATTTTTTTCACGTCCAAAAAATTCATTTAAGAGAAACTCAGCAAGCCCCTCCAAACTTACTGAGGGACAACCTCATGGCCAACTCATTATCAATTAATCTGTCTTGAAAAATATTTGAATATACATTTTGGACAGATGGTTTCTTTAGAAAGGGAATCAATAATCTCTGGCAGTGTCTATAAGATTTCATAGTATACACAGCTGAGTTAGTGACCCCTTTCTGAGGGCTCAACAGAAGAACCCTTGTGGACCAAAATATATCCCATCCTTGCTGCTGAGCAAAACTTTTACCAGCTCTGTGCCCGCCATGAGAGCTGGTGAGTTTAGATATTTATCATGGATGAGGACAAGCAGCCAGGCTTTGGATCCAGCTGGTCCCTTGGGAAAGGTAAAGCTGATTGCCTAATTGACTTGTTAGGATGATATTTCGATTTTATTAAAGCAGAATGGAAGCTATGTAAAAAGTCAACTTAAAACAAAGGCACAGCTTGATCCGGATGGTGATTTCATGATGCATTGTATCAAATAGCAGTAACTTAAATTTTAAGTGGGGCAGGAGGAAGCGGTTTAAAAGTTATGTTAGCCTGGGTACACTCATACTAGACACAGGCTTCTTTTCATATGCATACAAAAGGCAATTTTTAAATTATTAAATTCAGAGTAAAAGCAACTGTGCTAGAAAGTCAGGGCTGCTAAGAGATAAAAGATGTTTCCATCAGGTCATGTAAAAGACAAACGTATGAGCTGTTTAATGTACCAACCAATGTGACTGACTGGAGGATTTACATAAGAATAGAGATCTCCAGGAAAAATACCTAATGAGTGGATTCTTAATTATCAGAAACACCAACCTATGACTAATGACTTCTATGAGGAAAACACAAAAGTTGGTCTCATCTTTTCTAATACTGCCACATGGTATCTTTTCCCTATATAGTGTTACTTTTCATACAAAACAGCGCGCCCCTTCCATTACATGCTGTCTAAAGCAAAGCAGTTGTTTTGTGGTGAAGATGCATTGGTAACACTAACAGGTTTCATTAATGACCCTAGTGCACCACTCAGGTCCTCCTGCTCTGTTTCCACATGCGCAAAATGGAGTATTTTCGGATAGTGGTGATGCTAGCAAACAGAATTCATTGGTAGAATAAAAAACTGTGCTGTACTCGAGCTCTTGGAGGCACGAATAAGGAGAAATCTATTTAAACCCCCAATACATACACAGTCTTTCCAATAAAACCTTCCTGACTACACAGAAGGGAGGACATGCTGTCGTTACAGCTTTTGCTAAAACCAGAGGCTAAGTGGATTAAGATGTTTCAGGGAATTAAGTGCCTTCCTTGACACTAAAACCTAAAGCAACCTGACAAACCGTAGCAGCCAAATTCAGAAATAATACAACTTCTTACTAGTAGATCACATGCCATTACCCACTGTCTTCAATTTTGGCCTTTTGGAGAGATACCTGGTATCTTTACGGTGACATATAAGACAAGGGAATATTTCGCCTGCCTGAGATTAGCTACAAGAAGACAGTCTGAATGCACCTGAAGACAAACCTCATCAGCAAATATGGTCCAACCAAGACGAGGGTTGACCAGTACGAGGAGTATCTTACACTGATGCTACCAACATTATCTGTAGTCTGCAAGCAATCAGAATTTCAGGGCTGTAAAACAGTTCACCCAACACCCAACCCAAATCCAGCACTACATACCATAGAACTTTTAAAATAGGAAAGACACTGTTTCCAGCACCACACCCAACCTAAAATCAGAAGAGAAACCAAAAGTTAAAATAAATGAGCAAATAAAACATCATTTTCTATTTTTGTCTTAAATTAGTTGGTAGGTGAGTCCCATTAGACTTGAATGTATGTTGGACAGAAAAGCTATAAACAGCTCATACCATAATTCTCAAATCACTTCTATAATCATATTTCTCCTCAATGTCTTTCTAGAGTTAAGAGAGAATCCACCTCACAGACTGCATAGGTAAATGCAATATTCTTGGGCAATTTCACCATTTGGCAAGAACATGTCAAGTCCTTGCACTTTAAGACAGAACTCTCCTCAGGGTATTAGAAACCTAACTTTCTGTCAGGGATTGGCTCAAGGAGCATGGACATGAGTCCACCAAGCAACTGTACGAGCAGAGCCCATTTTAGTTGACATAAGTAGGCCTTAGTTAGCTTGTCTGTTAGGCCGTGGGAAAGGGGGGAACAGAAAAGTACTAACTAAGGCAGGGTCAGGATATCCTTGAAGAGATAAGAGACAGAAGAATGCGGGATGCGCATAGCTAGCTAAACCCAAGTAGGTGGAGTAAGTAAATGCAACCTTTTAGTGCTTAGCCTATTAGCTAGAGACAAGTATGCATAATTATGGTATTTGGTATAAATGCACGCTATCTCGGGCAATAAAGTTGAATCATGCTTTATCACTCACATTGAGTCGGCCTGCATGTTTTCTTCAGCCGCGTACTCGCAACTTTCAGTGAAAACGGAACCTGACAGTCTAACCCTATATTTTGATTTGGCAGAAACTTTAAAAATAAAACAAAGCCCAGATCCTATGTTTCTCTGAGAGTTTCTGCCATAAATGAATGCGGAACATTAAATTCTAAAAGTTTACTTTCTTGATACTTACTCTTTATCGGGCTTTTGAGTAATTAACTGGAATTATATATGATGGGTAGAACATTCGCAGTGCATTACCTCTAATATTCTGTAAGTGGCGTCACTACCAGGGAAGGATTCTAGGCTGCCAAGTTCTTCTCCACAGTTTTTACCCTGAGGATTGTCAGCAAGAGATTTTGCTTGGTTTTTATTATATGCATATCCCCGTACAGAAGTAGAACCACCTCCACAATTTTTCTTCCAATTCTCTTCTCCTTCCTCTGACATTTCATTTTTGTGTAAAAAACCATTGGTACTATTTATTTGTGTGTGTTCTGAAGATCTTTCTTCTGTTTTCAACTCTTCTCTCCTTTTTTTTGGAAGAATTTCTGGGAACTCCAGAAACAGCCAATTGCGATCCTTGAAAAAGTTATTTTTATGTGTCTTGTAAAATTCATTCCAATATTTACTGGCTTCTCTCTCATATTTATCTGAAATTAAGACAAAACAAGAACTTGGTGAAGATGAGCTTAGCTACAAAATACTGTAAAGCAACATGGAATTTGGACCCCAAATTTACAGTTTAAAAATCCACGGTTTCCCACATTGTACACATTTAAATAAAAACATATGGATTTGGGGTCTGACCTGAACCTGTGCTCAAAATAACTCCCATGAGGGTTTAATTAGATTTTATATCACTTAGGATGGGGCAGACAGGCTTTCTGCATTGTCTTTTTTTTTTTTAACGTAGTGACCTAATAGAACAGCATCACTAAAAGATGCAGTCATAAGTTTCTTAGACCAGCTTTCATGTCTCAACTGGAAAGATGCGGTGCTGTTATAGTTTAAGTGTTCTCCATGGTTTTCCTATTTAAGAAATACTAAATCAAAATTAATTTCATTATTTAAGAAAGTCTATGAGCAATTTCAAATTCACTGGTAGCTAGTCATCTTTCAAAAAAACCCATGTATTGGAAATCCAGTTCTGTGAACTGGAGTGATAAATGCTACTGCATAGCCAATAGACAGTAATTCACTCTCAACCATTTAACAATACAGTTCAGACAGAAAGTAACAATAGACTGAGTAGAAACATATTGACTTTCTTACTTTCAAAACACTTCAGAGAGTCTTACAATAGACCTTTGTGTTAACTTTTAATTCACAAAACATTCTAACTGAATGTTAGCTTGTCAAAAAAACAGGACTAGAAGGGATTTCACCTAGTCAGGGAATTCGTATGCCTTTCCACAGAAATTGGTCCAACTTGTTCTTAAAATACTAGTTTTCTTATAGATTTGACTGTTTTGTTCAGTAACAGTTTATAGTCCTCCACCATCTGTACAGGTTGAAACCTTTTCCACTACCTAACCTGAAGTAATGATTTTTAGACTTCTTATCATTTTAATTTGTCTTCTCTAGATTCTCTCTGATTGATTTACTACTCTTTGGTGCTGTACTCTGGTAAAGGCATTATCAACACAGAGCAAAAGGAATATTTCACAAGGCTCACAGGCTGCAATCCTGTTTATAACTCCCAGCTTGCCATTTTACAACAGCATGACACTGCTGATTCGGCTAGTGATTCACCAGAACCCTCAGACCTTCTGCAAAATGACTACCTAGCCAATTCTTCCAGAACCTAGTATTTTTTTCCAGGAATTATTCCTAAGCAAATTATTCTACATTTATTTTTAGCAAATTTATATCTTTCAGATTTTTTTTTCCTACCATTTGTCTAGATCTTACTGAATCCTAATCCTGTCCTTCATAATTGAAACATCTCTTCACGTACTATGTTCTTCACTTACTATAATCTTCAAGCCTCCCATTTCCTGAGGCCACTAATGAAAATACCAAGCAGAACTGGACACTGAACAAAACGTTTCTCTGCCCAGCACAGCCTTCCATTCTGAAAGGATCTCTCTAGGCATTCATTCACCCAAAAGCAGTTTCATTAGCTCTCGCTTGCCTAACTTGCTTATGAAAATGTCAAGTAAAGCAAATCAAAAGCCTGACTAAGGATAAATTTCAGGACATCTGCTGTTTTTTTCCCTATCCCCAGGGCTTGTAACCTTCTCCAAGAAGGAAATTAGCTTGATTTTACATGATTTATTCTTGAAAAATATTTGTTGGACAGTATTCATCTCCTTTGTTCTTCCAAACCCAGTGTCTGCAAGCTCTGGATTTTCTCTTTCAGTATTCTTCCAGGAACTGAAACTAATTCTCTGACTCTTTTTTTTTAAAAAGGGAGGTGGGAAAAGAGAAGAGTTGGTTTTTTGTTTTCTGCTTTCCCAGTCATCCATGTTCTGTATGGATGTACTTTGTAACCTGTTCTTTCTCAGCACAAGAACAAGATCTTTCTTCCTCCTCACTAGCACCAATTGTGCCAGCCACTGGACTGCAGCTAACCCTTTCAAAGGAAGGCTGATAAAAAGATAAGAATTACAGCTTTTTCAATGTCTCTTTTGTTGATGGTTTTCCCTTCCTCATCCCTCCTAAGCACCAAACCAAATATTTTTCTTGTTTTGTTTTTTTCCCCTTGTTCCCAAAGCATTTACAGAACTGTTTCTCGTTAAGTGTACATCATATAATGTACCTTTTTATTTGTATTTAATGTATTAATTTATTTGTATTTATTTAATGTACCTATTTATTTGCCTTTTTATTTTGTCCCTACTTGCACTGCCCCATTAATTATTTTAATATTATTTTAATATATTTAATATTATTTTAGTTTAATATATTAATATTTTTAATTTGATATTTTAATATTATTTTAATATATATGCACAGAGTAAGTACTACTCTCATCTAAATCTTAACATATTATTTCCTAAATCACTACAGCTTTTCAGAGAGAAACAAGGCTGAGAATTATCATTAGAGGCACAGACAGACAATGGGAAATGGCAAGGAGGTGGCAGAATGCCTTGTCCTAGAAATCTGCATAATTTTTTAAATTTCACATTTAATATATCCAATTGTATTATTAAAGGATAAGACCCAGACATGCAGAGTAACTGTACAGACTTGTTTTATAATGTAAGTGTAGAGTGGATTGAGATCATATATACCGGATTTCAACAGCGTAAGTTGTACACTCATAGATTGCCCTCAGCTTCAATATTGAAAAGAAAAAAAGAGACCACCTACTCCCAAAGTTCTTAAATCATTATAAGCCCTTGTTATAGTCACTACTTTTCTACAAGTCTGCTCAGAACCCTTGTACTTAAATTTCCACCAAATTTTCCAGATTTCAGAACTAAAGGAAAGCAATGGCTAAAGTCAGCCTTTCAAACTGCATTACTATTCAACTAAACTCCAACGCATGCCCGTGTTTCATTAATGAAACTGAGCACAGGATCATAATGACACTATCTAATTTGACAGGTTCAAGACACACTAAGGAAACTGAGGCCTGGGACACCCAAGTAATTGTTTTCAGAATATCTTTCCAATAAAAAAACAAATTAAGAATCCAGTCTTCTATGTTACTATCAGGTTGATACTCCAGCTTTAGCATACATAACTATCCTGGAGTTTAGTCTAGGGTTTAGTTTACCAGTTTGAACCTAGAGCTATCGTTCTTCAGAAATCCAGAATACATTGCTTCCCCTCTGAAGACACGTGTGAAGTTCCTTAACCACTTACAGAGCAGACTCTGCACGATGTATTGGAACACATTCCACACAACACGAACACGCTGCTTCCTGAAGCTCTCCCAGCTGAGGCTGGCCCAGGCAGCAAGCTGGGACCAGCTGGGACCGGTGCAACTTTCACAGCACTGAGCTGAAACATGGTGCGATGTACAAACACCAGCTCCCTAAACAATCCATAAATCGTTAAAAAGCATTTGAATACTGTACATGGGAACTTTCATCCCCAGCACCCTTGCTGGCTCCAAATTCATTCCCTTTGATGAAGTAACAGTCCTGTATAGTAGAAGTTATATTCTGCAGAAATGCAAAAGGAGCCAGAACTTGCAACTGCCCCATACTGATGAACTTGTTTTATATAGAGCCTATTGTCCACCCCAAACATAAAATTGCTAAAATAAATAACTGAATTGCTAGAAAAACACACTTTCAGACAATCTTTTGAGGAAAAAAATGAAATTAAAAAAAAAAAAAAAATCACATCAACAAAGTTAAGCAAGACAATGTAGAAATAGAGAGTCTTACTGGATTTTAAACCATCCTTAAATGCTTTAATAAATAGCACTAAAATTGGGATTTTTAAGCTATTACAAATTCGTTACCTTGGTCTTCCCATTGGACTTTCACAACTGAGTTCTCTACCACTTTTTCCCTGGCAGCCTCCTCTTCTTCTTGTGACCATTGCATGTGGTCCCTGCAAAAGGCAGTTAAAGAATCAGCCTTTAAATAGGATTTTCCATAATCTTTTTCCCAAGGGAAAACAGTCACAAATTAGCTACACTGTCTCAAACACTTTTTCTTTTTGAATGCAAGCAAATGACCACAAGGAGACCCACAGTTAAAAAACAAGTTTCAGTGTATGATAGAGAAAAACTAATTACTAGTTAGGTGAAACTCAAGTGAAACGATTAAGAAAAATCTTCCAACTGCGAAGAAGCTGGAGTAGGATGTATTTTTTTCTTAATAATAAGATTAATCTTGTAAATTAAGTGCATTTATAGGAATGTATTTTGAGTATTCCATTAAAATTTTGTTTAGCTGGATATAATAATAGACCTATCAACAAACACCCTGATGCAAGAAACTTCTCACATGACTAATGTTTACGATGAGGAACACAAGTCATTCAGCAAATGAATCAGCTGTTCCTGAAACAGGGAGCATAATCCACCTATTCAAATAGAAAGGCTCGAACTGATGAAGGGGATTTTACTTATTTGGGGAATAGAGACAGGAAACATTTATAAGAAAGAATGAGACACTCCTAAGAAAAGACAACTAATGCTGCAATGGTTCCAGACTCTGTGCTATCTACATTTGTGTAAAGTGGTTCACTCAATGTTATATTAATCCATTAAATGGTCACAGAAACAAGCCAAGATCTTACTCTGATGACTAAACTGCCTTTCCTGCAGATTTGGTGTTTGGATCAGGGCACAATGGGGAGTACCCAAAAACATGCTGCTGGCAGCTTTTAAAAGCTAATCAGCTGTCCCTACAAATCGTCCAGTCCAAACAGTTTCAGAAATCAGATTAAATTAGGTAATATAATTTAAGTACTATGTTGCATCCTAATTGTACTGAAATCAATTAAATGAAGGCCTATGACTAGAATTCCATTGGTTACTATGGGAAAAGGAATAAGGTGGCAACTTGAAGAGACTTGATTGCCTCTAAAAGCTAACGAGCATCTTCCTGTTGCATGCTTGGTGATATGTAGCTAATTCAATTCTTAGACCTTTCTTGTTCCTCTTTCGTTAATTGTGGGAGACTAATTGGTATGTATTTGTCTGCTTGCCTCAGACATGATTTCCACATGCCTACTGAAATATTTCTCATTATTGTACCCAGCAAGTTGTCTCTCCCCTTCCTGTATGTTCCTGTGCAGTGTCCAGGCTCTGACAGATGTGCTGCAGTAGAAAAGAACAGACTGACCAAACCATTCATAGGCAGTAATTTTCTTGGAAAGACTTGCTTCCCTCACCACTACGGCCGGTTTTCACAGTATCACAGTATGGTTGGGATTGGAAGGGACCTCAAGAGATCATCTAGTCTATCGCCCTGCTGGAGCAGGAACGCCTAGGTGAGGTCGCACAGGAACATGTCCAGGTGGGTTTTGAATGACTGCAGAGAAGGAGACTCCACAACCTCCCTGGGCAGCCTGTTCCAGTGCTCTGTCACCCTCACTGAGAAGAAGTTTCTTCTCAAATTTAAGTGGAACCTCTTGTGTTCCAGTCTGAACCCATTACCCCTTGTCCTATCATTGTTTGCCACCGAGAAGAGCCTGACTCCATCCTCATGGCATTCACCCTTTATATATTCATAAGCATTAATAAGGTCACCCCTCAGTCTCCTCTTCTCCAAACTAAAGAGCCCCAGCTCCCTCAGCCTTTATTCATTAGGGAGATGCTCCACTCCCTTAATCATCTTTGTTGCCCTACGCTGGACCCTCTCCAGCAGTTCCCTGTCCTTCTTGAACTGAGGGGCCCAGAACTGGACACAATATTCCAGATGTGGTCTGACCAGGGTGGAGTAGAGGGGAAGGAGGACCTCTCTCGATCTGCTAACCACCCCCCTTGTAATACACCCCAGAATGCCATTGGCCTTCCTGGCCACAAGGGCACAGTGCTGGCTCATGGTCATCCTGTTGTCCACCAGGACCCCCAGGTCCCTTTCCCCTACACTGCTCTCTAATATGTAATTTCCCAACCTATATTGGAAGGTTTTGACCTTGCCTATTCTAACAAGCTGAAACCGAGGACTATTCAGATGGCAATATCTGTCAGAAGGGCTGACTGTATCACTTGCTGTGGTATAAACTTTAGCTGATCAATTTTAATCCATCACTGTGTGTCTATCAGAGCCCTTAAGGGCTCTGCACACAAAACTACAGGTGCCTGAAGTCCTCCATCTTCATCAACAACTTTTTTTTTCCATTTGTCCCTTCTTGGAAATTCATAAAGCTGAAGAAAGATCTCTTGGCTCTTTCCTAGAAATTTCTATATGGAGCCCAAACAGCAGGACTGCAGCAGCACTTCTTGATCAAAATCTGCAGCAGAGGGGACAAGGCACAGTTCTTCTGCAAACTATTTACATAGTCCAGTTGTTTCAAATGAGGCAGCTCCTTCAGCAATGCAAGCTGGCAGGAACACAGGATACAGAAGAATTCTAAGCACAGAAGTGCTTAAACACAGAAGCGTTTTAAGCTGAACAAGGACAGCAGCAAAGCAAGCTACCCATTTTAACATGAGTAGGCCTGACATGAGATCGAGCAATGCTACTTTCAGTTCAGCTTACTCAACCCTTTCCCATTAACTTGCTTGCTAACATAGGTCTTAATTATTTCTGAAAACTAATATGTGAAAACTATCCCAATTACTAACCTGAATAGAAGCAGACTTTTTTTCCGCCAATGTTTAGCATCATTCACTACTGTCTTCTCAAAATGACAGAAAAGCACTACAGCAAATATCTAAAGCACTAGTTCCCGAATTTAATTTGCTCAGTAATCCCAGCAGCAACGGCAGCAGCTCTTGGCTCCCTGCCAATTCACACACAGGCAAAAAGAAGGATGCCACTTTATGAAGTACCAAAGATAATAAGCAGAAAACAAAAGGATATAAATCCTCATACATCAATGCTGGGGAAGAGGTATCTCTAATGCTCACCCTACATGATCTATTTAGCTCAACCCCCACTCATGCTGATCCCCTTTGCCTATCCCTAGTGAGAACCCTGCTGACTCAGCCAGCTTCAGACCCAAGGACCTCTCCCCACTTCATAGCTAGGTTCTTCATTTATCAAGACTTATGCAACTTCCACGCAGCTTCTGCTCCAACTCAGCTTCACCTGGTTTCCCTTGTGAGCCACGTGGATTCATCTGCAGATCCACTTTCTGAACAACCCTGTTCCTTTCAATCCCACCTTCACAATCCATCCCAACCATCTGCATCATAGTTTGATAATGCTGTATTAGGCTGTCAGCAAATGCTAGCAAGAAAAACTGAAGCTACACATGATCAATGATTTGGAAGTAAATTTCAAAATTAAACAAAACTGAGTTTCATCAAGGTACAACACTATTGGAAAAAGGTGGCCTTTTTCTTAATATCTTTTCCTATATGGACTACATAACCTACATCTGAATGAGCGTTCACACCAGTAAAAGGTTTTTCCACCCAGTAGGAGGTCCCGAGTCTCGAAGATGCTTTAGAACTACACTACATATAGATTTATGAAGCGTAAACTTCACACTCCTCTAACAAAATAAGCAGCCAGCTTCTGACTTCCTTGACCAAGAAACATACGGAAGTATAGATAATTCCAGATTTGCCCTTAAGGTGGTATGTGTTGGGGACCATGGCTTGGAGACACCCAGTTTAGAAAACAGTAACAGGTGACACATCTATTTGCATGTCTTATCTCATGAGTTAACCCCAAATTTATAGACTAAAAAAGAGTAATGAAGATATTAGTTTATTAACCAGAAGACAATTTTCCATGTTATATTCTTTCTTAAGACCTTTTTATTAATCAGAATTTTATTAGAGAAACTTTTGAAATAATTTAGACTAAAAAGTAAAATGGACTACTAAAAATAATATTTTTTTAAAAAAACAGGAAGTTGGAAACTTCATTTGAGAACAGATGCTTATCCAACAACTTCTCTGAAAGTTGCCAGCAGGGGACACCCCTGAGGTATGACATCAGCTTAAGACCTGAAACTTGTCATCTGTTACTCCCATGTTGTGTTACCCATTGGTTATCATTAGCCACATCCAGTCACTTCTAATTTTGCTAAATCTGTGCTTTCAAAAATGGTGTGCAGCAGAATTCAAAGATATATTTTAAAATTATGTAGAAAATAATTTCTTCTATAGCTTCTAAGTTCCCCATTCCTCTTTTCATCAAATATTTCTTGTTCTTAAGTTACAAACTATAGGAATAAAAATTCCCAGTCTTCCAAGTATCTTAGGCAGATATTCCTGTACTTTCTAGAAAGATTGAGACATTCTTCTATCCTTCTTACACTTCCTGTATCACTTACTGTTTTATATTCATCTCCGTTCCACAGTCAAAAATCCTGGCCTTTTCAGTCTCAGTTTTCCCATTGTGTTTACTAACATTCTCACTCTTTTCTGAGCCTCCATTAATCACAAAATACCTTTTACAGATGGAGCTGTACTGCTGCAAATCAGGACAATTCTTATTTTTTTAACATTTACATGTTCACGTTTTCTTTGGTATTGTATTATATTACTTAAGATTCAATTTACTTTTTTGACAATTGTGCACTCTATAGAAATCTCTGCTGAACTACCTGTTATATCTTCAGTACCCCCTTTAGAAGAAGACAAGTAGTTTACATGTTCATTTTGAAATTGTGTCAATTTTAGAATACAGCAGTAATCCAGTATGCAGTGATACTGTACCTAACTGGTAACTTTCTGCCACTATAACATGGAATACTTATGCTTTACACTTTCTGTCTCCTAATTCATTACTTATCTGCAACAATATTTTGCCTTTCGTTCCATAACTAACTACATTCTCAGCGGCTGTCTGGTTACTGGTGACAATCTTGGGTTGTCTCCAGCACTACCTTTTAACCTCTGTTCTCACAGTCTATTGTTACATAGACACAAACACACACCCCATTATTCACCATAGTAAAAAAATGTACAAAAATATATGAAAATCAGCCTTGAAGAAACATCTCACCACATGTTATGCTCAAAAACCTTAGAAGGATCGGTTAAAATCCGAGATCCAAGTGGAACAGCTGGTCGTCTACTGCTTTGGTGCCTCTGTTGTATCTTGCTTTTCCTCAGAAATAAAGCAGAAAGCCTTGTAATGAAATTCATTTTGTTCAGAGACCTGAAAACACAATTATCTCAAATTACAGTTTTGCTGTAACTTAATTATGTTACTTACATGAGAAACTGGTCAAATAATCAAGCACCAGTATCAACTTTAGTAATAATCTTTTACTATAATAACAATTTAAATGATTTTTAGAAAATAGCAACATCACTGCAGTAAACTGAAAGCCCAAATAATCCCAAAATAGGCTACTAGAATGAAAACAGTTGAAAAATAAATTATTTGGTATAATTTCAAAGCGGGGGGGGGGTGGGGAATGCACAGTAAAACAATGAACCGAGTTTGACATCGTACCTTGAAGAAATGATCAGTAAAGAAACCGCTTGTTCCACTGGATACACACTGTCATTGAGATTGACATTTTTCAATCCACTCACTAGGTAACTGTCTTCAAAAAGTTTCATTCTAGAACCATGACTCTGGGTTTACAGTTTTAGATGGGAAATGAAAGATTTAAATTATTTTTTAAAGTTTAAACACTGTGCACCAGAAAACCTTCCAAAATTTCTGCCAAGTATCCTCCTGGTCTCTCTTTAATGCTCTTTGAAATGCATGGGTTTAAATGTTAAACTTCTATTCATGCAAATTATAGTTCTTGAGATTTTTCTATGACATGTATAATTCTCTCATATATTTATATTTTACTTTACTTGAAATCTCTTCATATGGTATAAATAATGAAGGATAAGTGTGTGTAGCTAGTACCAGCATTTTGTCTTGTTGCATTTTGGGGTTCTTCTGGCATATTCTTGTTAATGTAGGCTTTCTAGGATATGAGTAAAACTAAATACCCCTCCTACTACTTTTACTCTGATGTGCCTTTGTGCTTTCTTCCTTCAAGTGCTCTGCATATGACTTCAAAAATTATTCTTAGTCCTATTTTTTCCTGTCTTTTTTTTTTTGAGTGCTTCTTCTGTACAAACCACACATAAAATTTTCATGTACTGAAAATACAACGTAGTTAGAAAAGAACAGGCACAGTTTAAATACTGACATTATTAGAAAACATTCTGTACAAATTGGTTACAAAATGAAGATCTTTATCTTGAGGAAAACAGCACAATTTGATCACAAGTCTTGTACTGTGAATATAAAAAAAAAAAAAGATTAATTTGTACACATCAGTACAAAGGCTGGTAAAGGAATCACTTCCATTCAAGGAACAATTTCTCATTTCAGGTGTACTTTTGAATAAGTCATGCTTTTAAAAGGGCATTGTTTATTCATTTTAAGCGTCCAGGAAAAAAAGGGAGGAAAAATACAAAAATGTATTTTTATTTGTCAAAGATTAAATAAAATAGGGTTTGGCTTTTGGTTGTCAACGCCAAATAAAAATGCTGATAAATTCTGGCTGCTAGAACTGCAATGTGACCAGGATATAGGGCACCACTATACAGTAAAAATGTAACACTTATTCCTATTAAAAAAATTAAAACCTCTTCTAATGTTAACGAGTTTATTATAGTTCCTTCTTTTTTTTTTTTTTTTTTATGTGGCTCAGTGACTAGAACACTCCAGTTCATACTGTAATTACTACAGTTCATATGTTGTTTTTGAAAACCTGTATGCATTTTCCATAACATAATGCATAATCATTAACGTATAAGGAATATTGTGACAAAATAATCATGAGACACGAAAATTAACACACCCTAACAATTTCTGCAAAAATGTATAATTTACATAAAGGCAATGTTCTTGAAAACAAAAACAAATAGAAAATCCCCCAAAGCCCCAAACTACAATCTGATCTAAAATTATTAAGTCACAGAAACGCCTGTATAAAGATTCCACTATTACATTGCAAACAAAATCTTCTTCCTCCTTCAATCATTCAAAAAGACCTGAGACTGAGACAGTATCTTGCATTTCCTGTGCCAGCATTGATATTCAACATAAAATACAGTGATTCAGCTGCCAGGCTAGTCGTGTAATTTTTCTTGGCTCTCTACATATCTCAGGGAGAACATGAAAAGATGCACAGATGGGAATTACAGTCAGATGACTAAGATGATCTTGCATCAGTAAAATCCAGAGATGTAGCTCTTTTTGCCTCTGAGTGATAAAGGCACAAGTTTAGCTGATAAATTCTGAAGCATCAAGAAAAGGCAAGGAGAGTGGGGTAGGTGGTGGAGTGAAATTTACTGTTGCATCCAGTGTTAAATGTGAAGGAACTCCTTGGAGACACACACGTATATCCTTGATAGTTACTGTGATCCATAGGTCACGAGATTAATGGGCAATCTGGCAACTAAAAGTTCAAAAGGCATCTAAATGACTTGGAAGCCTAAATTACATTTTCAGAAGCAAGCCATCCACATTCACAGAGAACAAACTAGAGACATAGGAGAAAAGAATTTTTCTAAGCTTGGTTTTTAAAATAGTGGATTACACACCAAAACACGCACAAACCACTTCACTGATTAATTAAATCCTTGAGAAGTATTAGTTCTGAAAATTATGTCAGAGAAAAAAAAAAAAACAACCAAACACACCACACCACACAACCAGAAATAACCTGTCATTTTTGTCTGAGAACCTAGTTCAATTAACTTATTGGATGAAAACCTTTTGACAGTTGACTGGTCTCCATCTGCAAAGCTAACAACTCCTTCCATCTCCAACCACTAAGCCTACTTGTAGAGTCTCTGTTATTAAAAAGGAAGAGTATGTGTAGCTCATGTACATTTTTAGAAACAAAAACACCTCAGAAACAATTAACTTCATACAATTACTTCTGCTTGGCACCTAGAAGCTTATCTACACATTTGACAATGCTCTGCTGTAAAGCGTAGCTGATCTGTTTTATCACCATCAGCACTACCCAAACTCAGAATACCTCACACAAAACAGATGGAAGTGGCAATCATGCACACAAAGTGAAAAATTCTTCAAGATAATGGTAACACAGAACATATAACTATGAATTACCAGTTGTTATTTTTAAAATACACACATATTAATATTTCTTAATATTTCAAATCAAGGGCAGGGAGGAGGGGATTTTGCTGTCAACAAGACTCATTCATTAAGTGAATGCTTAATGCTCTTCTGTTCTACCAAGAGGGAGCCCTCCTGGGCCTTCATGATTCGTCTTTCGATGATATACTTTAAAAAAAATTGTGCACATTTGAAACAGGATATTTCACAACTTTCCAAACTCAGCAGATCTAAACCTCTCAGCTGTTTTTCCTTCTCCTGCAACGTCCCCAGCAGTGATGCCGACCTCCCAGCCAGCACAAAGCAACTGCAGCAAAACTGCTGCAGAGCACTGACTACCAAGCAGAAAAGAACAACAAAACAAATAATTATTTTGATTTATTCTGCCTCCTGTAGAGACAACAGAGTTAACATTGGTCAAAAAGGAACAGCAGATAAAACCAACCAAACACCAGCAGCTATGATTTTAACCACATGTACAGAAATGTTGAGTAAGAGGAGGCTGTTCTTACACCACGTGCCATGTGGCCTGTTAAAAAGTCTTGCAAAGAGGAAGAGGAAACAGTTTATACAATGGTTGAGGGAGAGAGAGAGAGAAAACTGCTCCTTTACTAAAACCATTTACTTGAATTGCCATATATCCAGGAGATCAGCAACAGAACTTGAAGGTATGTTATCTGGGATAAAATAATGTATGTAGGTACTATATAAAACACTACTATGAGTAAGAAAACAGACAAACAGCTATTATGAACAAGCAGAGAACTAAAAGTCCTTGAGAGTTTAAAAAAAAAAGCATTTAATTCATTAATTTTGTATTAATTGAGAATTGTTTCTCAGCCACTATTCTCCATCTTGATCCTCCTGTTGGAATTATTCTGCCGTATAAACCACTTTTGCAATATCTTATAAAACAGGTTTTATAACTGTATTTTTATTATTTTATTTTTATGAAGAAATCATACCATTCCTATAAAAAAGGTAGAACACTCTTCATTAGAGACTATGAACTGCCACACTTGTTGGCGTATGATTCTATGGATCTTGGAAGACAGTGAAGACAAAGAAAGCTCCCTCTGCAGGACTGAGGGAATCAACCCCACTAGTTAATACGTTTTTAAGCTGCTGAAGACATTTGGAAAAATGCAACTGAAGATTAAATAATGGCAACTGCGAGATCAAAGAGTCATGAATGGCCAATAAGGAAGAAAGAAACAAGTACCTTAGACATACAGATGTATTTTATTTACTAAATATTTAATCAATTAATGTGAACATGAAATAACCTACAAAAGCATTTTATCTGAATTAATTGTATGTGTGGAGTTCAGCTGCTACAGGTGGCTAACATTAATTTGTTCTATCCTAAACTAAACCTGAGCTCCTATTTCTTTTTTTCACTTATAAAGGCAAGGGATAAAACATTCCGACAGAATCTCATTAAAAATGCTGATTCAAGAAAATCACAGTATTTCAAATAAATGTAGCGATTCTGTTGACACTTCAACATATTAAAACATTTTTATCATTCTTTGAAATGTTGAAAGGTTCTGGTTTTATTAGGACAAGTGTTTTGTTGAAATTGCATTATTTCAATTTATAGTAGATATGTTCTGACTTCACTATCAAAGACTATTTTGCCTTTAAAAATAAACTTCAAGAATATATTTTAGCTGAATTCAAGATATTTCAACTTGTGAAGAATACTTTCATTTCAACTGAAGCTAAAACTGTATATTTATATCCTGGAACTGTTTTTGGAATGGAATTTCTACTTTTGTACTGAATCTATTTATAGCAACATTTTCAGTGTTAATTGTTCTGCTGTTCCATGTTTCTAACACCTAAAGGCACATGCAGGAACAGTGTCATTATAAATATTACTGACTAAAATAATTTGAATAATAGAAATTAAGAAGATAGCAGGTCACTCAGTACAAATTCCTTAAGCATTGCATAATGTAAAGAGGCAAATTCACATATAATTCTTTAGGCTACTATCCTGCAAATAAGCGTACCATTGCTTAACTTTACAGACAAGATGTCTTCCTACATACCAATGAGTGTAGGATACGGGTAATGGTAAACATAGCTCAGAAATGAGGCTTCCAAGTTAACCTGTGCACCCTCTGCTGGCCGATGCTTCCGTAGGGAGGGGGAAAGAAACAAAAACAAACCCACAACCAACTGGGCTGACTTTCTGTATACACATATATGAACAGTGAACATACGTCTGAGTCTCCGAATACATCTTTCAATCACTTAAATTAATTTTTAACCCTATCTTCTACAAAATACTGAACATGCAACTGTATTGCCTGACAATCAAAAGATTAATTTTCTCAACACAAACCACGTTTTCCCGTTATTTAAAGATGCTGAGAACAGAGATAGAGCAACATGAATTTTACTACTATTGATAATTTACTTTGAAGAACCTCGTTCATTTACATCCCTGCAAGACCCTGGATGTCCAGATGGACTTTGCTCGGCTGCAGCCCACCCTATCAGCTCGGGAGCTCTGGTGATGTTGCAGACCCACCATCCTAACCCACTCCTCAGAGGAACAACTGCAACCACCATGTCATGTCCGTGTGTTTAGCTCCCTTCATCCAAATAACTGCAAAGCACCAGAAAACCACAGGAATCTGCCTTGTGTTACAGTATCAGCAAAGATTAAAGTTTCCACTCAGACATCCTGAAGAACAGACCCAGAAACACTTAAAAGATAAGCAACTTTCACATTACCCCATTTGGGCAACTCTGGCAAGGAAACAAGTTCATCCGCAGACTTCAGTTGCTCAGCAGGCAAGTGGCTGCTGTTGATGGTGACAACTTTTGGGACATAGCTCTAAAAATATAAAAACGAAGCGTTATCCATCTCAAGAAGTTGCTGTTGACCCTAGAGTTTCAAACTGACTCATCACAAGCCCGCCCACCGTCCGGGTACCCGCCACAACACGCGGGGAGCCCCCGCTATCCAGCAGGGGGCGCTGGTCCCGCCGCCCAGCGCGGGGGATTCACGCGCCAGAGGAACGAGATCGAATCGCGGGAGAAAAGTTCCCGCGTTTTCTTAACGGAACTGGCGCTACCGAAACTATCTTGCCTTTATTGAAACAAGACAACGCGTAAAACGCTGCCATTGATCCTCCACACACGCGGAAGCGCACGCGCACTTTGGTCCCCTCAGCGCAGAGTCCAGCAGCGCAGCGGAGCCCGGCCACAGGCACAGGTCCCGGCGGGCCGCCACTGCCGGCGGCTCTCACCGACCTCTGCGCAGCGACCCTTCTCCTGCCTCGCGGTCCTCCGTGCGACGCTTCGCCAGCGGCAACGCCGCAGCAGCGGCCCCCGTAGCGGGGGAGCTACCCCGTTCCTGCCCGCTGCCTGCGGGCACCCACGCGGCCACGGCGCCTGAGGGAGCGGGCGGGCTACCGCGGGGCATGGCGGGAGCTGTAGTCTGGGCGCGCCTCGGAATGCCGCCCGCTAAAACTACCGTACCCGGCGGGCCGCGGGGGGAGGCGGTGGCGGCGCGGGGTCGCTGTCGCCTGGCGTGCGCGGTCACTCGGCCCCGTGGCGGCGGGGGAGACGCGCTGCGCACCCGGCCGGCGGCGGCGCTGGCCCCGCCCCGGGGGAGCGCCAGCGCAGCGCAGCGCGTCGGGAGGCCTCGTCTCTCGGGAACCGGGGGCCAATCGGGCCTTTTCCGGCTTCGCCTCACCTCTCGCCGGGCAGGGCGGGGAGTGAGAGAAATCCGGAGCGGGCCCGGGCCCTGCACGGCAGCTCGCCTCGCCAGGAGTGAGGCAGAAGCGGCAGAGAAGAGCGAGCGTGCCCTGGGGCCCAGCCATGTGCCCGCAGTCAGCCGCCGGCGGCGGGAGGGCCGCCCCCCGAGCCCGCAGCGTCTGCCGCCTCCTCACCCGTAGGGCCCACGGCTTCTATGCCAGAGATGCGGGTGTCGCCCACAGACAAAACCTGGGACTCCTCAGACAGATAATGTGTCAGGTAACAGTGCTGCTCCCGGGCGCCCCTCAGCGCGGGTGCCGCAGAGGCCCCGCTCACGCCATCCAGCAAGTCCGGGGAGAAAAAAGCTGCAGTTCTGCCTGGGATTGTTACAAATGGTTATATTTATTTAACCATTTGAGGCTCAGACCCAGAGATGTAGGGGGACTATGCTGTGGAAAAATTGCAGAACCACTTTTAAATGTAATGATAATGTTAGAAATAGCCTTTTATGATCTATCACTTATTCCCATAAGATGACTTAATACCAGTAATAAGTTCATCATGTTTTAGGGAGCATCAATGTTAAATTTGTATCAAGTTCTCACAACAAAATGAGATAATCAGCAGAGGTCTTCAGGTAAACATGCCCCTAACGTGTCAGGGAAATTTATGTTACACAAAAAATAGAAATTAAACCACTTACAGACTAAAATGAATTTCATTTTTTTATCAAGATGGTTACTGCTTCCATGCAGTAGTTGATAGAAATGCATTGAAAGTGAGTATGTGGAAGTTAATTGGCAGTGGTGTTACACTGAAAATATTTTACTTGAAGTCAGTTGAGCTGTCCACTTATGCAACCTGACCAATGGGCACGCAAGGTTTATTGAAATAAAAATTAGTACATCTGATTTACACAATTTTTTTCTTCTTTTTTTGTGGACGGAGGAGGACTGGAATCTTCCTTTATGGTATAGAGCTCCTGATGTCTAACGCACACAAGAAACTATGTGAGCAATTTATTGCGTTGACATTTCAGGTGCTTTTTGCAAATAACTTTAAACGCATTTTTCTATCTTTCATGCAAAACACCAACAACAGAATGGAGTCAGATGTTCAGTAAATCCAGTTAGTTACATATAAAAGAATTAAGTGCATATTTACACTTTGGCGAGTTTTGTTCTTGCTCTTAAAAGTTGCCATTAAAGTTTAGTTGCCAGTTTTCATTTTTATGCAGACAACCTAAGGACAAAATATTAATTGTGCATGCTGTCCATAATAGCCAATAAAAAGATCTTTTAATTTTGTTTTTTAAAAAGACAAAATTTCCCTAAAAAAGCTCTTTTGATTTAATTTTTTAAAAAATATTTTCCTTCATGTATTCAACAGCAGAAGTTCAATTAAATTAAGTTATTAAGCTGCAAATGCCAAATCAAATATTTTGCAAAAGCAAGGTTTGTTACAAAACCCATCACCATTACAACCGCTGTCTCTTACAGGAAAGTACTAAATTCAAGAATGTTTGGACAACTCATTCTGCATCTCCTATTGCCTATGAAAGAGGAAGAATTTACTTGGACAATTACCAGTGCTGTATTAGCAGGTAGTAAATTTACAATTTAAAGTTACCCTGTCTTACAGTTTTAACACTGTGATTGTGTTTTAGACATGTCACTAACTTGTCCCTGTGAATTGAGTGGAATTTACTTAGGAACAAAAAATTACCTGGTGCATAAATCTTTCTTAAATTACATTCAGGTGCTGTTGTGTCGCAATGTGACACTTGTTTTCATGAAGGAAAGTCTGATCTTACTGGTGCAGTATAACTTCAGTTTTCACAGCACTTCAATGGGAGTGGAAGATTATCAGCATTTTATAATTATGCACTAAAAAGCAAAGTGAATGGTGGTTCTGTTGTGATCTGGAAACTCGCAGTGTGCTACGGAATGTGTGACAAACTATGTCCATAAATTCTGCATTACGGAGGTAAATTATTTTCATGTAAAAGTACAGTGTGCGGAGTGCTTGCTGGTTTTTGTTAATACATTTTGCAGCTCAGTTCTCTGACTGACGTGCTCTCCTGTTCCATGGTGAGCTGCAGAGGCACAGCTTAGGAGGCAGCACAAGGCAGGGTTGAGGTCAGGAAGCCCTGCGCACAGCAGGCCTTGTCCTCGTCCCTGTCCTTGCTTGTCCCTCTCCTGAGGGAGGTAGCAGGGACTTGGAGAATTGCATTGCTGAGTAAGTTGTGGTGAGAACAATTTTG
The DNA here is from genome assembly GCF_036013475.1 of Columba livia. Lineage (NCBI taxonomy): Eukaryota > Metazoa > Chordata > Aves > Columbiformes > Columbidae > Columba > Columba livia. The sequence goes on from NC_088608.1 coordinate 21,648,406, forward strand.
AGACAGTGTAATACAATACATTACCAATAAATTACTCTGTCAGTGTAAACCACTGAGAGTTAATTAAATTAATCTATCACAGCAGGGATCTAAATCTACTTACCAGCCTTCTTTTATTCCTGCTGTCTGAATGCTTTCCAGTACTGGGTTAACCTGTCTGGCTGGCATCTTTCAGGTTTATCTTTGTCTCATCCTCACCCTGAGGACAAAACTGTGCACAGTATGAAGCTTTTATGCTAGTAGTAGTTGTTTTTTTTTTTTTCTTTAAATGTATGATGCCACACCTTTATATTATGAAAGGCAACACTGGAAGAGCTTGAGGGGAAGGTTCCAGAATGACTCTTACTTTCTGGAATATGCTTTCTTTTTACTGTATGTCACTAAAGTAAGAATGTTACTATTAAGTTTGTTTTTAAAACAAGAAACAACAAAACACACAACAAAAACCCACAAAATGTAGAGGTTGGCTTTTAAATATTATGTTATACTAACTATTGCTTATTAGGCCTATTAGAGCAGTTTCAGGTTATATTTACAAAGTAAAAATAAGATGTTTAGATTTCTGACCTGCCTAAAGAGAAAGCAGGATTTACAAAACTCTATGAAATGACTTGTTGATAATCGTTTATAAAATAGACTAATGATTAGCAATCATATTCCTCCAGCATTGCACAAGAGCCAAGAATACTTTATGAAAAGCCAAAGTGTTCTAAGTCAGAAAAAATAGAAGATGCTTTATTATTGGAATGTCCACTGGTAAGATTGCTTTTTACTAGATCATTTTGTGAAAAAAAAAAAATATCTTTCTGTGAAACATATGTAGAATAGAGCATTCTTTTCCTACAAATTGTTTTCTCAGTGTTTTTATGGAGTTAGGTCATTTAAGGATTGCAACATGTGCTTATTTATTTTGACTGAACATTTAGAGGTATACTTCTCTGCATTTCTCAATAGCTCATTCAAATGCGTTTTTGTGAGCTTCTGTGGAAGATATTAAAAACAGTGCCTTTATGCTTATGCAACTAACTCTAATTCCTTACAACAGAAACTGTTTAATTTTTTCTTTATCTTTTTAATTAGCAAAGGCAGTAGGTGGGAGTTTTATTTTTTACCACTTGGCATTAAAAAAAAAACAAAGAAACTGAAGACCCATTAAAGCAACTCTGCCCAAAAGCTGTTCTGCTGTTTCTAGCTAATAGATGATATCATTTCCCTCCTCCCTGAGGAGTTTTTCTCTCATCCACTGTCCACAGAGTTTAGGAATATTAGCCTCATTCTTGAAGTGCCTAAAATAAAGCTGTGTGTATACTATTCTGAGCAGTTACTGTCAAGTTACTACTGAATGTCTTATTTTGCAATATTTACACAATTGTCTCTTCAAGACTGGTACCAGCTAGATCAATAAGCAGTTATATTTCATTTTTGCAAGGCAAGGAAATTTTAAAAGGGGTCTTTTCTACAAAAGGTGTGACAACAGATTATGTGATAGTCAGATGACTATTTGGCACAGACATGAGCTTAGAGAACCTGATCTGATTATCAGGCAGCTTTCCACCTTTAGTTTTTGAAGAATGTGTACTAACTTTTGTTTTCTTGTTACTGTGTCAAAATGTTATGTATCCTGGTACAAACTTTTTTCTGATAACCTTTTGTTATGTAGGGGGAAATGCTGCCAAGTCCATCAGACTATAAACCATCCCTAATAGTCCTGACAGTGCAGAACTGGCTTCTACGTCTCTCTGCTGACAGTGGAGAAATACTGGAAAAAATATACCTTGCTGGTTCCTTTTGCAAATTCAGGTATTAAGCACTGACTAGGCATTATGTAATTAACAATCATTAGTACTGTACTGGAGAAAGGGAATCATGTTTATTTTAGTACGATCCTATGGCTGACTTCAGTTTTGTTAGTCAAGCACATTACCTGGAGTACTGCTCCCACATGCTGCTTTTTATAGAAGAATTTCATCAGTTTAAGTATTACAGTCTCAAATTTGGTATCAAGTTCCACGAAAGCCACAAAAATAGGCTACCGTTGCCTTTTCTCTGACAATTTTGTAGCCTTTAATATTGCAATAGCAATATACCAGGAGAGGACCTTTAAAAGCTGTAAAACAAATGTCATAAAACATAGGAAAAATAGTTTGACAATTTAACTTGCATTCTTCTCCCTAGGATAGCTGGTTTGCTCTTTAAAAGCAGAACAGTTACTGCTTCTAATAAACTGCATTTTTTTTTACTTCTCAGAGTAAATTATTTCCTTTAAGCTGAAGGATAAGAAAGCACCAATTTGTGAAGGGAAGGAGAAAAATGAAGATAGTGACATTTCCAATGCTGTGGGCTTTTCGTTATTGCAAACAGCAATCATCTCAGGCACCTCTCCCGAATCAGACACTGAGCAGTTTAACCTGGACACAAGGATCTGCCTAGCTATAGCACATTATATTTTATGTGAAGTAGCATTTCTTATTACATGGTTTTTAAATGATTAAGATAGGCTTTTCTTGTCACAAATAGGTATCTGAGCTGGGATATTCCTCAAGAGGTGATGGTCGTAAAGTCAGCTCAGAATAAGCTCCCTGCAGCAGCACGGCAGGTAAGTTTGTTGAAAAGCTTTGTCACTCTTAAATTTTTACAAAATCCATCAAAAAACATTACAAGGACAAAGATGGAGACATTAAGCTTATTGTTACAGCAGAAGATGATGATGTTTTACTGTTAATAAATACCTCAAGTATAATAACTATATTCGGTATTGTTGTTCCTTCCCAGGCAGGTATCCAACAGTCCATATTGTTCTATCTTGCTGTATTCCAAGTTCTGCCTCTTTCATTCATTGGAATGCTAGAAATAAACAAAAAGGTAAGTTAATTCCTCTGTTAATTGTGATCTGTAATGTAGTTATATAACAGGCATAGTTTAGGCAATTGTTACAGAATTCCAGAAGTCGTACTTACAGCTTGTAAAAGCATAGTGCCCTTCAACATTAATTAGCAGTAATGTCCTTCTTGTGTCTCATAGGAGAACTTGGGGTAACATTCTTCATTTCAATGACCAGAAGAAAAGAAAATACAAATGCGTTCTGTTATTTGGTTTCTCTTCGACAGGTAGAAGGGCTTTAGCTTTTACTTACAGCAGTCATAAGAATTAGGGAATCCTAACGTGTTTGTAGACTTCTTTCACCTCTTTAAAGAAAGATAGATGTGCTTCTGACCCAGTCCTAGGAATAGTCTATGAATTCTCTATGCAGTTACAAATGTTTCAAACTTGTATGATTATTCATATTGAATGGCAAAATTTAAATATGCATCTTGCTTTATCAGTCAAGAGAAAACAACCTTCCTGAGGTCGTTTTGTGGCCCGTCAGTAAGGGTGTATATATTAGGAAACCTCAAGCCATATGTCAAGTTTTACAGTTCTGGTGAAAACACGTCTGTTCTAGGTCATGAGAGCTCTGGGTGAAAGTTACAAATGGAACAGTACAAACACGCAGACTCTGGCTTCAAAGCTTTGTGAGCTACAGTCTCATTTGAGGTCCAGAGCTATTAGTGGGCTTTAGCTGGTGCTGGCTTGGGTGGAGGCTGTAATTGAGATGGGGCTGGCAGGCAAAGGAATGGGGCTAAACGTTTTTCAGGTGGGCTCATGGAAGTTTAGGGACACTGTGTATTGTTCTGTTCAAAATTAGTATTTAGGACAAAAAAAAAATGTTACTGGTATCAAAGGTGTTCTCAACCACGCTAGGGATGGCAACTTGGGTTCATCATGGTCATAGTAGGCAAAACATCTAAATGAGTACTTTTGCCATTGGCTTATACTGTGTACTCATCAGAGCAATTGTTACAGCGAGAAATAACGCCAGGCCAGAAATTGGGATTTGAGAATACACCCGGCAGAGGAAGCAACCAGTGAATGTGATGCCAAGCCTGATAGAGATCAGTGGAATGTAACTGTTAGAGTTACTGTTCGAGACTGCAGAATACACCTAATGCATCAGTTTTACTGAGATGGTACACCACAATTAATTCTGAGTTTGGGCTAGCCAAGAGAGAAAGGAAATTTTAGAGCTGGAAGACTATTAGAGTTGAGTCTGGAAGACGCTGAGACCTAAGTAAAAAAATGTATTGAGAAAGAGCCGTAGGACTAAATAAAAGGCAAGGTCTCAGGAGTAAATGTATCTTTCGGCACCAAACTGATTACAAGATCACTGATAGTGTTAAGATTTAGGAGTATTACAGCTTTTGGATCTCTTTTTTAAAAATTATTGTTTTAAAGCCTGTTTTAACCCTATTTTAATTGCTTTTTCATATAGTGATTCAGATTAAAGAAATGAAAACTCTACATTTCCAAGCATCTCTATTTAAAAAAAATTTAGGAACTTTATCTGCTGTTATTCATTAAATACTAAGAATTAGTTTGTTGGGTTTTTCTCAGTGGAGATGTGTTAAGCAGTGGCACAAACGAATACTGCACAACTATTAAAAGGGTTAAGCCAGCTTCTTGTGTATTTGTCGAATTTGGATTCAGAGAGGATCCTGTACTCTGTGACAGCTGGATAATGTAGTTGCAGTACATCTGTACGCAGTTATAGAGCCATGATTAGACTAGTATTTTACCGTGGCAATGAAGAAAGAACATAAGATCTGAAGTCAGTACCTGTAGATTGAGCTGTTAGCTTTGCTAACATTCCTGTGGGATGTGGTGTAATGTAATCTATTAATGTATGATAGTAACTGGGTAACATAATCTGAAGATATACTGAGAACTGATTAGAGAATGAATCTACTTGCAGAATATGACTAATCAAACATTGGGTGTTGTTACTGCAGTGCAAAGTGTTACAGAATCTCAGCAGAACATACCAGTTACAGGAAACATCATGAACTAAAACACTTATAGGGTTTGGCCAGAATAGAAAGTTAAAGTGATTGCAGAATTAAGGACATAATGCCAGTGTTTTGCACTGTCTCTTAATCACTTCTTCTCTACTAGAATATTTTTCTCTTCCTTTTTTTTCCCAGATATTTGGTAATAGTGTGACAGATGTTGCTGTTTCTAATGGAATCCTGATTGTAATGTATAGCATGGGTCTGGTCAGGCTTTATAACTTCCAGGCCATCTCTGAGCAGGTAATGAAATACAAAATTCTTCATACAGTCCATACTATTTTGGGCCAACAAATCATAAATATTCATGTAATACCACACAGGTACATGGGGAATGTGTCAAAGGACAGAGTTCTTTCCTAAATCTGTATACAGTCAGGAAATGCTAATGGGTGCACTAGAAGAAAATTCTACCGACACCAGCTACAGGTGGCAACACATAAGAGATACAGCATCAGCCAAGCACTTAGGCACATGTAGAGAGGAGCTATGTAAATGCTGGGCCAGGCTGTGCTCTTCTTTACACACCTAGTCTGTAGTTACAGATGAGTGTCAAGTCTAGAAATTGATGGGCATGGAAGATTGATTGATTGATCTGAAACAGAACTGCAGTGATACTTCTGAGTTTATATTCTTCCAATCAAAACAACAAATGTTATTTCAAAAATAAGACTTCAAGCAGTATCTGACAAGATAAAGAATGCAGTACTAACAGAGCAGTAAAACTAAACAGCAAGTAAAAATGAATCACCAAAGCTAAATTGTTCTGTGTTGTTTTAGTTCATGGAACAGCCATTTGATTTGGGACATGAATTCAACTGGAATGGTCAAGTGGGAGTTGTAGGAAAGTATCCATTTGGTCTTCCATGTAACATTAAAATAACAGGTATTTATGATCTTTGTATTATCTTGGCTGGTGGCTTTTACGGATTAATTATGATTTCATTCCTAGAAAAAACATTAAAATTACTGTACTCATTGTGCTGTAGCTATATTTCTGGGTTTATGTTATAGTAAAAATATGCTTTACTTCTAATTACAATCATTAATTAAATAGGATTTACCTAGAAAATTAGTACAGCAACTAAACTATTTGTAAAACTTTATAAGCAATGCATGAAATGGAAACCCCTTCCTTATTTCTGAGACACAACTGCTCTTGGGAAAGAGGAAGGGCTGGGACTGCTGTTAGTAAAACCCAGAAACAGTATATGATATGTAAGCAAAATATGTGAGAACGTTTAATCTCACTTGCGGAGGGAATTCAAGGAGACAGAATATAATTTGTCCAAGTTGCATTTTGATAATACTAAACTGTGAGGAATGTGCCAGTTTCAATAAAATTAATTCCCGAGGAGAGAACAAATTATCTATTAAAACAGTTCTTATGCCTCAAATCATTAACTTCTGAATGTTCTGCTTTATGTAATGACTTTATTTGCTCTGAAACCAAATAATTATTTCTGTTGGTGCATTTGAGATTAGAATTTGGTGCTGAGACTTTCTTTGAAATTTTTTTTTTACTTTAAAAAACATTCTCACAAGTTCACACTTGAGTCACTTCAAAAAATAATAGTAGCTTTCACCAATATCAAATAATGCATGCTTTTATTTATTTCTTTAATTTTGAATGTATCTGTATTAGTTTTTACAGGTGACTGTCCACATAAAAAATGCCTTTGATCTTTATGTTCGCAAACACTGTCAGATAATAACAGGCAAACCAAACCAGATTGACATAAACCTGAGGAAATACACAAAGATATAATATATAGTGAGGGCTTTCAGTTATAATGCAATGTTTTATCAAAACAAAGTGATAGGCTGCTCTAATTGATGTCCTGGGTTCTGCAAAGGGAAACTTCTCGTTTTCCACCCTGTCTCAGTCTGCAAAACCACAATTTAATGTTAGGGGCCCTGTAGAAATCATGCCGTGGGAGCTTTAATAGGAGGCTTGTACCAGATTTGTTTTCATGTCTTATAGATCATTGGAGTTTTTAGTGGTGAGATTTAAAGCCCATGTACTGGTGAAAATATTTTGATGGTGAATCATATTCAAGAGTTTGTGGTTAGGAAGTTATGAACATGTGACAGCCATTTGCCACGGCTGCTCGTTGCAGATAGCAGCATTCCTGTGGTTTTTGAGCTGTTTTCTTTTAAGAATGAGATGGCTGACTGAATGTTCAATGAAATGTAATGCTTCAGTGAGTGAAATGTTAACAGATTCAGAGTTTAAGTTTGTATTTACTATAATTTAACTATGTGTGATTTTCCTGCTTATTTAGTTCTACCATCCCTACAGAAATTGCCTGAAGGGATGGCAGTTATTACAGTGCTGATTTTATGGTGTATTAGGTAGCCAAGAAGAAGCATATAGAGACCAAAACTTAGAGGCTACCATGTACCTACCATTTCATTTATAGCTATTGACTGGTAAGGAATTTGATTTTGGCCACAGTAGAAGGTATGGGAAGGTACCTATAAATCTTTCTTATGGCACTTTCTGAAAGGTCCAGAACTTAAAACCATTGTTTGATTTATTATTAGAGGATACAGTAATTTCATTTAAAAAAAAAAAAATCAAACCTGAGAGGAAAATACTTTTCTGAGGTTCAGGAGTTTTGGGTGGTTTTTGTTTGGTTGTTGTTTTTTTTCATTTAAAACACATATTTGTTAGTGCTGCCAGGAGCAGTTTTATGTTTAGATGGGGCTGGAGAGTTTTAAGGAGGTGAACAAAGAAGCTCAACTGGAGCTGAAGACTGGCAATCCTAGGGAATGGGAATGCTAGGGAAAGGATTTACAAACAATGAGAACAGGAGGTGCTGGGCAACAAGAGCAAGTGACATGAAGCAGGAAAGAGGGACTTGAGGCAGCAGAGTCACTCCATGACGGTGGTTTAGGTGGCTATGATCTTGCAAATCTTTGCCAAATGAACATAAAAAGAAAGGCATATTTTATCAGCAGCCCATACTGCTTATGAGTGAGGCATTGTTGAAATACATTTAAAGCTATCATTTAGTCCACCTAACAGAATTTTTGAGGGGCATTGCCTTATTTAAAACGAAAATGTTGGTAGGGTAAAATCTTGACTCATGTTTAATTATCTGACAGATGTTAGTACATACTCTGCTTATGCCTCCATCTTCAATGTTCTCTACATTTTCAGCAGATGCCTCCGTTTTTATAACCTATATTTTGTTATATCTTGCACAGAATCTCCCATTTCCTTTGTGTTAGTCCAAAAGACAACTAGAAGACAGCCACTTTCCAGCTTGTTGGAAAAACAAAATAAGGAAAAGGGAGAAGCACTATGTAAACATGATTTCTGATGTCATGTGACATCTTAGTGCCACTGGTTAGGATCCGGATAATTATCTAGATTAAGCAGGACAAGAACAAGTCAAAATTTGGATGAGACCTCTGGTACACAAAAGTCCAGATAAAAACCTTGTTCTCCTCACAGTAATTCAACTTGGGTTTTTGTATTCTGTCTGTTTAAATGCCTCTTGTAATTTTAGATTTTCTCCACATTTTGTCAACTTTTTACAGTACTGCTCTATACTGTTAGAGAGAGCTGATCTTTAGTCTAAAATTGATTCAGTTATAGCAGCTGTAGAAATTCCTTTTATTTAGCTTGTTGGTAGAAGTTGCAAAGCTCCGTGCAGTCCATTTTGTTCAAAGATGCTTCTCATTTAGTACACAGAAGACATGTAGGAGTGGCATATTACACCTGTGTAATGTATCCCAACTGAACTGGTAGGAAATCTAGATGACTTTTGCCATTAATTGCAAAAGTTCCTAGATTTGTAGTGATTTTTATGAACTCAGCTACAGATTGCATTCCACACTGTTTCATTGCATTATGCAAAAGGAGAAGGAATGCTTAGATTTAGGAATCTTTCTGCATTTAATATTGTTCTTTGAGATTACTGCTGTTAGTCTGCTTCCAGTTATTTATCACTATTTTTCCCAGAGAATAGCAACCCTTTTGATATGCTCTTTGATCTGTTCATGTCTGTGTCCTCATTCAGATGAGCTGGACTAATTTTAATTGTGTGCTACGTCTTTGCTTATCCAGCTCATTTGGAATGAAGTAAGTCGGACATATCAGCAGAGCAGTTCAGCACGAAGATCTGAGAAAGGCAGTAACCTTCCACAGGGAACTGCAGATTGTGCCTGGATGAGGTAGCATAGCTGGTGCTAGAAGAAAGATCACAGCCAGTGTATTTCCATCAGTCTTCAAAAGTTCTGAAGAATTAGTAGTTTTATTGGAATTTAGAATTGTAAGGATCAATGGAATTACAGTTGTTCTGCTACTGATGGTGTCAACATTACCGACTATTTGCAGATACTCCACCTTTGCTATTTGAAGCATCTTCTCTGGAGAATGCATTTCAAATTGGAGGTTATCCTTGGCATTACATCATCACACCTAACAAGAAAAAACATAAAGGAGTCTTCCATATTTGTTCTCTGAAAGACAAGGCTTTGGTAATATATTTGGATAGCGGCTTCTCTGAAATGAATGTATATCACGTTTGTCTTCATCTCTTCTTCTGACTGGTGCTTCTGACTTGTTTTCCAGTGTGGTGCTCTCACAGGGATCACCCCACAGTGTTACATCTGCTATCCACTGGAGTCATGTGTAAAATATTTTCTTGGGAATTAGTACTGTTTCCTTCATTCCAGTACAATCGTAGCACTCTCAGTGCTACACAGCTCTGTATGCTTAGCTTAAGAGTCAAGGCTCAAGCCGAATCTCATTACCTGATTCCTTGCATGGTAACATCTTAATGCATTTCTGAGTAGTCAGCCCGCCAAATGGCATAACTAAAAACCACTTCAAGTTTTAAGAAATTGCATACTAAGTTTCTTTAATGTTTGTAGTTTATGCCTGATTTGTACCTTGTCTCTCTCCGTCTCCCTAGGAACATTATATTACCCAGTTTAACCCCTCTCTCCCCTTAGAAAAGTTTTATTACTCAGTTTAACCAGCATTCCTAATTATTTTTGTTTATTTATATTCATCATTTATTCCTTTGCATGTGCTCTCCATCTCAGCTTTTGTTTTGGATCTGGATTTGCCCTAAAGATGCTTTTGTATTACAAAGGGCTTCTGGGCCTGTTAGTTCTTCACTAAAAAACTTCACATCTGTAAATGTCCTCATCTCTTTTACTAGCCTGATCAAATCACTGATCCCCCTCCTATATCTTATTTTCAAAACAGATCTTTCACAACCGTAGCTGAAGATCAATTTTGATTCCAAGGGACATGTACAACCCTTTCTGATCTAGCTTTTCCTATGTAGGTTTCATACATTTGAAAGTTTGAATGATCAGGGTCAGCTAAATTTACAACAAAAAAACACTGCCAAAATCCCAAGATTTTGACCAGCTAGCAGCTGAAATCACAAGCTATCCCAGGCTTACACACTTATTTGCACAAATATTTGCACAAAAGAGGCTGAGCCTGAAGTCTGAAGCTCAGGTCAAAGTTTGTGCTAATGCTTTTCTCATGTCTTGACACATCTCATGTGTTTGGCACTCAAATTGCTGGAACTGTTGTTGCAGAGTGTAGGATAAATCTTCATTTTGCTTAGTTTCAGGAGAGGTAGGACCACGTATAGCTGTGGTACAATATCGTTGCTTATTACATATTTAAAAAGTTGCAACTGTTTTATGGAATACCTTGAGAATTGGAACTGAGTCTTACTGTTGTTGTTGTTCCACTGCCATCCTGTCATGATTAGGAGCAACACTTAAAAATCTCCAGAGGTATCTGGAGAGGAGCTCAGTACTACCTCTTTATTCGATCTGTGAGACTTACTATTATCCTAAGTTTTCCCTTCCTTCTTCAGGCAAAAAATGGCATACAGGATATGAAATGCTGTTCACTGGAACCTGATTGGATATATTTCCATCCAGATATGTCAGGTAGAATAATCCACGTGGGACCAAATTTGATAAAGTATGAGCATTTTTTTCTCAAATCTTATTTTCATTAAAGGAGAAGTTGCATAACTGCATAAATTCAGTAGTTTGGCAATTTGCAGGCCAAAACGCTCATCATGCCCTAGAAACTGTACAATTTATTGATTTGTCAGTCTGAAGTTCTCGTAGAAACATCTGGAGGTATAAATGTGAGCAGGGACAGGTGACACTGGATTTTGATATGAAAAATGTTCAAGGACCACTGCATTAAATTTTTACTGATAAACATAAATTACAAAAATAATTTATTTCCATTTCATTAATATCTGATGTTTTATTATAATATACCTGACTTTTAAAATTATAAATATAGCAGTGGTGTGCTAGGTGGGTTAGAACACATTGCTTATTTTGTAATTTCTGTTTCTTTCATAGAGTCTTGAAGCTTAAAGAAGTTAAAAATAATACAGATCAAACAGAGGTTGCAGAAGATTTTACAATTGTGGCCAACAGAGAAAACTGTGTGAGTTTATTGTCCGAGATCACAGTGGATGATTTTGAGTAATGCATAAGGGGTTTGTGTATCTGAGTAGTAATCACTGTGGTTTATGGACTTGCTTCAAAGGTCAATGAAAGACATTCTGTGTCTTCGTTGTACTTTATGAAAAAAACTTCGGAAACACTTTCAGGATAGCGTTTGAAATTTCCGGCCATTTCTTTAGTTCTCATCGTTGTTTATCGTGTGCAATATAACCATGTATCACTAATACAAAATATAAAACATGCTTAAAAGATGGTGACAGATTTCCTTCAAAAGAAGGTGCTGCCAAGTGATAATTCTGTGTAGCTCTGGTGCTCAGTTAAGTTGATCATACAAATGCTGGAAATGTTTCAAGTCTCTCGTAACTTAGGAGTAAGTCTTCATAAGACAACAAATACAATGCATTACTTCCAAAAGTCTCGTTCTTTTCCTGGCCATGTGTACCTGTTGCTCCCTTGTGATGAGTGTGGCATTCATCTAACCCTTGCTGAGCCAAACCGGTGCACTAAAATAATAGAATAATAACCCAGCAGGAATGGTGAGTACTTTTCTGCTTGCTTGGGTGAGCTGAACTGGAGCTGGAACAGAACAGAACTTCATCACCAGTGGGTCAGAAGAGTGCAGAAAAGTAGAACCAAGTGGCATGGGGATGATCAGAACTTCCTTGTAGAAATGTGCTGTTAAAGCACATTGTTTCATCAAGTGTTCTGTGACAAAAAAATCACGGACAATCTAAATGTTGAAAAGGTTAAAGACCACACTCGTGAAGAAAAATTTTTGGTATCATATGGAACTGTCATTATCCTTCAGCATACAAAGTTATGTCTTACATAAAAGCAAGTTGTTTAATTCATGAGTACTGTAAAGTTCCTGGAAATTAACAATACTAATTTTGAAGCTTCTGCAGAATAAAAGTTTGTATGTTAAAAACTTACACTAAGTCAGGAATAAAACTTCCATTGAATTCAGAAAGGATAAGGTTTCTCATCCAATGACTTGCCATGCCTTTTTTTTTTTCTTTTTTTTTTAGCATTTAGCTACCTTCTGTTGCAATAAGAGCAAAGAAATATAAGTTCTAATCCCCTCTGTGCTATGCCTTTTCCTTTTGGCTTCCATGAAGACAATGATAGCCCAGTTTTGAGTATTTCTGGTGTTGATGAAGCCCAGCGGGGTGGTGACTTAGCTGCCTTCCAGTGCATTGGCTCCAGTTACTTCTAGGCTAAAAATGATGGTAGCTGAGAACCTTTGCCACTTCTATAGGGCTGACAACCTTTGAATATAAGTAAACATCAGTAATATCTCAATGAAAGCCACCAGGTTCATGAGCCCATGTAAAGAAGATATAGCAGTGCTAGGGCCATTCATAGCTAATGATTAAAACAAGATCAGAGGGATTAAAACAAGGTCAGAAAGGGAAAGACTTGAAATAGATACGTTGCCAAATAGATAGGAAGCAACTAAAATGCTCCAAAGTCTAGAGCCACTTTTTTCTTTTTCTCCAAAGGTGAACAACACTGTGACTGTAACAGCTTCTGGTCGAGTGGTGAAAAAGCGTTTTAACTTGCTGGATGATGACCCAGAACAAGAGGTAGTGAGCAGTTCATGGATTATATAGGATGTAGAACTAGCCAGAGGTCATTCATGTTTCAGGTGCGGTGGCTGTAACCATTAGCTGTGTTAATCTTTGGGTTCTTTATTCCTCTTCTGTGGCTGTCTTCTTAACTTCTCAGCACTTCATTTCCCTTCTCTGTCATCTTTTCTCCTAGCCTGATATTTGTGCTTTGGATAGTTCGTTCTTTTAAGAACTGATCTTATGCCCCATGATGTGCAACTTCACTAACACAGAAATGAGATGTTAACGTGAAGAAACATTACTCTTCTCCATTCAAACATCTCCTTTAAACATTTCTTATAAAGCATTTTAAGAAATGAAAGAAGCATATTTATATTTTACTCTGCTTAGGTTCCTCTAGTCTTTGATATAGTATCTCTAAACTATATTTTTGTCTTTGATGAGATTCTAGGATAAGCTATTTAACACTTTTCCTTGAAGTAACTGCTTCTCGAGACTGAAAACTCCACACGCCAAGGTGTTGAGTCTTCAAGATGTTATGAAGAATATTTTTTGGCTCTCTATCTAGAACTGGAGCTGTAATTGACATAAGCACAACAGTTAAATCCATCAGTTTCTGGCAGTAGTTTTTTTTTTTTTCAGAGGAAATAGATTTTACTATAGTAAAAACACAGGATGGTGCAATATAACCCTTAAGGTCTGCAGTTCATTTCTGTCCACTTCTCTTTTTTAAACATAATAAAAATCAGAGTCTGCACACTATTTTTTTCTTGCTGTTATACTTTATTTGTGATTCCAGTAGATGTTATGCCATTATGGAAGACAAAGACTGGCTTGAATTTAAAAAGTATGTTACCAGGTTAACAGAATCTTCACCTTTCAGTCTCAGTTCTTCACTCTGTGGAGTGAGAGCAAGCTCTGAACAGAGGTGTTCATGTGAATGGAATTACCCTAATATACCCATCCCTTCAACAATAGTGGTTTTAGGCTATACTGTCTCTAACATGTCTCCTTCAAGACAGGGCATGGAGTTTAAATAAGTTTCTTCTGCCACTTTCAAAGTACTTTTTCCTGTATGATATATATATATATAATACATGTAGTTTCAGGGTAGAATTGTTCAGAACATCACTTTCTTGTCCAATACATTTCAGCAAAATTCCTTAAGACAACTTGTGTTGGAAAAGATTCCTGTTGGGTATCAGTCTGGCAAAGTTTTCTTTATCAGACCATAAGACTTAAGGACTACAAGTTTTCCAATTCTGCTTTCACCTGAAAGAGAGCTAGGCAGTTTTGTGAATTTATGTAAATTTATGTTTGATTTTTAAACTTGAGGTTTTGTTTTTGCCAAGACATTCAAAATTGTGGACTATGAAGATGAATTGGATTTGTTATCCACGGTGGCAGTTACTCAAATAGGAGCTGATGGAAGAGCTCACCTTGACTTTCACTGCAATGAACATGGGATTCTACTTAAGAGTATTCCATTACTGGAGTCCTGGGATGTGGTAAGGAGAATTCATATCTTTTGTTTACACTAGCACTTCCCCATAACCTTTCACCTACCATTTTTGTTCAGATTTGAAGCAGATCTACAAGTAGTGTTGCCAAGTGCTATGGATGAGATTTGAACAAGTTAATACTCATAACTCAAAAATGTTAAGTATTCCATCAGACAGTAGTTCATTTATCTGAAAATCTCCATAATTTGAAATTAAGGGGAATTAAGGGGTTTTTTTGGTTGGTTGACTCATTTGTCTTTTTTTTTTTTTGCTAGGGAGGGGTTGTGCTTAGTTATTTCTGAAGTATTTATCAACTTGAATAGTCACCCTCTGGCTAGTTACATCAGCTTAACTTCACAACTTGTAAATAGTCTCACTAGCTTAACTTGAACTACTCATGCATTGAATTAAGCATGGACCTCACTGTGTATATACTTGAAGAGCTGGAATGGGCTGTTCATACAGTCCAAGTTGAGGTGGATGTCCGAATTAGATGATCTGAAATATTCAGCAGATTTGGCACCTCTTTTATCATTGACTTCATAGGCAACTTAAGATATTCAATCAGATGCTCTGAATTGCACTTAGACTCCTAAAATAGGCCTGTTGGAAACCTCTCATAGTTTAGAAATTCTGTCTTTTATCTGGAAGAGTTGTCAGCGTATATCCACACAAAATTCCTCTCTGATCACGGAGGTCACCAATGTTAAATATTTTTTGTTCCCGAAGGAAAATGGTACAGGCATTAGCAAATGGTGGAAATGGAGACTGCAATCAGATTTTTTTTTTGTCATTTCAGACTTACAGTCATGAAGTTTACGTTGACAAAGACCTTGTATTACATATAGAACAGAAGCCTAACAGGAGGTTCAGTTGTTACGTTTACCAAATGGTCTGTGATACTGCAAAAGATGATGAATGTTCAAGCCATGAAAAAACAGAAAGAGTATTTTGCAAAAAAGGAGGGAGAATTTTTGAATATATTTAAGACATAAACAAAAACTACAGAGACTTCGATTTGGATGTTATTTAATGACTTCATATATGAATTAGTCAACTGCTGTTTTTCAGGCAGGATTTAATCTTAACATTTTGTACTACATGAGGTTTTATTTCTTTTTTCTGTGTAACACTGTACACTTGTCTGTAGTCCATAATGGCTTCTCCTGTATTCACCAGTTCATCATTAATGTGAGATGTGGAATTTATTGCTTCTCTTCAGCAATTGGATTGAAATACTGAACATCAAGGAGAAAGATGCAGACTTACTGATGACGTACCATCTTCTGTAGTTTTACCTATGCAACTTTAATACAGACTGTTAATTTTAAAAAGTATGTAAAAATGTATATATATGTAACTGTCACACTACAGATTTTGTATGTAGTATGACAATGGTAGAGTTGCCACTAAGCCACTTAGCGAAATCCTTCTATTTGTCTTGTGTGAGAAATAAAATCACTCAGGCTTTCTGGATGTGTTTGTTTTGGTTTAAAAAGAAGTATTAATAAATTTTAGATATATCTTTATATATATAACCAAGCAATTCTCTGGTTGTTTCTGTGTCACGAGTTGTTCGGTCTGAGCCAAAGCTCTGAGACACTCAGCCAGATGACCATGTGCAGCTGGTCTGATGCACGGGAGTTCCATGTGGTATATGCAGACTCTTCAGAGTGCAAGCTTTAATTTTAATTTAGAAAACACCCACAACAACAAAACACAGGCTCTAGGCTTCATGGTGATACAGAGTGTTTCTAAATGCAAACCAAAGATGGGCTCAGGAGAGTAGCTCTTGGAGGGATGGCCAACATCTGATTGCTCACTACTACCACCATTATCATGAGCGGGATAATTCTAAACCCAAATATTTATTTTCACTGCAAGCTTTACTAATGAAGTGTATTTCATTCTAGCTGATGTAACAGTGAAGAGCTCTAGAAGAATTATAAAAATGAACTGATGTGAGTTTTTATAAAGAAGTGTAATGCAAAAGAAAAAATACAATTGTAGAAAGGACAACACAAAAAGACTGAAGAAAGTAACGAAACAACAGTTGAAATAAAGAGCAGCAAGAACACTCTAATTCCACCCTTGCTTCAATAAAGTTTTCACTTACTATCCAGGAAAGAGCACCTGTCTATTATCTGCTACCATATGATAAGGGTAGAAACTAATATGAATCCATACTCTTAGGCAGAAGATCCAGCTCTTAAGCAGATATTGATATTTTATGCTCATTTCTTTTTGAATGATTAAAGCAATTCCTCCCAGAGCAAGACATGTAAACTTGTTTATTAAATAGTGCAAGTACTGCTTATTGAAAGTTTGTTATACTTTCCAGTGACTGTTTAAGTTATTGCAGATTTTTGCAGTGATATTCTGCTAAATCAGTATCAATCTTTTGGAAAATGCAGCAATTTGTAATGACTAGAAGGCAGACCAGACTTCAATTTATTTTGTGTAAGAAATTCTATCATTCTAAATACCCAGTGTGTTGCTGCCCTACAAATAATGGCAAATGTTCTCCATCCTCGAAGGTCACACACAGACATTTTCATTCAGAAACAAGAGAGATGTTTCTGTTTCATTTAAAACATCTTGAAAGCTCTTTAAGAGTATAGAATCCAGAATGACTAGCGCTGAACACTTGTTGTGAGTGTATTCACAACCCAACATAAACAGGCTGGGGCACACCAGAGAAGCAGAACCCCTCAATGCTCATGGGTTGTGCTTTCCAAGCTGTGAACAGCAGTTTTGTCTTCTGTACCTACACAGAGCCCCAGAAAATTCTAGAAAACTTCTGTTTGAACAGGAGGAAAATCCTGACCACAAACCAGTAGTTTTTTTACAGTGTTAAAAATAATGCTGTATCTGAACCAAACACAAATCCCCACATGCTTGGTGGCAGCCCACCTGAATCAACACCTTTTATTTCAAGTTAAATTTTGAAACAAACCCCATCCACCAGAAAAAATCTAGTATACTTTATTTTCCCAGGAGACTTCACATGTAAGCATTTTTTGGTAACTGTTGCTGGCAGGGCTGTACTGTTGCGCAGCATCAAATTGATATGAAATTTGAAAAAATGCATTAGATCTGACCTGTAGACATAGAGTTTGATGTCCATGTATGATGACTCCAGAGCACTTGCCTTTCTCTTTTTCATAATGTAAATTAGGTACTTGGAAATCTCTTACACAATCTGAGTAATTCAGTATACTAAAGAATAACAGTATTTGTGGAGAAATTCTGAAGATACTCATGTAGTTTCCATTACAGAACGAATATATTCTTGTGCACATGCCCAGTATAATTATCTCTGCAAGCACCGAAGTGTGACATTAGTACAGAAAAAGACAGAAAGAAAATTGCTTTGAAAAAGCAGAAGCAACTCCTTCAAATGTAGTTTATTTCCCATTTATAAATTCAGAAAATGAGATGAATAAAATACAGAAGACAAAAATATTCTTCACTTTTCACAGGCAGTAGCTAGCTGTGTTATGGTCAGGAAACCCATTTACTGATAGCTTTCTGTTTTACAAAAATCAGACTAAGGAACTATTAGTGTGAAATTCTGAATTCCCTTACTCCTGTGTATATCAGGGGGTAGTTACCCCTTACTCCATGGCTTCCAGCATCTGTAGATAAAGCCTCAAGTAACTAGATCAAATGCAGCCTCAACCAGATCAAGCGCATACTAAAAGACTGAAGCGGAAAAGCTCATGCTTCCATTATTTTCACTAGCACTAGATGCTCAAGGAAAAAAGAATATATGTATATACAGATATATGTATATACATACACATATAAATGTAAATATACGAACATGAGTAAAGATTCTCAAATGTCGTCTATTTCAAACATAGAATTGAAGGGATCTTAGCCACTTTTGCCAACATTCCCAATCAGGTAACTTCACCCAAACTACCTGCATTTTCAGTGTGGATAACTGTTTCGTTATTCTTTTTTTCTAGATATGTCCCATTTCTTTAACAGAACAGTTTCTTGCTCATTTTATTCTCATTTTGTCTTTTCTTGTTATTGAGAAAAATGCCATCTATATTACTTAGCAGTAACTCTAGACTGCTAAAAACTCACCAGCAAGAAACCTGTGACAGCTATCCCACACAATGGAACAGCTAATGAACAAATTAATTTGCTTCCCAGTTATGATGAAGATTGCTATTAGGAATACCTGCTAGAAAGAACACCCGCATGGGGTGGGATGTAGAGTGGATGTTTTCTTGAAGAAATGTGAGGAGCTGCTGTCAGCCACTTAAAGCTGTTTCTGGGCACTCTGCCTGCAAAAGGGAAAATGTTGGTTACCAAACCTGAAGTGAAACCCAACACAAATTCACTCATCCATGTCTTTTTTACTTAATGAAGTGTTGGGTTTCACTTCAGGTTGATACCAGCTTTGTGCTCTTGCCAGGATATACAAAACCTCAATGATAACAGCGAAAAAGAGGAAGAAGTAGGCAAAAACTTGTTTTCTAAGGCTGAACCACAAAATAATTCATAGCACAGCAACTGAGTTCTTTCATAACTGCCAAGTATGGACACAGTCATCAATAAAAAACCTTTAAATGACTTTTTGTCTGGAAGGTGTGTGAATGGATCTTATATGTACGTAGCAATTCCTCACTAATAAGAATTGCATAGCATGTGGGAACCATTTCTGAACCTTTTCTTTATCTCAACAAACTGGAGAAATTTAACTAATCCCTGCTAAATTAAAGAATTCAGACACTTCCAGCAAAAATGTTACTTTTGAAGAACAGACAATAATTGTCAACTAGCCCTATTCATAGTTGAAGAAAGTCTTTGTGTATCAACATGAATTCCAGGTACCTCTCCTGATATGCAGACTCAATACTACTAAAAGAAGGAAACAAGTATTCCAGTATTTCAAATCAATGTTAGATATACTTAAGGGAACTTTTTTTTTTCCTTTTTTTTGCAGCTATTTCACAATCTTGGATTTTCAGAGAGGACCACTTGAAGTTTTCTGGTTGCTAGGCTTGGCATTTATGCAACTATAACTTCAGTACTTATTTCTGCTTTACTGAAGTTACAAAATGATGACTAAAATAACCGTCAGGAGCTCCAAAAGAATCTTCTGTCAAGGCATTCTAATGTTCATAGATTAAATAAATTTCAAGTAGTCAAACTGCGTTAAAATTAACTGCAAAAATAGTTTGTGGAGTTCGGGGGGGGTAGTTTTTTGGGTTGTTTCGTTTGTTTGTTTAATAAAAGGAACTAAGTATCATAGCAGAGGGAAGAGCTGCCCTCATCCAACTATTAAGAATTGCTTTGGTCGGTGTAGATTAACAACTCATTTAGTAAAATGGGAGTACAAATGCCTTATGCCTGCTTGAGTGGGGAAGGAATATTGTGTTTTTAGGAATATTAAATTTTTAGGGAAGAGTAAGCACACATTCTTCTCAGGAAGAGATAAAGGAAAAATGGAAGGGAAAACTAAAGTTCACTGGAATTACTCTGCAGAGTGGCTTGAGAGCTCTGGCTTGAGATGCCGCAGGAGAAGCAATGCACTCTGTGTGACAAACAGACTGCAGACCCCAGGAACAGCTGCTGGCCAGAAACCAGAGGGGAAAATTATTCTGTTAATATGTTTATTTGGATGCTCCACAATTGGACTCATTCACCGGCAGTTTTCCTGTTTATCCTCTGGGTCAGCAGGTAGCCTCAACTGCCTCTAACACAGAACTGGAGCGTGGCTGCAGCACATTTCCATGCTCTGGGGAAGAGACCTAGGAAACTTCTAACTGTTGACACCAGCATATAAACCAATTACAAGCATTTGTTTTGTGGACCAAAGTGGGATACTTCCAGCATTTCTACTTCAACTCAATAACTTTTTTTTTCTTCCCCCCCCCCCCCATGATGTCTCAGTGATCAGCTATCTGGACAAAGAAGCAAAAATGGGACGCCAGAAGAGCTACCCCTGCCTTTATTTGTATTTAATCAGTGCAGGAGGAATTTCCCAGTCAATGCCCAATGCCTAGGGACTGAAAAGATGGGAAGGACTAGCTTCTCTTGGTAAGATTTGCTTTGAGTATAAAAAGAGCTCACATCCTGTCTTCCTCTTGTCATCGAGTATATATTCACTGACAAGACTCCTGAGTGGTGGGGAAGAAAATGAGAAAGTGCAAGCCAAATAAAAGTACAAGCAGTAACATTTTATAATCTTCCTTTGGCAGTTCTAACCACTGCTCCATGGTTCCACTATTTTCAAAATTTTTTACAAAATATTTTAAACTATTACAAAAATACTTTACAACTCACAGAAGCAAAATGTCTACAGATCAAAGCACAATAAAGATCTTCATTGCATGGGTAATAATGACTGGCCTGTGGCCAGTATAGAATTTTGGACAAAAGTTGCACTATGTGCCTTATTCTGCCTCAGTGAAAGCTCTCTCCAGGAGGGACAGTAAGGAAAGATTATTTCTAGGAAGGGCCCTATTCAAGAGCTGTCATTTTTGCAAAGATAAATTAGTGATGCCCCGAATAGGAAAAGTCAAATGGTTCTGCTGCTTAGATTTGGAACTCAATGCCAAAAAGAGGAAAATGATCGTTCTGGTTTGTTTCTGCCACTCAGAATTAATTACTTAAACTTATTTGTCAGTATTGCTCATGGTGAGATAACTTCTGAGGGGATGTTTGTAAAGCTTCCACAAAAGTAAGTCAGGTTAGCTGCCAGTACAAACCTGGCTGGACTATCTCAGCAGTTTTGTTTGTTTACAAGATGAACAGCCACCAGGCTTTTGAGAAACTCATCCAAATGCTTTGAGGGACACTGTAATTCTTCTGGCATGTCCTGTTCTAAAGCTTGGATTTTCAATGACTTATCTGGCATGGGAAAATAGAGATAAAGCTGTAGGTGGTAAAAAAGAGTGTAACCTCATTCTAACTGCAGCTCTGAAAAGTCAGTTACTGGTCACTGGAAATTAGAAACACTTCCTATATTTAAGACATTACATCAAAAGCAGAAAACAACTATCTATGGTGAAACGGTGTGTTGCTTAGATAAACATTCATGTACATTTATGTCCAGGCTGCAGCTCTCAAAACGTATGAATGGTATAGCAACAATGACAGAAGTTGCCAAGTAGTTATGTACTGCAGGCATACTGCAGGCAGGAGCCCATTGCTGCCTTTTACAAATAATCTGTGACTCTTTGTCTGCTTTGTAGGTCTTATTTTGTCTGTCTATTTTTGTAGGTTCTTCCAGGTGTGAAGTCACAGCCATTGTACTCCTACATCTGACAATGCAGCAATCCAACAAAAGAAATGCATACTAGGTGATGTCCTGACAGAACTGCTAAGAGGGAGCCCCACACTGGTGTAGCAGAAAAACACCAGCGTGCTCTGGGAGACAGAGGCTCTGGGAAAGA
Source organism: Columba livia (assembly GCF_036013475.1). Classification (NCBI taxonomy): domain Eukaryota; kingdom Metazoa; phylum Chordata; class Aves; order Columbiformes; family Columbidae; genus Columba; species Columba livia. Next base: position 21,670,254 of record NC_088608.1, read on the forward strand.
ATAGAGATTACGAACTGCTGTGGCACCTCTCCACAGTAATGGTGGACAAAAGCAGGTGTTCAATGATCCAAGAGACCTGAAGGCCCCATACAGCTTCATTTTTATGCCCGGGGGAGTTTGTGTTCCAAACAGTATCAAATGCATCATTCAGCCCTCAGCAGTCACCTGTAGGTTGTCAAGTTTCCACCCCCATATAAACATGCAACCCCCTTGGACATCGTAGCTGTGCTAAAGATTGCTTCTGATTCTATACCAATCCACGCTTGCACCAAGTGGGCAAGAAGATGTGGAAGAGCAGGAAACAAGGAGAAATACAGGCAGGAGTTACTAATTGTGCTGCCTGAAATCTCTTCTGTATTACCAGTGTTCCATGAAGTACATTGCACTTTGTCTAACACTGTATTTTGCATTTTGTTCAGGTTTGGTTTATTTAACACTCTGTAAGCTTTCACATTTCTCCAATTCTATTTTTAAAACTATTTGTTTAAATGTTAGCTGGCAAAATTGGGCTTCATTTTTCAGTTCAATAAAATTATGTGTTTGCTCTTGTTATTGGCTGCTTTAACAGGGTACACCAGTTTGAGCTATAGGAATTCATGAAGGTCTTCCAAGATATATAGTTTTAGGATAAGTAAAATCCACTTGGGTAGAAGGTTCCATATGGGATAGTTGGGATGACTGGATGTAATCAAAGCTTGTTGAAAACATTGGGAACTGGGAGCATTTTGCAATTTGGAGATTTAGGTTCATAGAAGGTAGACTAAAATACATACTTATTTAATGTCAGTTTGCGGGCTTTACTGAGACAAAAGACATTTTATTAGACCAGCTCATATAACTGGAAAGAATGGACACATTTTGGGGCCTATGAATCCTTTTTTTGGAACTACATGTAATAAGCCTATGATCCCCTGTATGGAACTGACAGGCACTATGAAACTGATGCTTTGCGATCTCTAACATTTCAATATAAATCTGAAGGTTTTACAGTACTCTTTAACAAAACACTGATTTTGAAAACATAGCAGAGATTATTTCATTGTTTAAAACACAATGAGTAAAGGATTCCAGACAAGTAGGGAAAAAGATACATTACACAACTAAAATTGATCATGTATAAATAGTATGCTCTTTAAGCCACGTGATATTTTTTATGCATAGGGAGGCAGATTTATGTTTTTATTACACGCTGGTTTGCAATTAAAGAATAGAAATATTAACTTCATTTAAGCAATCAACAGAAAACTTAGTAACATTTTTATGACAACAACATGAGATTACCTGCTTGCCTCATGAGCTAATGACAATCTGGCATCCTTGGAAGTTCATGCATGAGTTCATTTGGCAGAAGATTCAGGGCTTAGATCTTCACTTCTCTTAGATGCTGTGACTTGTGAAACTTAAAATCTATGTTCTAGTTGCCATTGTGACTAAAATGATCAACCACTTAAGTCTGGAGAGCAGGTCACACCAAATCCATGCAAATTAAAGCTGAACATCATCACACAAGTGATGTTCAAGTCAAGTTTTTCTTTAAAGAGTCAGAGTTCAACTTCTATTTTTAGGAGAACAGAGAGAATAATGAAGAAATATATTTGCATCCCCATCCAATCTGGCTTGTTCTTCACGTCTCTGTGTAAAGTTTCCAACACTTTAGTAAGTCCTGGGTTTGAATTGGCAGATACTGTACTGAAACTATGTTAAGTTCCATAAAACTGTTTCTTTTCATTTTTTAAGCCTCTATTTAAGCATGAGTTATCAGGCAGCTCAAAGACTAGCCAGAATTACAAGTATTTTTTTCTGTTAATCAGTTAATTAATTTCTAATTTGTATGTGTTTTGACACTATCTATATTTCAAAAGTTAGCTAATAAAATACCAGGAAAGTAGTGTTGAATGTATGTTTGGGCATATCCTCTTACTACATATGACAGGCTTCAGAGCCAGCTGAATGTTCTACAGCAAAGGAAAAAGCAACTAAATACATGATTTGACAAGTGGTGTGTGTTGTCTCTTTTGCAATACTGTTTTGTTTTCTCCTGTTTTCCTCCATAACTTCCCTGCAATGGGCCTTTCCATACCTGTTGGAATAGTCTTAAGAAAAAGGCGCTCCCTTTCTTAGTTAGTGGACATTAGATATATTTGATGTTATTCAACAGAACAATGCCCAAATGCTCCCACATACTTAGGCCAGAGGCCATATATGAAACTGGTTAGCATCTGGTTTAGATTTACAGCACTCAGTGAATCCAATGATAAGTCAAGGGGATGATCATGGCAGAAGGTGCGCTCCAAGTACAATCCACCAGTATCTTTAACCATGCTGCTACTCCACATTTTCTGCATGCCCGGTCTGCCTCTTCATTTCAGTAGTATTCCTGCTTTATCTGTTCGTACTTGTGGCTGTGCCAGCTTATCTTTACGGCACGCCTGTAAATTCCATTCGCCCGTCAGTGTCCTCGCTTATCACAACCATCAACCTCCACTACAACCACAAGCACAAACCTCGCACACATCAGTTCCCCGAGCCGGGGAGAGCGGGGAGAGAGGGGAGAGCGGTGGGGCCGGGACCGGGGCGCTGCCCGGAGACAAGCGGACACATAAACGTCTTTGCTAAGGCAGGGTTCTGAACGCGAGGGGACGAAGCTCTCAGCCAGCTTGTAAAAACTGCTTTAAAAACAAAACCAAAACAAAATAACAAACAAACAAACAAAAGCAAAACCCCACCAAAACAAAACAGACAAGCAAGACCCTCCTCGAGAACCAGCAGCGCTACCACGGCCGTGGGTTGCGGAGTGCCACCCCGCTCCCGCCCCTCGGAGCGGCCTCCCCGCCGGGCGGGCAGCGGCTGCGGAGCGGTAACCGCCCGCCGCTCCGCCGGCCCGGAGCCCACCCCGCCCTCCCGGCCGGCCCCTCCTTCGCGGCGCTTGCTGCAGTGCACGGAGCTCGGAACATGGAGGGCTACGGGCGTTTCTTGGCGCTGCTGGTCTCGGCGCTGTCGGTCGGCTTCGTGGCGGTCATCCTCTCCCTCGTCTGGGTCTTCCACTACCGCGAAGGGCTGAGCTGGGACGGCGGAGCGGGGGAATTCAACTGGCACCCCGTCCTCATCATCACGGGCTTCGTCTTCATCCAGGGCATCGGTGCGTCAGGGTCCCGGGACTGGCGCGGAGCTACGGGGGAGAGGGGCTGCGGGGGCCGGGGCTGCGGGGACGGGGCTGCGGGGACGGTAGCGAGTGCCAGCGAGAACGCAGCTGTCCGCGCTGTGCGGCCGGAGCGCTGCAGGGAAGCCAGCGCTCCCCGAGAAGGGACAAAGGGTCCCTTGTAACAAGCCGAAACTGCTATATATGTTTTTTTCTGCAAGCACTTGTTTACCCTGGCCTGGGATTGCCTTGCACTTTGAGTAACGCTTGCGAGGTGTGTTTTCCTAGTTAGCCTGAAATTATGCAAGTTGAGAATGGAAATGCCAGAAATGCTGCCCTAGGACAGTTTCTCTCTTCTGGCTCCCTCTCTTCTGGCTCTGTCCCATGTCCCAAGAGGAGAAAGGAAAGTTCAGTACCACTGAAGCTAGATCCAGGAATGGTATTCGTGCCAAAGAAAATGTAGCACCATAGCCATAGTTAAAATGAAATTCATCAGCCCAGACTTAGCATAAATTATTGTGTAAAATAGATATTTTAAATTAATTCTTAATCCTGTTCCATAAATAGCATACAGTGATTATGATGCAATGTTGTTTTTTGTTGTTTTCTGTTTGGTTTGTTGGTTGTTTTTTTATAGAGTGTAAGAACTTTGGATTATATAGAGTTCCGCCCTGGACGTTTCCCTTTACGTTTATGACATGAACAGTATCTTTTTTTCCCACTCCACACAATTAGTATGTTAGGTCTTAAGCGCAAGGGTTGTTCCTTGATGTCAGCAGCAATACTGGAGTTTGAACTGTGTTTTTGCTGTTGGCGTAATTGGCTAATTGCAAGAAAATGACTAAATTAGACACACTGTAGTTGATAAACTGTATCAGCTTAGGAAAGAAAACTACAATGCTCTCAGCCAAGTTTAAAAAGCAGATAATGATACAGCACCACAGAGGAGCTTATCTAGCATGTGAATGTATTTAAACTAGAGGTAAATATTGAAAAAATTAGGGCACCTTTAAAATCCTACATCTGGGAGTGTCAATTTATGCTAATTGCATTAAAACTAATCAGGAATTTTGACACAGATGACAGCTTCCAATAGTAATTTTTAATAAAGTCATGGAAAAAATTATTGCGCGTTTCAACATGAAAAGAGAAAATGAAACATTAGTAACATCTCCAAGAAGGGCAGATAAATACTGCAGAGAACACTGGAAATTCTCCCATAGTTTTACCACTGGCTTTTGTGTGGAGAGGACAGGGAAGATTTTAGTATTCTTAAGTAATGAAGGACCTCTGGAGACTTACAGTATAAATGTAAGCAGGAGTATTTTTTCTTCATAATAGAAGACAAACTAGAATTTTGTCTAGACAAACTCAGAATTTCATTTTTAATAACCTTAATTACATTTGCTTCATTGCTGAATGATACATTGCATTCATCCAGCCAGAAAACTTGTCCAGCACATCCGGACTTTCTTTCCAGTGGAACATGTTGTTTGCATCACATGTGCGCTTGCTCTTTGGCGGGAGCCCCGCCAGGGGTTGGAAGATGCAGGAGGGGGTGGCTGTCTGGTTCTAGCTATGAAGGGAATGTTGTGATTTGAACATACACCGCAATTTTCTTTTTTTTTTTTTTCAATGGGAGTAGTGTGTGTTTTCAGCTTTCTGGCTTCAAGATACAAATTACTATTGAGCAATAAACAGTGTTTTGAAGTTGTTTTACATAATATTGCTCAATGGAGAAGTGTAATTTCAGGCTATAAATAAGCAATGAGAAACACCTGTTGACTTCACTAACATATATATGATCAAAGTACTGTATTTTACATAAGCATAGACTTTGTGAAGAAAATAGGGGTAGGTTTTCTGCAGCTTTTTCCTACACATTTTGTTGTTTTTTTTCCTCTGAAACTCAGTTTTTCTCTAGTCACAGAGTAAGGATGTTGCCTCAAGCCTTATATAGGTAAGGATATATGTAAAGTAAATGGAAGTTAACTGAACATCAAGAAAAGAAAAAAAAAACAAAACAGGAACATATCCAAGGAATCAACTGATAAGAGACCATTATTTGGGGAGGAAATTCTATTATATAACAAGAAAAGCAAAGTCAGAGACTGAAGGACTTATGTAGTAAATCAGATGAAATATCAACAGATAAGATACCACTGTGGACCTGATTCATATTTAGCTGATGGAAGTCTGCCATTGAATTCAAAGTAATTTGGATGAGACTGGAGAATAGGATGCCTCTTTGCACACACACAAAAAGTCTTTAAGTAGTTAAAAGTAGAAAGGACTTTCTAATAAATATCTTGGTTAAATTTGTGTGGAAAATTTGAAATAATAACCAAATCAACTGTTTCTTGAGCTCATTAAAGTCTATACAAGGACAGAAATGTTGTATTGATGCGTAGGAGGTAGAAGACATGACTGTAATAATGTGCATATTGGGAAGTAGATGTGCCCTGATAAAGTGCTGTCTGTATCATGTCAATCAAATTAAAAAGCTGTAGGCATGTTAATATTGTTACTATTTGTGGATCAGCATCAATAGGTAAATGTTACCTGACAAAACTCTGTCAGTGCACAGCAATTGTCCAGATGATTTTCTAGACTTGGAGTGGGAAAAACACAGGCAATAAAAGTCTGTGTGCATATTAGTACAGCAACATTTTTGAAAATAATAAGATAGGAAAAAGCATGAGGAAAAAATGAGTTTTAAGAAAGCCTTGAAGGAATAGTAGAATGATGAAATGGATTAAATAATAAGGAATTCTGTCTTATTTTACATGTGGAAATGTTGAACAATGACTGTAGACACCAGAGCATGTTCCAAAGGAGTACTTGCATGCTAGTTCATGTTTGGTCTGAAAATGATGTTTGGTTCTCTCCCAAAGGACTAATTAAGGAACCTATCAAGATGTAATGTAGAATAAATTATTTTTGAGGATTTCCCATTACTTGCCTAATAAAATAATATTTTTTTCTACAGAGATGTGACAATCTCTATTACAGACTGTGAAGTACCATAGTGGTTTTTAGGGTTGTGGAAAACTGAATAAAGAGTAGGTCAGAACAAGGAGGTAGTCTCTGTCTCACATCCTCCGATCAGTTCTCTACTGCTTATGAACCGTATGTAAACTCTATGCAATAAAGTGTACACTAAAAATCTTGGAAGATGCTTGCACAATTAATATTCCTCATCATACATGACATATAATGTCATACAATTTGTATTTTAAACAGGCTTAAAACATGAGGATGTAGCCTAACATCAGCAAGGTATTAATAAAGGAATACATGAGGAATGTTGCTTAGAAGTTCTTTACAGAGTGAAGAGAAGGAACAATCCTGGTCTGCCACATTGCCATGTGGTGTTACAGTGTCAATTAAATTTCATTTGTATGGATAAAATCACCTAGGTGGGTGAGGTGACCCAACAGCTCACTGAGGCTGAAATATTCCTACTTCTATCCTCCACTTCTCCCTTTCAGCTTTCTCCTTGCCTCAGACTTCATCTTCCTACTGGTTTGTTTGTGCCAGTTCTGGCCCTTGTCAGAATTAACTCAACTAGCTGGAAAGTAACACCTACCCACCCCAGGTACAGTTTTTGCCAGAATGGAATGTTGATTTGCCTGCACAAAGTGTCTCAGAAGTGCCATAGATGGGAGAAGAGAGATGCTGGGCAATGTGTGAGAGGAAGGAGAAAGAATGCAAATCTACTTTAAAGTAAGCATAGATTTTCATCTTGAAATACATCTAAAGATAATGCTTGCTCTGAGTTATCTCACAAACCTGATTACCTCTGCTTCAAACAACAAAACATCTATTCAAAGGAAAAACAGCTAATTCTGGAGCTTCGAACATCCAATGGGCTGCAGAATTCTCAAGAACTGGAAAGGCAAATCATTGCTTAGCTGTAAGGGTCTCATCACAGGCAACTTGTCAAGACACAGCTCTCTTGACAAGCTTAGTTTGAGTCCCTTTGAAATTATAAAGGGGCACTTGTCCATTCTGATGTTAAAATGATTCCCAAAGAATCTAGTGGGTGTTCAGAACTTGCTGAAGCAACAGGATCAGCCAAGAAGGAGCAGGAGAGGAAATAGGAGTGAAGAGGAACATTCCTTTCTGGCGGGTGCGAGGTGCTGTGCAGTGCACCTCCAGTGCACTCAGAACCACACTTGTGTCGTTTAAGTTGAAAGGCGTCTCACGAGCAATCCATTACACCTCCCTACAGAATGTGCAGCATGTGCTAGTCAGAAATACTAGAGGGCTAACTCTAGAATTTTGCTTTGTGCTTTTGGCAAAGAACAGGTGTCCCATGCTACATACAAAATATTGCAAGATTACTCTGCAGTATGTGACATGCTTTAAAATCACAGCTCAAAACAGGAGTGAGATCTCAGTAGAGAAGCTTTGTCTGAGGAAATCTAGACTGTCAGATTTCTTAACAGCAGTAGAGATGCTGTTGCTAGAGAAAGTTCTTCATGGGACTGCTTTAGCATGTTATGACTAAAAATGCTGTAACTGTGTATGTGCTTTTAATTAACTCAGGCTATTTTGAGATGAAATTACACAATGTCTGAGTCAGTTCTTAAGAGCTTGCACCACTGAAAGCAGGATCTTCCCCCTCCTTTCCCTTTTGTTCAGCAAATTGTCTTGCTTCCTCCTGCTGGTCAGAAAAACAAGACTTACAACAAAGGCAGCGGGAAGCACATAGAAATAGAGCAAAAGTGGTGATGGGGAAATGGGACTGTGTCTTTTCACAGTGACCAACAGTCAGATCTGCTCAAGTTGCAATGTGTAACACCACACACAGCCCTCAAGGAAAAAGGTTTAAACCAAGTTGTACTGTCATTCATATGTCCTGGGCTGTGGCATGTAACATGCTAATGCATGGTATTATTAACAAGTGTCCTAGCCATTAGTCTGTATTCCTTTCTTGTCTATCATACTGTTTATGGGAAAGAGCTCAGATAGAGATCTAAGACTATGTGGACACATGACTAGGGAGTTTTTGATAGTGATTTGGGAAGTTAAATCAATGAGATTACAGCATCTTATGCACCAAAGAAAAATTTTCTACAAATTTTTAGCTTGGACTTGACTCTGTGATCATGGACTGAAAACTGAGACCAGGACCTAGGCACATCTACTTCAACACATACAGAGTCCAGAACACTGCTGCACTTGGAATAAATATCGACAATACTATGGGCCATATTCTAAGATGGAGCTACGAGGATTTACTGGGAATACTCATGGGATGCTGAGGCTTGTTTGGGGCCTTTTTGGCATACCTGTTTACAAACTTGGAAATCACAATCACTACTACTAAATTAACTAATAATAGTCTGATTCAGGCAATTATTTCCATATCAACAAGATATAAGACTACCATATAACTTTTGGGGAACTGTTAAAGGTGATCATAAGATTGGTGTGCTGAATAATACCTATGTCATATAGACTGATTACTGTCAAACTGTCTTAAAAACCAAGGTTTCTATCTTCCTGATTTGTAGGATTTACTACTGTTACTTTTTAAAAGTAGAAAGCTGAGAACTACCTAAGTGCTGTGTATGTTTAAATACTCTAAGGGTCACTTTCATTCCAGCGTTACATTTTCACACACTATGTAAAAGCATACATTCATTTAAAATTTTATCGTAGTCTGGAAATTTCACTTGTGAACAGTATTTTCTTTGTGAATTATTTAGTGCAGGCGTCCAAGTAAAAAAAAAGAAAAAATGTAGAGAGAGCTTTGAAATTAGTAATTTATTATTATTCATCAAAACATGCAGTATGAATAGCCTATTAATTTTCCATAACCTATGCTTTTTGCATAAGAAGCTGGGGTTATGGAGAAGTATTAAGTAAGGCACATGAGAACCACTTATGTAAATTCTTAATCTTTGTATTTATCAGGTAATACTTTTTTTTTTTTCTGGTGCATATTTATTGCTTAATGTTTGGAAGAGGAACTTTTTAAAAAACATATATTTATTCTTTTGTTTTAGGACAGCTAATTATATATAAGGATTTGAATGTAGTTTCATAGGCAGAAAACTTAAATGAGGATGTGCTGAATGGGATGAATGGAGCTCAGTCTTTTTGCTCAGGCAAGACACTATGGATGTGGGCATTAGCCTTGATTGCTCAGCTGATCAGCTGTCCTCATAAATATTTGTCCCCTGCTATCTGAATATACTTGTGTGCTGTCATACGTGCAGAATTACTACCTAGTTTGTAATCAGATGTACCTGGGACTTCAGTGATCTAGTCTGGTCTGAGTGTGTCCCCTGTGGGAAGCACCTGGCTTATACGAGAGGCAGGGGACAGCTGTGGCAGGGAGGGAGCAGTGGAGACCTTGAGGAAAGAGCCTGGGAAGAAGCAACTCTAGGCTTCTGGAGTTAGATCACTAGAAATTGTTGGTTTTTTCACACTGGACAAAACCCTGGTTGCTGGAGTTATTAATGCAAACGTAGGCAAAATCCCCTTAGATTCATCTAACAGTGTTCGAAGAGTTGTAGTTGCCAAATCCTTTTGTCTTTTAAGAGTCAGATTATGATTCCCTTATGCTGAGTAGCATTTTCTCATTTAAATTATCCTATTAATATCAATGTAATAGCATATAAATATATATGCAATTAGAGAACAGCATTATCCAAAGATGGCAAAGAGAATAAACATTAAAAAATAATCTTGCACACTTTTTCTCAGTAGGTATTCTTCTGGATTTAAGAATTGGGCCCTGTTCTGCTAATCTGACAAGCAGCAGAAAAAAATCAAAATCCTGGTTGATCAGTTTGAGGAACAAGGAAGAGATGACACCAGATTGTTTACTGTTTTTTTGAAACATGCTTAAGTTTTTTTAAAAATTAGGAAGAAGTCTCTCTAAAAGCTATATTTAAACCTCAGTTGTATATTTGGAATATGTTATGCCATGTGTAGGAAAAAGCCTAGGCTTTTTTAGAGGATTAAATGTTGGATTTTCCTATAATTTACAATGTGACTATGTGAATGATGCATGATTATCAAAATCTGAGAGAAGTTATCCTGCAAGGCATAAAATCTTGTTTCTGTTCTTTCTTCAGCTATTATTGTGTACAGGTTGCCCTGGACATGGAAGTGCAGCAAACTCCTGATGAAGTTCATACACGCTGGATTAAATACCATAGCTATGATTCTTGCGATTGTTTCTCTGGTAGCCGTGTTTGAATACCACAATGCCGGCAACATTCCAAACATGTACAGTCTGCACAGCTGGATTGGGCTGACTGCTGTTATATTTTATTCTCTCCAGGTCAGAATATAACTGTATTTATAAACAGGTTGTAAATTTGAAGAATGTGTTGAATAATTCAGGCTCATTAATACACTCTAACTACTGGGATATCCATTTATATTCTGTCATTTGCCAAATTAGCATGTAAATGTGCAAATACTCGATCGTTGACTTCAAAGAAAAATGTATTTTAAAGCATGTTTCATTTATTTGCTAGGATCATGGCAGTTGATTTACTATTCAGTTACACAGTAGTGTGTTTCTAAGCTCTATAAACTGCTGAAGTTAAAGCAAGTGATTTGGTTTGTTGGCAGCATATTTAAATACAGTTAGTGCTTTCATTAAGGAAGCCTCAAATGAAGTAATTGTTTTTATTTTTTTCCAACTATCATAATTTTAAGTAGCAACTTCTTGGTCTCAAGCCTTGTGTTTGTCAGCAGAAGCAGTGCAGCAGGAAGCGATGCAGATCGAAAGGATCTGACAGCTCAATTAGCTACTGCTGGCTAACCAGTTCTCCTGAATCAGCAAAACTGTGATAAATGTTTGTGTGCGTGCTTTTACCCGCTCCTGTCGGCAGAGAATTAGAGTTACCATAATGGAGAATGAGCTAACTTCATATGCTTTGCATTTGGCATAGAAGAAGAGCAGGCATGCCCTGACAGTTAGTATACACATACAGATGTGATGTTTCTACATATACATTCTGAATTCTCTGTATTGTTATTACACTATGGAAATGTATTTTGTTCCATCAAATTCTGATATTTTTTTTTTCCCAAAACACTAACAGTAAAAAAATAAGACACTAATTATTTAGTGATCAAGCATAGAAAATCCCCAGCTGTGGGATTTGAGTTTTGGACTCCCATCCTTCACTGCTCAGGCTAGGAGGTACAGGAAATAATGTTGAAATAGCACGTTTAACACTTAGAAAAAATAAAGCATATTGCAGCATTGTGGAGTGTATTATTTGTAGTTGAACAACAGCTAATGAATGAACAATGTTAAGATTTTCCTTATCTTAATAATGCAGTTATTTCAGGGAAATCTGTGCTGCCACTTTACCAGGTATCAGCATTTTTTCTAATATTTAAGATAAAGAATTATTAATAATATCTTATTTCTACTTTTCACTTTTCCACTATAAACATGATCAATGGCATTTAATGCCTTGCTTGTCTCATCACTAGAACTGTGGTGTTACTTCCTCCAGACCAGGATGTAAGTCTCTAGGCAGACTTATGTTTGCTAAATGATTAAGCACTGTTGTTAAAAAATAGTCATGAAGTAGCATCTCTGTGAACACTTGGCATTTGCCAGAAAGGGTATGCTAAACTCAGAATTGAAAAATTATTGGGGGAGATTCTCACATAATACTATACCTACAGGAACCATGGTGTAAATATATTGTATTTACATCAAATGTATATTAATATAGTATAGCACAAGGATGTACATTTAAAAATAGGGCAGAAATGTAAAATGGAGACTGCCTCTTGGTAAGGAAGGTCTCTGAAAAGTAGTACTCGAAGATGACATGAAGCTCAAAATGAGTTGTCACAATGCTGTGACAACAGGAAAAGTAAATTCTCTAATAGGAGGTTATCTTAATCTCCATATATGGCATTGGTGAAACTAATATGAAATACTATGGATTTTTTTTTTTTTTAATGTAAAAACATAATAATTTGAAAAAGCAGATAAAAACTGGGAAAGTAATTTGGTAGCTGGAAAAACTATCTTCCAGTGGAAGACTTAAAAAACTCTAACTGTTTAGCTGATATAAAGAAGATTAAGAGATTACTTTATTACAATGTATTAAAAAGCTTCCCAGGGAGAAAATACCAGGCTCTTTAATGCAGCATGGAAAGACAAAACCAGGACTAAGGCTGGAAGTTAAAGCAAGATGAAATACAAATTCATGCACTGTTTCTAATTTAGCAGCAGGGGTGAGTAATGGCAGAACAAACTAAAAAAGGGAGACAACTTCAATATGATCAAGCAAGCCTGTGACTGCAACCATGTGACATGATGGGTCACCTTCCATCACAAAACTAGTGCTAACAGGAAGACTCATGTCCCCTGAGTAACTTCATGACACCCACACACATATTCATTCTGTAAATGCCAACTGATTGGTATCTATCTGTGTATATCTCTATATTGAGATATAGATCATTGCCTTTCTAAAGACATGTACTTTAATAAGGTCAAATTATTTAGTCCACTCAAGTCAGAAGGTTAGGCTGCCTTCTGATATTCATTTATGTGTAAATCTGTAACAGAAACAGAGAACATGAGCTGAAAAGACTGTAAAAATGTACCTACCCACACTTACAATGTATTAGTGAACTAGTGACACTGAAAACTTGTGTTTGCAGTACTTAGTTTGGTTGTAGTTTCAGCAGTATCAGTAAGTTTGGACACTGATATTAGGTGGGATCACTTATAAAATATTTCATGTCTGCTTCCCAGGTGCTAATCCAGAATTATTGCTTTGATTTTGAAGGGAAACACATTCAGAAATAAAACTGCCAATTCTTTACAAATTTGTATGTGAAGACATCTCGAAATGGAATTTCTGTGATGATTTTCATTCTGCTTGAAGTGCAGTGTGTTTCACATATAGCTTTAACTAAGAATCTGTTCTGTGTTTAGCTTTTCTTGGGTTTCGCCGTCTTTCTGCTCCCTTTTGCTCCAGTTCCTCTCCGAAGAGCTGTCATACCAATACATGTTTATTCGGGTCTTACCATCTTTGCAACGGTGATTGCAACAGCTCTCATGGGAATCACAGAAAAGCTTATATTTGCATTGTAAGTATTTGTTTTTCACTTGTTTATTAAGGTGCTTCCATTTGCACAGAATTATAACCATCTAGTATTGGGTCATTGGTTTGGTTTGGTTTGGTTTGGTTTGGTTTGGTTTGGTTTGGTTTGGTTTGGTTTACAAAGACCTCCTACCTAGTAGGAGACTGCTCTTCTTAGACCAGGATTGTCTTCAAAACAACTGACCTTTATTTTTCTTCCCTTCCAAAGGCAAAATCCTGCATATAGCTCTTCTCCACCAGAGGCAACTTTTGTCAACTGTCTTGGTCTTTTGCTTGTCATATTTGGTGCACTTATTTTGTGGATGGCAAGCAGGCCCCACTGGAAGCGCCCCCCAGAAGAGAATGCTAAAGCTCTGCTGCCCGTTGGAGGGACTGCCGAAGGCACAGAAGCGGAATCCACAATGACAGACGGGAGTCAGGCAGATAAAGCTGACCTGAGGATCAATAGTGATGCAGCCAGAAAACAAAACCTCAAGCTTGATGAAGCAGCCCAACGATCAACTATGTAAAGAAATTACACAGAATGAGAGTACTATTATACTGCCAAACCCCCCTGGTTTCTTCCGGTTTAATTATATTGATATATAAATAGGTTGGGATTTTAGTTTCCATATGGCTTGCTCAAAGATACTCATGTTTTCTGCATATGAATTTAAATTCCAATAAGTCCTGAACATGTTTTATTGGTTCATGCTCAGTCCTCATTTAAAAAATGAGGGTGTGAATGACATCACATAATGGGAAAAACACATAATTGAAAAATGTTTTCCATATCACTTCTTAATGCTTATATCTTTTAGAGTCATGAAAAATTAACAAGATCGAGACTTAGTTCTGCTCTGAGTGATTTTGCAGGTTACAAAACAGAGTCATGAAGTATACCAGATAGCAGAATTTAGTCGCTCACCCATAATTTTTCTAGTAATGTTCACTTTCTAAAGCCCTGATTGCTCAACCTGATTAACCCCCTCACCAACTACTAATATGTATCTGGGATCTGAGGTCATTCAGCACTTTGCAGAACTGCACCATAAAAATGTTAAGTCTAAAATTTTGAATTCAAAAAAAAAAATCAAAGTTTGCCATGTTTCCTTTAAAAACTTTTTAAAAAAATTTTTTAATCAAAAGGTATGTGTTGACTTTTTAACCAACTCTACCAAATATATTGTATATAGACAACATTTGGCTTTGGATCATGTGTGATCATTACTGAAATCTAAGGAAATTTTAGGACATACAAATGCAGAATTTGGCTTCTTTGGAAAGCTATAGATACACACAGAAGGCAGCATTTTACTATTTTTATTTGATAGGACAGCTCTATTGATTCATGGCACTAGACTAGAAATCAGGAGCTTAGAAACCAGAGAAGACTGCTAGCAGAAGAAAGGAGCCTGAAGTGAGAAATGCTGCCTCCAAGAAATAGCTGAGCTTTGCTGATTTGATTAAAATGCTACCTGTTCACTCAAAGGCAATTTTGGTATCTCTGTGCTGGCGTCAAAACAATTATTGTCATGGGCATGAAGACATACTTTAGTCTACAAGCACACTATTAAAAACTCCATGACTTTTTAATTTGAAGTTAAAGTGTTAAATAATGCAGTTTGAGTCTCTACTGGCACTTATTTTTACAGCTCTTTCTTTTAACCAGAGTATTGATGTATTATGCTCATTCATTATTTTCACAGATATAAACAATATTGATAATTTTTACTATCATAGAAGAATAATTATAGTAGATAATTTTCATTGCTCGTGTCCACAATAATGAGCCTTTCTATTATAAGCTCTTGTAAAAGTTGCAGAGCCCACTACAAGTCCAAAGTTACCACTGTTCATGTTGCAATATAGACAGTTTCAGACAGCATATAACTTCCTGGGTTTTTTAGACTACGTAAATTTTTATCTGCTATACCTTTTAAAAATGTTTAAACATATTAAACTTTAGCAAATATGCAATTCTTGAAATTCAGTGTTGCACTAGTACAAATAATTTTGGTCATGTGCCATTTTGGATCTTCTCTGACAAGAAGCACCTTGGTCCCTGTTGTGTGATTTGCAATAACATTTAATTATTTGGTGAATGCAGTGTAGAAAGCTAGCATAGTAAAATATTTGAAAAACTATTCTGCTGTACCATTTGGTACTCAAGGACTACATCCCAGAGTTCTGTGTTTTTACTTATGTATGTTTGTGGATGACTGAGACCCAACCTAGCATTGGTATATTGCTTCATTTGAGAAAATACATACTTTTAAATGCCATGGTGTAGCCTTCAGGTATGATGGAAGGAATACTACCCTATTGTGTGAACGCCCCTCCAGTCCTACTATGTGCAATGGATCAAACAGCTTTTTGACTGTTTTTCAAGTTCCATACTTTTATCTGTCCTCCCTAAAATGGTTCTGCACAGCTTTAACATAAAATCCAAATAGTACTGATAGCAGCTTTCTGAGAGGAAAACGAGCACTTGTTTTACATGACATTAGTGCATTAGTGCTCAACTGACATGACGTGATTATGTTATGCATCTTATTACAAATTTATACGTTGAATATTAAGTAGGAAGAGGGATTCACAGTAGCTTCTGGAGAACACTAAACTGTGCTGTCTTCTTCTGATCTTGTTATGTTCTGCTCAACAAGTCTGTTGTTTGGGGTTTTTTTGTGAAATCAGTAGGCATCTTACAGCTGCTGGATGCACATTTAGTCTTTGTGAGAGAGCACTGTTAACACTTTTCAAGTGTAACAGGTGAAGTGGCTTTTCATACTGCACTCACACAGGCAACAGCAGGTTAAGTTGGTATGTAGTGGCCTGTGAAAATGAGCTCATTCAATCCTTGCATAGTACTAAGTCATCTAATAAAAGCGTGTGTTTATGTGGTAGTTGCTTGTCTAAGGATTGTTCTGGAAGAAACTCTACAGTATATTGGGAAACAAAACAAAACACACATCTGTGATTTCTTTTGTTACAATACTGACTTGGACGTATTGAAATCAACAGCTTTTAGGTGGGTGGTTCTATATGCTGTTAAAATTAAGCTGTAGTAACCAGCATGCCTTCCATTTATTCCATGTTCAAGAGTCATGGTACTTGAAAAAGAACAGTGGCATTTCTTTACTTCTCTATTCTGATTATATAAACCTAATTGAAAATCAATGATTAGCAAACTTTTGAGGGTAGTCTGCCAGACTACCTTTTTGGTTTTTTTCAACTCTGAGGTTAAATGTGATAGTAGAAACTCAGTGGTGTTTGGAAGATTCTATTCTGGGAAATTATAATGATCAGTGATATCTCATGTGTATGAACTGTGGGATTCTGCCTGCTTTGGTCTTCAGAAGATCCTGGTGAGATGCAGTAGCTGTGGGCTCCTAAACCTTGCTCATCTTCTTGTGTGGAATTTAAAAGACTCAACATCCTATAGACTTTTGGCTTCAGTTCTAAACTGATTTAAAAGGTCTTTAGCTATCCTTGCAACATATGAGGTTAGTTCAAGTGCTAAATAAAAATACATAGGGCTTTGGAGAGTAATTTTCTCTAGAAAAAAAAGGCATTCCTAAAGCTGCTTCTCCAAGTGCCATTAACTTTCCTTTCATGCAACTTTTCTTACCTCTATTTATATGTAATATTAGCAACATGGAAAATTAAAAGGTGTATTTTCAAAGATATAAATGGGAGGTAGAACTCTAGCTTTTTAATCAGGATTTCTGTGCATGTTTGGAAATCTTCTACATTGTTGTTTTTACAGGGACATGATTGTAGAGCTTACACTCCAAGTTTGGGTTCCTATAAAAACATAGGAAGTTACAAAACCTAACATTAAAAGTGCTAATTTTTTAAGATGCTTGGAAAAAAAAATGAAATGTATTTACATGCTGTTATGCAGTACTGCTTACAGAAGCAGAACAGCATTTTTTCCAGCATTAATGAAACTGAGAACTGATGGTGTGAATTAGATTTTAAAACTGAATGTACAGTAATTACATGTATGCTTCTTACGACATGTAACCAAGAAGATTGCATATGATATTGTAAATACAGATTACTTGTTTACGTGGATATTTTATTGAGAGACTAAAAGATATTGCCAAATATTTTCTATTTCAGAACCCTTTTTTATGCCTCTGTTTCAGAAAATTCTTTCCACTGTTTCTAACTGTTCACAAGAACTTAATTATTTTATTGTTTTGTTATTCACGGTACATATTTGTAGATGAAAGCAAATATTTCATTACAATGCCTATTTTACTTATTCTTTTTTGTATGTTAATAAAAATGATTTTTCAAGCTTATGATACCACTGAGTACAAATTTATATTATGGTACTAAAATACAACTTTCTAAGTTTGGCAAAAGATCAAATTATTCTTATGATTACTTTTTTCTTAAATGGGAGGATAGTTATACAAAATGAATTAAATATTTTTAAATTTCAAGTATTCCTGATGGAATTTTGTACTCTGTAGTGTTAGAAGGATAGTCAGTATATAACAGAAAGTGAAGGAGTTCACCATATACAGAAAGAATCTGTATTTCACCTTTTGATCATAATAGAAATAGAAATTCCCCACACCAGTTTTTGGAGTGGAAAAAAAGACCCTAAACTATCCTCGGTCATAGAATCATAGAATGTCCTGAGTTGGAAGGCTGTAAAATCCAAACACACTCAGATAAATAGCAGCCAAACTGAATGCAGGGCAAAGGCTTTAACCCCATGGAATCTTCTGAGCTAGATTTAACAACTGCACATCAAGTTACTCCTCAACAGGTTATTGATCATAAAATGCTATTAATAGCAAAACTATCATGAGCATATCTGAAACAGGTAAGAATTAAGGCATGTTCTTTAGCTTAGTAAGATTAATTGGAAATTCTTCTAAAAGTGTAACACATAAGCAGATTATTCCTGAATATCATACAGCTGTTGGCTAAAACTTTTCAACATGATCATCATCATGGAAGACTAAAAAATACTGTTACAATTATCAGTATAGCAGAAAATTTGCTATATTCAAACCTGACAATTCCCTTTTGCTGAGAACTTATCTGTCTCCTCTAGGCTGGATTTTTTAGGGAAAGTTCTGGTAAAACAGTCCATATTTTTTCAATATGTTAATTACAAAATTCAGTAAAAGCTCAATTGTATTCACACTTGAAAGAGGGGACTCAAAATTTTGGCAGGAGGACTGCATTTGTGCGGAGAAGTGGGTTTTTTAAGTAGCTGATGGAACCCTTGTAACTTACATAAAGAGTTTTGCCTTGTGTTATGGTATGAGCAATGCTTCTGATCTCTGTATGACTAGTTGGCAGTAACAAAGGGTAAATTACTATACAGGAAGAGACGGAAGTCCAGGTCAGAAAAACTGAATGATAACCATTCCAAGCGATGCGGCTAACAGAAGAGTGGAGGTAAAAGTGAGAAATCCAGTTATTACTGTACACATATCTGAACTTTGGTTGTAACAAAAATGACAAGGCCATGGATATCTCTAATAGAAGTACAAACAACTGGTATAAATTTCAATGAGCTCACTTAGGTTTGCCAGATGTGGTCATCAGAGACTACCAACTAACATATGTTAGCTTGGGGCTTGAGTTGAGTCCATAGGCTGCTTGTTGGCTCTCAAATTCCATCTTTTGCCTATCACCAAGTCAAGCAACAGCTATAAATAGAGCTATCAGAAAATGGATAAAAGTGAAAATGTTTGCAATTCTTATTTCAATTTCCATTTAGCGGTACTCAAAGTCTGTAGGACATTATTAAATAGTGTGAATAATAAGCAGATTTTCAAATTTTTTTGTAGCAGACAATCCTTCTCACATGTGTGCAAAGCAGTAATCCACTAGGTGGCAAGCACTACCAAAATGGCCTTAGTTGATACAATATGAGTCATCTGCCTTAAAATAAAATTACAAGGTTGGTAGACATAAAACACACAGTCATGTCAGAATTTATGTATTATTTTAAAGGGCTCACTTCAGATACAGTATTTCTTCATCTCTGATGTTGGAAATCATTCTTTACTGTGCTCTGCCTCAGACTTCTTAAACTCCTATTTGTAACTTCTGCGCAAGTACGAGCTTGGAGAGAACATAGGACCCTGCACATTTAGTGATAAGCTCATATACAAGATATTCAAGTAGCAAGTATTAGACAAAACCAGGAACTTCCAGTACTTTTGCCATTTGATCTTGCATTCTCACATAAAATTTAAACCTGATAAAGTGAACATTAGTGCCAATTTCAAATAACCAAAAAGTAAAGCTCTTCCCTCTGATTCATGCTAACATCTTCTATTCTTAATATACTCTATTTGTGGACATGGACTTTGTAAGCATGTTTTCTGATATAATCCGCTGAATATACTGGTTTCAGTACCACTGAAAGACATTTTGTATGCGGTACACTAATGCTACCTTCTTGATCTGACTTGCTTACGTGTCCTCACAGGCTATACTGGAAGAGACTTTTTTCTCCTATAGCCAATTATGGCAGTGATTTCATGGTGTCAGTAACAGTGGGAGTACTGATGTAGACAGGGTACTGTGGTTTTTCACAAAGGTATTCATGTTTAGGCCAACAAAGTGGCAAAATTCAGTGTAATTCTGATTCTCCAGAACTTTACTCTCATTATTGCTATGACTATTGGATCTGGTAAAAACACTGTGTTAAAAGACTTCCAGTATAGGTATTATCCTAGCAATTCTCCTTGAGTGCTTGATCTTTTTGTTAAAAACACATCAGTTGCTGTCGCAGTTAAGGAATAGCTCATAGATCACTGTGGCAATGGGAGCACTAATACTGTCTGGCTACTGTTTCAGAGCAGCTATAGAGAATGGGATTAAAAATACAAGAAAATTTACATGAGGATTAATTGCTGTTATTACTGCATCTGTAATGAAGAATTTGAACAAAGTCTCAGTAACACACAGCCTCTGAAATAATTTTAGTCTGTCCCAAATGCAACGGATAATAATTTAGATAATGTTACAATTGTCGGGCCCTTGAACACGCTAATAGGCCTTAAAAGGCCTGGCCAGCTTCAACTGGAACCCTGACCCACACATGCAGGGGCTTTAATTAAGATCAATCTGGGTGCTTTAGTCCTTGCCTGTGCCCCAGTGGACCTGAATTCCTGGTCTGGTTTCTGCCTGAGCCCATGACCAGTGATCGCAGGACTCTGCCCCTCAGTGGGTCTGGTTATGACCTGCGAACTGACTTTCCACCGTGACTGTCAGCCTGCCTCAGCACCATGAATTTGCCTGACGATGTGGAACCCTGCTGCCATTTCCCTGCCTGCCCTGCTCCCAGCCAGCCCTCATTGCTCCCTGACAGCAATCCTGTATATTCAGCCTCTACTCTGCACTGCATAGATCAGTCTTCATGGACTATTTGCTGTAGACAAGCAGTGGCTTCTCCATTTATAACTATTTATTCCCTTCATATGGTTTTGTGGAAATACTTGGCTTTAAAAGCCTTAAAGTTACATTTTAGTTATAACTCACAAATAAAGGATGACGTGCATGAAGTGAATAAAGATGTTTGCTGGACAGTCACTAAATAAAAAATAAAGCACTTTTTATATGCTTTTATAGAGGGATAGGAAATTACATCACCCCTTCACAGGTCTCCATATTTACTAAGAGTAGCAGCTGGAAATGTATAAGTATGCTTCTTAAAGTCTGTAGCAATGTAAAATCAGAAACAAATCTTGTCCTCAATTTATTGCATCCTTTAAGCAGAAGTTGGAAGGGCCTTGCAAAACAAATCTGCAGCAGCTTTCACAGTGCTGCAGTAGAAGACTTCCTGGCTCTTTTGTCTGTACTGACAGTTACACAGCTGGTGACTGAAAATTACAACCGCTGCCCAGCGAAGGAGGCAGCATTATCGGTGGACTTGGACGAAATGTCTTTTGCTACCAAGCAGTGGGACCCAGCCAATGGAACTGCAAAAGCTGAGGAAGTATTTGTCTGTCCACGAGATCGTACATGTATAACCAAAAGCAGTATTTGTCTTGGAAGAATTTGCATACGGACCTAACCATTGCTGTCCTAGCCTCAAATAAATGAAAGGTCACAGACAACACAAGCAGTCAGTCATTCCCACACTAACAGGGGCTCAAATACACTTTGAAAAAAGGTATATTCAGGTAAGGATTGCTTCCAGAGTTTTCAGTGGACTTCAGAGACAGTAGAGTTCAATGTTATTCCAATCCCTGACTGTACCTGTACTCTGTTTTTACCTGCTTTTTCTAGAAATTCAAATATTCTGGCACATACAGCACTCATTTTGATTTCTTCCTTCATAAGCCTGTGCCAGTCACCAGGGAATCTTGCATACTCTTTGTGATTTTCAATTGCTACTCGGGTACTAACACAGAAATGAATATAGGAACCTCTATTAGGGAATCTACACATGGTTTGAGCTCTTCACAGCAATGCCCAGGTCTCCTTCCTAAGTTAAGAGGTGATTACAATCCTCTGAAGAGTTCAGACATTTCTTCACATTTTCCCTACAAATGGCATTATTTTGCACTTACTAACATTAAGCTTTCCAAGTCACTGAGTTACACATGCTCCATTCACTAAATGACAGTTCTTTCTTATTCCAAGCTCCCTTCTCCAGTTTTTCTAAGGACATTTTATTCCTACCTCTGTATTCCCTGAATTCCCTGTATTCCCTGCTCTAGCAAACAAAATCTTTATATCTCTGAGTATGTTTTCTCTGTTTTATAATCTTGGTAATCATTTTCCTGTTTAGGAGAGGGCAAGTCAGTTTAGTATGAATAACAGTTCCTCCTAAAGCCTTAAAGGACTAATTCAATCTCCAGTAAGCTCTTGTGGAATGCAATAAATGGATACAAAGTCATTTTGTACATCAGTTCAATATGTACAAATTCCGATTATATTACAAACCACACTTTTAGTTTTATTATGTTGTCAACATATTTGTATGACAGTTATGCATATTGTACTTGATCTTCCTTTGCCTGTCTCTAAAAATTTAAAATACCCCTAATGAAATTACTAGTAACATTTTTGAATATGTAGGACTGCAATAATAAAGAATACTTTGGGGTTTTGACTTAACGTATTGAATTTTCAATTAAAAATATTTTTTGTGGCTTTAGAGCCAATCTGTATGTAAAAATACATAAAATCTGTTCCACCAGCTACATCCAACAATTTTTGGTTACTATAAAACTGTAATTTGAGGT
This sequence comes from Columba livia, assembly GCF_036013475.1. Classification (NCBI taxonomy): domain Eukaryota; kingdom Metazoa; phylum Chordata; class Aves; order Columbiformes; family Columbidae; genus Columba; species Columba livia. Next base: position 21,692,723 of record NC_088608.1, read on the forward strand.
CAGTCCCATTTTAAGAGAAGATAGCTTGTGTAGCCTCTATGCAAAATGCTAGGAAAAACAGAAGCTTCCATTTGTTCTCTTTATAGATCTGTTTATTCAGAAAGAAGCTTTGAAATAAAAGGCTTTGAAAGGCTGGCAAGCTTGCTGAATAATGAGTTGTTATTCTTCGAAGGCATATTATCTTAAAAACTACAAGAAAACTTGAGTGTTTGTTGAGTGTTTCTAGTGAGTAGAACTCTTATTCTTCTGGGGAGAAAATAAAAGGAAGAGTTTGAGAGGATTTTTTTATTTGATTTTTTTTGGTTGTGGGTTTTGGTGGGCTTTTTTTTTTCTTTTTTTTTGTATTCCTCCTGGGGCTGCCTGTTGCTTTTATGTGGAAGTTTCCTGCTGATTTGACTTTTTATTCTGCTGTGAGACTGATGCCAAGATTTACATGATTGCTCTGGATAGGAACTGGATTTAGCATAAGGAAGATAACTGCTTTTCCCCTAGGGAGAGACAGAAAAGGGAAAGACAGAGTGGGGCATATAGACAATATTAGGTGAAGCTATATTCTTGGTCAATTATTTTATTCGGCTTCTATTTTAGATTAGGCTGCAACTAATAAAAGGTAGGAAAACTACTGGCCTCAAGCCAGGAACACAGATTAGCAAATAAACTATTTGCATTTTAGTGCAAATATCCAACTATAATGGAAACAATATACTGTTTTTATTTAGAGCTGACCATAGTGCATCTTGTAGCATATATGTAATTAAGAAAACTGCAATTAGAATTTGCCAAGTGGAGATTTGCCTAATATGTGGGGTCCTTCAGCAGAGATAAAAGGGTGATTGTAGAACTGTGCATCATTACAGTTATTTTAGCAATTAATTGTCTGTATAGTCTTTGCGCATTCTTTGATTTTGGATTACATGCTCTGAACGTTAAAATAGGGCTTAAGATTTTTACTCATAAAGATTTGTGCTCTAGACCCTTCACCAGCTGCGTTGTTCTTCTTTGACACGCTCCAGCACTTCAATGTCTTTCTTGTAAACAAGGGGCCCAAAACTGAACACAGTATTCAAGGTGGGGCCTCACCAGTGCCGAGTACAGTGGCACAATCACTTCCCTAGTCTTGCTGGCCACACTATTCCTGATACAAGTCAGGATGCTGTTGGCCTTCCTGGTCACCTGGACACACTGCTGGCTCGTGTTCAGCCAGCTGTCAATCAACACCTCCAGGTCCTTTTTTGCCAGGCAGCTTTCCAACCACTCTTCCCGAAGTGCTGCATGGGGCTGTTGTGACCCAAGCGCAGGATGACATTACTTCCCCTGCATTTGAGGCTCATATCTCTAATAACACAAGAGTTTAAAGTCTGACCTTAGTTACCTACTCCAAATTTAAGAGATTTAATTACTGTAGAGTTGATGGATATAAGCTTCTTAAACATGACTGTACTTCACAGGTAATCAAACTATCAATACAAAATATGAAGAAGGAAAAAGAATAAACATTAATTGGAGTAATATATTGCAATAGCTCCTTGACTGTAGGGAAATAAACTTTTTTTTCCTTTTACACTTCTTACCATGTACCTAGTTTTTTGGTACACACACACGCATATGGCCAGCTGGTGCTAGCTCCTTTGTAGGAGACAGACATACATTCTGAAGTCCAAATTTTTCAAAACAGCTTCTGATACTGTGTAAGTAAAAATCTTGTCATATGCTACACACCATACAGGTGTACATAAAATGGCAGGGTTTGCCACAGGCAGTAGGTAATTTAAGATATCTAAAAGCTAGCATTTAAGCCTACAGTTTGTCATGACCCAAAATTTATGGATTAACTTTAAAACCTTAAAAAAGTTAACTATAAACACAGAACATGCTAAATCTATTATTTTTGCCAAATGTCAAATTGTCTTTTATTTTGGACTATACATTTACACACCTAATAATGGCCTAATAAATCACCTCCAACTGCATAAGCAGCTGTAGAAATTCAGAGGTGCTTGACTCTCACAATTAGAGAGTTCTTTCTGGAAGCAGAGTTTTTTCTTTAATGTGTATCCTCCTGACTGAGAGATACTAGAATAGCTTAGAAATGGCATAATTCTACACACTGAAGGTTTTTCTGAAAAGGAGTTGCCTTGACTACTGAGTATGCACGTATGCATATATATACATAAATACACGCACTACAGTGTATATTCTGTAGAAGTCACACTTTGCTACAGTTTTTCTTCCACTGACTTATGCAAAGACAGGAATTGAAGTAGTGTTCTAGCCAACTGTGTTCCCAGCCTTTCAGGTGACGCTACTACAGCAGTGTCCTAGCTCAGAATGCCATACTCCACCGCTGTCTTTACAACCACATAGCCTTAAGAAAGTAACTTGGAGATGCCACTGTTCACTCTCTTACCCTCTCCACAGTTTCTGCTGACATTGTAAGTAATTTTATATAATTTTAGCACTGTGTAAGCAGTGGACTATCAGAAGCTTGGATGTTTACATTCAAAGTTACAGTGCAGCCACAGGATATAACTATCAGAGCTGTTACAAAGTGCTAGTTAATAAAAAAATTAAGGACATTCTCCCTGAATATGTGGGGAGTTTTGTGGGTTTTTTTCCCTCAATTGTATTGAGGAGGACATCTTAAGATTGTTTTTTGCTTACTGCCAAAGTTATAAGATAAATCATATAAGCTGGATTTCAGTATGCATTTTACTTTAAAACAGTTTTTTTGATACACTGAGGTGTAGATGCACTTTTCCTCCAAAATAAAGGCATAGAGGTATTCTATGAATACTGTCCATATTTCAAAGGCTTATAAATCCCATATGTCTATTGTTTACATAATAGGAGTTTTTCCCAATTATTTGCCTCAAGTTTGACTTAGAAACTGAATGTTAACCACATTTTTTATATGCATTAACTAGCAGGGCAGCTTTACATGCCATCATTTTGTTTGCACTGAGGGAACTGACTGTTCTTCTAAATGGAAGGCAGTGATTCATTTTTGATGCCTTAAAAGTATAATAAAATCCAGCTAACACTCATTCAAAGATATATCTACACTGGAAAAACGCTGCACAATTAGATATGGTAAAAGCCAAATTCCCAAGTGCTACTCTGCATAACTGCCCTTCAGGTATTTTTAGTGTATATTTAGGTATGAGTTAGCTTCTGCACATTTCAGACGGTCATCCTTGCATTCTGTTTGTAGTAAAAGTAAAAAAGCCAGCCAGAACATATAAACATTTGCTATGATTTAAGTGTTGCTTACTGATAAACTTATCATCAGTTGCCTAAGCAGTTGTCTAAGTTGTTGAGATACTGTTCTGCCAGCTCTCTGGAGCTGTTCCCTTAAAACTATCTTGTTCGATGACACTTATCAAAACTTGACAGTGCTTCAGTCACTGATATGCTGAAATCACTGTCTATCGTATTAGCCAACATTGTCTTATGTTTTTTTTAATACTAAACACTCTACCTTTGTCCAACCTATTTTATACTTGGACTATAGGATCCTTCAGTAAAGAACCATCTTTTTTCTTTTTATTTGTACAGCCTATTGTACAGCAAATTCCTTGTTCCTGACTAAGATCCCTATTTATGTCAGTAATATAGACAAAATAATAAGAAGAAAGCTTTTCACTGAGTACAGTAGATAAGGTCCAAAGTATTGACTTCAACTGAGGTCTATGACTGAAGGTGTAAGGCAATCAGGCTTACATTTCTACAATAAAAGCATCTGTATATCACCCCAAAGATGAAATTATTAATACTTCCGCTTTGCTTGAAATAAACACACTTTCTGGATGAGATTTTTCATTAACATTCCACAAGTCAATGTTGTTTATTACAGTGTTATCACACACATGCAGTCATTTGTGATAGAATAAACAAAATAAAAAGTATTTTATGTTTCACTGGGTCAAAAAGCATTGGCAAAGATGTGCTGCAATTCATTTCATGTTACTGGAAATCTAGTTTTCATAAACATGAAGCTTCCCTTCTGGATATATAATCAAATCACATCAAATTTGATGTCAGAGAGCGTATCTAATTAGTGTTCATTGACCTGAATATATGTTTATGTTTCTTAGCTGCTCTTGTAAGTTTTACAACAGCTTTTTTCATTAAAAGTTAGGAAAAATATTTAACCATATCTTAACTGGCCTCTTCTGCACAGTTCTGGTTGCTAGGCTATTCTGCTAAAACATCTTGAGTCTTCAGAACAGTTTTGTGTATGACAAGCTCTAGTCTGTTATCTTTATGCAACTGGACACAGGACTGTAAAAAAAATAAAAAAAGTTATGAAGGCTTGCAGAATTAACGGAATAGCCTTAATTGTGTGCATTTGTGTTCTCTATGGGGTCACTCAATGAAACATTGGTGAAAATTGATGAAACAAACATATTCTGTCTTACACTAAGAGAAGAAAAAGTACATGGACAGAAGAACTTCCATGACATCCTGCCTCTTGTTTCTGATTCATAACTTCCTCTTCCATCACTGTAATGTGTCAGCAGTGTTATGTGGTGAACTGCATTAGAATACTGGTCTAGTTCTACACATGATCACAAAATCAAACAGCCCAATTAAGAAAAGAATATGTGCAAGAATGGGTGTTCACAGAGAGCTACTTTAGCCAGGAGAGCCAAGGTAAGAAATGTTTGTGTAAACCATATCCTAAGTTGAAATGACATATGTTAGTAACTTAGGAGATACTGTAAAAGGGATCTCCACTTGTTCGATTAGCAATTAATTAAGTTTAATTAAAAGGGTATTTAGCTAAAAAAACTTTTTAGTGCAAAAAAGGCTTATAAATGAAAGATAATTAAAGGATGACTTGGATACAATCACACTTTTTGCACTGGTGAAGGCAATCAGGGAACAGTGTTTAAGACCTCCAGCCCTGAGCCCTGGGAAACACCATTCGTGACCAGATGCCAACTGGATTTGGCTCCATTCACCACAGCTCTTTGGGCCTGGCCCTCCAGCCAGTTCTTTATCCATTGCAGAGTACACCCACCCAGGCCATGAGCTGCCAGCTTCTTCAGGAGAATGCTGTGGGATACGGTGCCAAAAGCCTTACTGAAGTCTGAGTACACAACATCTACAGCCTTTTAAAAAGTCAGAGCACCAAGGTCTAATTAGTATTCTGAAATAAATCCTTTAAAAAGGGAAACCTGGGGAAAATGTACTTTTGTATACTACAGCACAGTGCAGAGACCTTTGGCGTACTGATGACAGAATCTGCAGATTCCCTTTAAGCTCTCTAGGGAATCCTACAAATTTCAGATGCAGTAGTCCATGGTTGAGTTTCTTGCTGGAATGGATTGTTCACAAGTAGGGATAATCCTTCATTTGATGTTTACTCACTTGGATACATTTCTGTATTCCATACTGACCATATCAGGCTTTGCCATGCTTATTTATTGTTGCCAGAATGCACTCCTGCATTAGCTGGTTTTATTACACTTATATAGTTGAAATGGCACCTTTTATTCCATGACCCTCTTTTCATTAGCTTAAAATAACTTTTCAAAACAATTACCTCCAAACCAATATTTCTCATGCTTGTTTTCACACTAACAGTCACATTTTTACTATTTTTAGTTTGAAGAAAATGCATTCAGTAGTTTTCGAGGCTCAGGCTTTCAAACATACACAGATACAGTTGTTTTTGTTAAATATTTACCAATTACAACAGTTCCTTATTTCTATTCGAATTTGTTGTTTTTTCCTCCCCTAATTATAAACAAGTAATATATAATAACTCCTCAAACACCACTTTCAAAATATTTTTTATTTGAAATTCCTCCTGAAGTTTGTCTCCTCCCTGGTTCTGCTAAAGTTATAAAGTATTTAGAGCACCTTTTGACTTGACTTACTATCTGAATTTATTAAATAAAATTAATAATAATCTCAATATTGTTATTATATGAATTATGCATAAGTTAATATACATACATATATATGTGTATTGATATATTACCTACATTACATGATTGTAATTTATATAATCATAAATATATTGTATTACAATATATCAATTAAAATGTATCTTATTTACACAAAATAGATGTTAACATAATTTGAAATCTATAACAGCTATGTAAAAGGCTAAGATTTGAAAAGAATATGCTGTTCTCTAAGTAAATACAGCGCAGTGTAGCATAACATGTATCACCGCATTATACGACCTCACGGTCAGTTTTACCTTAAACAATAATGCAGTTTAAGGAAACAGATTATTGAGCCTGAAAACTGATAGGAGCCTGAAAAGATAGGAGAAATAGAAAAATTAGCTTTATGCAAACCTTATGCTGTACTTACGCTGCCAGGTTGTGTCATGTACTCTTCAGCCATCACTGACTCTCCTGTGAACAACAGAAGATTCAAAAGAAATCCAAATCAGAATAAACCACAGTTTTACAGTAAAAATTGCTTAGTCTGCCCTAATGATTTTACTTTGGGTTATCCACTATTACTGAACTGACAAATTTAGTATTAGTTAAGAAACTTCTAAAAGCATTTCCAACATTTTCCTAGCAGACACTGAATCAGAATTTTCAATTGCTATAGTACCATAAAAAAGTCTACCTAAAATGTATTTTGGCCCAATGCCTAAGAGCAATTTCCCATCTCTCAGCTTTCTAGTAGCAGCTCTGTTCTTCACAGTTCCAAAACAATTCAAATACTCAAGAAGTCATATCAGCATTCTGTTGAATCCTACACGTTTCAACAAATAAAATAAGGTGATTTGACAATCCCAGATACAGCTTAATCTTTTTGGATAAATAAAAAGCCAGTAAATTCGAAGCATTTCCTCTATTTTAATAAAATAAACTCCAATATCTAATTGATTAGTTTCCAACACTAATGTAGAGACAGATTTTTGAAGGCATGAAAGCCTATTAAGAATGCATCTAATTGATTTTCAGAAAGAGTTGAGGACTTGATCCTGCATTCACTGCAGTTAGTGAAATTTCCATTGATTTAAATAAGAACAGATTCATACCTGCAGAGACTAGCTGCTATTTGTGCCTTTCACATTATCCCTTCCATAGCTAGAGATCTTTTCCCTTTTTTTTTTGCACAAATGATCTACATACTCGATACGAAGTAAAAACACTAAGAGTATATCTTCATGTCAGAACAAAAGAGGGAAAAATACTGATTTTGCACATACACTTAGTATAATTTACCTCGTATTACAAAAAAATAACAAGCCACATTTGCAAAGAAAGGTAATGAAAGTTTTTATACTGAAGATGAGCAAACACACTGTAACTGCCATTCAGTTTTATGATAGCTCTCTTCACTGAAGTAAGTGAGATTACTTATGAGTAAAACAACTGAAGTATTGCACACATAGTTTAGTTTCTAGGTATTCAGAAGTAAATAAGTTTACTCAAACAAGTTTGAGTAATTATTAATCAAACTATTGCTTTTCTGCTGCAAAAGTGAAGAAAATGTAATTAAATATTCAGATCTATCAATTGATTGAATACATGACCAATAAATGAAACACTGTGATTCTATTCTATTTTATTTAGTAGAGAAATGCAACCGAATATTTAAAGTGTATTACTATCTAGTGAATAACTGCCTTTTAAGAGAACGGTCATCCTGATATATGCAAATGTCAAAAAGTATCGGTAGTGTTAGAATTCCAAATTATTCTAGATGAAACAATAATTAGGTATAAAAAAATTCACAGTTTTGTTCAACACAGTAAAGGATCAATTTCATCTAAAGGCAAGTGGAGTGTACACCATATCATCTGATCCAAATAAGTTACTTCCTTGATTCAAATGCAAAATGCCTATTCCTATTGCAGATGGAATTTACCAGGACAAAATGTTCAATGGAAAGATTACATTTCCAGTGGGGCAGAAAGGTATTTGTCAGTGTCTCATTACAGCTCTGATACAAACATCTTGGATTTCAATTAGCTTTGAGATAGAATGGCAATAATCCAGCCCTGAGACTACAGACAGATCTTCGTTTCTTACAACATTATATGTGGATTTTTGTTCCATTTGCAATGATATTGTAAGATTTCCAAAAGAAAAGAAACAGAAGGAAATAACATTCCAGTCATTTTAATGTCAGAGATATCACTTAGTGCTGTCTGTCTGATAACTTTGCACTGGGAGGTGAGGGTGACATCATTTACATTTTTTCCAGCATAAATGAAAAGTGTTGAATTCCTTGAACCGTAAGTGTCCCATCAGTTGTTCTACTCTCACTGTCCCACCTCCTATTATTAACATACCATAGCCAGTCTAGTGCATTTGAAGTGCATTTGATTCTTTTCTATGAAAAGTAATTTGCCTTCTCAATGGAAATAAATACCTAAGTTGCTTTAGTATATTTCAGGAGTACAAACAATGGCCCACAGAAATTTCCACTCTACAGAGGTCATCTTTTAACTTTACAAATTTAGAATTTGCAGTCATTTAAAATGCTTACTTCTAAATATAATTTGGTATTTAAGAAAACTAGTATGTTCTTCTGAGTTGATCACAGAACTAGGAGTTGGAAGGGCAGTTTTTAACTGTCACTTGAATTTCTGTGACTGATTTCGAGTTAATGCCTATGAAGCTCTGGATAATATTTGTCACCCTTTATACCTGCATCATGAGGGTAACTGTGTCAGCTTACGAAATGTGGCAGAAGAAAAAGCTCAGAAATAATGCAGTTAATAATTCAGTTATTGATTTTTTTGTTAATAAAGAAGTTATAACCTGTGATATACAGAGAGGATTTTGATAGCACTCCAAATTTTATACTGTGCCTTCCATTCAAAAAGCTTCCTTTCAAACATCAATTCAATTTGCTTTAGTTGTAAGAAATATTGTTACTGAAATAAATACAGTTAATTTGACACATTAAGAAACCAATACTAGGAGAAAATAAATATATGTCTGTCACCTAGGAACCAGTGGCAAAAACTACTGGTGGCAAAACGTCACTTTTCCTCCTTTGATATCAAGGTGAAAAAGACATGAATTAAGTCACTTGCCCCCACAATTCCAGAGCAAAGATAAGAGCTGGGAAAATGGTCCATTTTAAGATTAATTGTTCTAGGTACTAGCCACAAGCTTCTTTCTCCCAGAGAAATTCTACAAAATGCTTGATTTATCAGTAAACATAAAAATTATAAACATAAAATTATAAAATCTAATGATCTGTATTTTTTACTTCATCTTGAACTCTAAATGGCTTTTGAAAATATATCACAACAGTTGGTCAGTAAGTGTCTGTGGACATATACAATGAATTAAGCAAGCATCTATAATGGATTTTTTCCTCACTCCTGAATTGTAGCCACCTTCAGGGTAATGAATAGCAAGAAAAGATATAATACTTTCTAGCTATAGTGAAACAAAAAATAATTTTCCTGATTAGTGAGAGTACTGCTTATATATCACATACTTCTACTGACTGAAAAGATCTGTTAATGTTTTGCTTCTACATACATATTTGTAAATATGTGTTGGATTTGCTAGCATTACTAGCATACATAATACTAACATATTTAACATACATAATACTAACTAATTTTTATCACATTGCTATAAAAAACTTCAGGTTTAACAGGTTAGACTGCTTTGTATATGTAATGCAGAACAAGACCTGCCAAACTATACATGTAGTTTTTTTTCCAACAATATCTGAACATATACTGTTTCCTGTAAAATAAATGGACTTCCCTAGCTATAAACATGTATTTTATGTTTTATTATGGTGAAATGAAATTTAGATTATATAAAACTATTTCAATGCAAGTATCATGTAGTTGAATTTTTTTTCCAAATGGTTTAATTTTTGCAGAAAAGCAGAGTTTGATTGTAAACTACTAAAGCTGCATAAGATTCCAGATTGCTGTTTCACAATAAGGTCTTGCATAAGAATAATTAAATCAGTTGGTTTTTTTTTCTTTCTGTACTCACAGCACCATAGAGACACAGACTTGGAAAGGGCATCCAGAGATTTAGTCCAACCTGCTTTAGCAGAATCATTGTACTTGAACATATAATAGTTGTCCACTCTCTCACTAAAACTATCCAGATAGAAGAGATTCCAGTAGAAAATTTAACAAAACAAAACCAGAAACCGCTTTCTCTGAGACAAACAGCTTCCAATCTTATACAACTTTTTCTGACAGAAATGACAGATTTGACTACACAGAAAATTGAACAGAGAGTGCTCAAGACCTGTGATGAGGCCTATGGTTAAAAATGTTTACTGGATAAAAATTTCCCAGCAGCAGAGTATTCACTTATACACATACATACCAGAAAAATATACCTTATTTGTAGGAAATTGTATACTTCTTTCAGCCTTTAAAAAACTCAGATTAGCAGTCGTTTAAATTTCTAACATTATATTATGCATGCATTTCATCATCTTATGGTTTTCTTGAGTCTTGAAATCATGTGTCATGAGAAAGATGTACACCTAAGTCTATACAAATTCACACATCCATATTTCATTTACAGGCTTTACAGAAGGACAGAAGGCCTTTTGCAGTTTTTTCTCTCTGTCTTAATACAGATGCACTAATGTAATTGATGTACCATTCAAACCTAAACAGATGATTTCTGGTAAAAGTATTTTTTTTAAAACCAAACTTTTGCACAGATCAGACTACTTAACAAGAAAACCAAACCATTTGTCAGATAGATTGAATAAGAGGAGATTAGAGTGGTCAATTTTTGTTCAAAGTAGAAAGATCCAATTTATCCTGATTAAAAAAACAAACCAAATCAAACCACAGGTTAAGGCAATATGATGTGTTTGTCTAGAAAACCAATCTACAAATAAAACAAAGCAAATCCTGTTTGTTTGGAGTATATAAAATTGAACTGTTAGTCCTAAACTAGAAAGTAGATGGGTTAGCTATCTAAATCTGGCTTACTGTATATTATATGTGGTTTGAATTTTAAACTTTTTCATAGGAACGCACAAAAACATTTGCAGATTCTCAGTGACTGATTTTAACATTTTTGAAATGCAACAAAAATCCAAATCAAACTCAAATACAGTTTAGCTACAACAGTCTTCACTGACAGCCAACCAGATTTTTAAAATAGGGTTTTTTGCATAGAAACTGTTGCAAGATCCACAGGAAATCCCCTTACAAACATTCCAAATGATGTAAGGTTAAACACCACTGTTAGCACATTACCTCTGTGAACAAGGAGAATGAAGTTCTGTCATACTCTGGTATAATAAATACTCAGCCAGAGAAGGGCTACTTCCAGTTTGGACCAAGTCTCTCTAGATTTGTTTGGGACATGGAACACCTCCCTGTTATGTTGTCCCTTCTCACTGCATTTGCCCTGCCACTTGTGATATGTTCCAGCAGGGTACTTATTGTGAACCAGATGGCTGCAGGAATTGTCACAGGAGATTTACTGCACCATCTCCTTTCTGATGAGGTGTTTTATAAATAGGGCCTAGGAGCTTGGGTTCTGTTAGTAATAAATACATTTCTGACTATCTGCTGCCCTGCAACTTATGTTAAAAGCAAAGATTTGTTTAAGATTAAAAGTAGGAGATTTCTGATAAAATTTTTACATTAAAAATTGCTGTTTATGTGTTCAGACCTCCTACCAACACAGTAGCAAGTATTTTATTAAAGACTCCAAAAAAGGAACAAACTCTATCTTTACTTACATGACTGACAGCAGTAAAATTACCCCATGGCACCAGTCTTAACTGAATAGAAGTGAGTCTGTGACTCAACTAATTCTCAAATGAATGTGAAAACATGAGAAGTTAACTGTTACAGCTAACAGTTACAAAAGAATAAATATTATTTTATTGTAATAACAGAAGAGTGGAAGCTAGGAATGCTAAATTCTAACCCTGTGGTCTTGTCAGTTAGTCTTTTTAGCTCTCTTGTTTAATTTGTAAATAATTATGAAGTACTTGATATGGGCAATTATTTAACATTTATAGAATGAGAATGAGTTAGTATGCCTTTGTTCATATTAATTCTAATCTAAAACATACCTTGAGATTATATAAGATACTCCTTTTGCTTACATACAGCAAAATAACTGAATTCCTAATTGAGAGTTTTAAAAAGCCCCTGAAAAAAAGTGAACACTTTCTCTCTCCTTATTTATCCTATTATCTTTTTGGGCAACAGTGCTAGCATAATACATACGAAAGGAAATCTGTTATCTTAACAAGTATTCAAATGTATTCTCCCTTTGATGAATACACAAAACTTCCATAAATGTTAAAGGGAGATAGGTGCACAAACTGAGGGTAGAATACAGCCTTGCATACAACAGATCTGAAAATAGTTCCTTTTGGCTGATCTCTTGGCAGTTTTCATAGTCTCTAACCATTAAACCTAGTGCAGGTTTTGGTGCATTACAGGTTCCCTTAAGAAGCTCTCATTATCTCCTATCTTCTTAACCATATAATAGAAAAAAATGAGAGTACCATACACACACCACGCCGAAGAAGGAGAACTTGCCTTGAAATTTTTCGACTGGTAAAGCTATTTTCTATAATACTTAGTGAATCACTCTTAAGTGCTGGACCATTCACTAGTGTATGTGTTTTGTGCCAAAGGTTACCAGATTGCGAAAGTGTTTCCATCTCAGAAAGGACTCATCATTCAACATCACCTCATTTTGGCACAACAGAAAAAAAATATGTCCATTTAACAGGAATAGGAAAGGAGGGAGAAGGACAGACAGAAACCTGCATTAACAATGCAGCAAATTCTCTAAGGGAAAAATACAGACTGTTAAAAGATACTAGCAAAGTTATAGCTTTATATTATGGAATGAGATCTTGCTGATAATCTCAATTCCCTAAGTCTGTAATACGGACTTTTCATTTTCCTGAAATATGAGAAAAAAAGAAAATTAAAATGGAGTCTTAATATAGAAAGGTAGGCCAGAGACTGCCTTTTCCCAGTCCCTCATACTGCTAGAGAGGACAGTGCAGCTGTGGCACTTCCTTGAGGAGGGAAGGAGGGAACCACCCTCTCCAGCATAGACCTTGGGCTCATGATCCAGAGCAAATCGCTGTTCTCCAGTAGCACAATGAGGTGACAAAACAAGGTGAGGGCCTGCGAGCCTTTGCTATCGAGCCTTCTTCTGATTCAGGCAGCACGAAGTCTGATCCTGAAGAGCAGAAGCTCTTCTAAATCAAATGATATCTTACTTTGTTTAGTCTGGATTCCTGCCCATCTGCAGTAAAGACCTGATTTATCTTTATAATTTCTTTATATGTCTTAAAATAACTCCTCAATAATACACAAATTCTGTTTACATGGGTATACAATTGCTGTTAAAGCTGACGTTCATGTCTTAACTAAGCCCTGTTCATCCTAGACCCAGTGCACAGGATTGATGTGTAAAATCGCCTACAAGCTGTTTTCCTGGTCCCAGATACAAAGAAGGTCCAGCTCACAGTATAACTCCTCCACATTCTTAGAGACCATTATCAAATTGGGGTTTACTCTACCAAAAGGTGCTGACACCAGGAAGCTGAGGCAAGAAGAAAATACTCACTTGTAAACATCTACAACCAGTATGTTTTCTCTAACTGTGCTCCCACCATATACCTCAAGAGCCTTCCAGCCGACGAAAAATACATCAGATTATTTAAACTGCTATTACCTGTGAAATCAGTGAGTGCTAAAAAGAAAATCACAAATTTATTTGTATAGAGTTAGCATTCTGTCACTGTTTGTGTCACTGCTAAACTGACCCAGATAGAACTACTTGAAATCTATAGCTATCATTTACAAAGGAAAAGGGGGATGTTAGTGCTGCAAAAATTAGCTGTTGTAGTTTCTTGGTTCTAAAATGAAGGACTAATGTAAAAAATAACATGACCTTCAGCAGGTGTATGTAGGTTCAGGACCAAGAAATACACTTAAATGTTGAAGATCAATTACCAAAAATCAATTGGCTAAATTGAATACAAATGTGAAATATCTGGCTCCTACATCCATAATTTTAAACGGGAATTTGAAAAATATTACTGGAAAGCTTCAAATAGAAATTAATATTTTATGGCCAAGCAAAAAGCATATGTAAAATATGAAATAAACCACACATTCCTGTTCCGAGGTACACACATTACACATTATTGTAAATGATATTAGAAAATTCAGGCAAATAAATTCTAAGATGACAGCTGTTGTTGGAAGTTCATTACTATCATGTTCATATTTCCATCTCGGAAGAAAAATGCAACCCCCTCTCTTGCACATCATACAATTTTCTTTGACAGTTTCACTTATCATTTCTCTGAAAGGTAACACCCACGCTCTTACAAAATGCTTTGGGGTTATACAATGATCAGAAGCCATCTAGACAACAGATGGTTTTTCTAATTTTTCTTAGGGTATAGTATGAACCCTGACTCACATGGAAGATTGCAGAGGAGTAAATAATCAACACTGACTTCTGCAGCAATTGAAGTTCTCCTGGGAGTTACCCACTGAAGTACCAACCAACCTGTTCAGTTTATGATACAGAAGAGGACGGCACCCTCACAGATCTTGACTGAAAATGCAATCTTTTTCCAGTACTTATCAACAGGAGTTCAGAAGGTATACTCACCAGGCAGAAATGTTTGCAGATCCAGTGATTTTAAATAATTTATTCCAATTTGTAATAGCAGAAAATCTAATCCTCTCTGGAGCCAATATTGCCGCTAAAAACTTTATTTCATGGTGTTGTGAATACATGCTCCACTTGAACTAGTTTAGTTGTCCATATTAATTGTGCTTTGGTGAACAGTTTTTGGAAGAACAGCAGCCACAGGAACCAAGCACTTCATTGACACAGTAGCCAGTAGTCTCACCTCGGCAGTTAGGAAAAAGAAGGCAGAAAAGTTTGATGTATGTTTCCACAGGATAGAAATGGCAACGTACTTGTTAATTTAGGGCAACTGGGGAACAGCAAAGTCACTTATTACATTTGGTACTTGTATCAGAACACAGTGTAACTCCATTCCCCGGGAGTTCATCTGCTGCAGTTGGAGTTTGGCACAGCTTTACCCTCCCAGCGCGGCAGTCCGCTAACGCACGAGGCCTATCGACCTGACAGCTGAACCCTGCTTGCTGACATCCACTCAGAGCAGATTTAATGTGGGTAACTTTGTCCCTGGCCTAACACTCACAGCAAATCAGGCTTTCATATATTTTATCTTCAGGCCACTGAGGTGATTACGGCTACCAGCCTGTCTCGCCTACTGTTAAAATCACACAGTTCAGTCAGTGTCCGCCATCGGGCTGATGCGGCTACGGCGATGGCCAGCGCGGGTGTTCCCTCCCGGGAAGCCGAACCGGAGCAGGGAGCGAAGGGCCCGCACAGCCGTCCCGCTCGGGCCCGCTCTCCTCACGGCCCCCGCGAGGCGCGAGGCGCGGCCAGGTCGCCGCGCGACGCCGCGCCGCGCGACGCCGCGCCGCGCCGCGCGACGCCGCGCGACTCCGCGCCGCGCGACACCGCGCGACTCCGCGCCGCGCGACACCGCGCCGCGCCGCGTGACACCGCGCGACGCCGCGCCGCGCAACACCGCGCCGCGTGACACCGCGCGACGCCGCGCCGCGCAACACCGCGCCGCGTGACACCGCGCGACGCCGCGCCGCGCCGCGTGACACCGCGCGACGCCGCGCCGCGTGACACCGCGCGACGCCGCGCCGCGCGACGCCGCGCCGCGCGACTCCGCGCCGCGCCGCGCAACACCGCGCCGCGCGACACCGCGCCGCGCCGCGTGACACCGCGCGACACTGCGCCGCGCGACACCGCGCCGCGCGACACCGCGCCGCGCCGCGCGACACCGCGCGACGCCGCGCCGCGCGACACCGCGCGACGCCGCGCCGCGCGACACCGCGCGACGCCGCGCCGCGCGACACCGCGCGACGCCGCGCCGCGCGACACCGCGCGACGCCGCGCCGCGCGACACCGCGCCGCGCCGCGTGACACCGCGCGACGCCGCGCCGCGTGACACCGCGCGACGCCGCGCCGCGCCGCGCGACGCCGCGCCGCGCGACGCCGCGCCGCGCCGCGTGACACCGCGCGACGCCGCGCCGCGCCGCGTGACACCGCGCGACGCCGCGCCGCGCCGCGTGACACCGCGCGACACCGCGCCGCGTGACACCGCGCCGCGCCGCGCGACGCCGCGCCGCGCCGCGTGACACCGCGCGACACCGCGCCGCGCGACACCGCGCGACGCCGCGCCGCGTGACACCGCGCGACACCGCGCCGCGCCGCGCGACACCGCGCGACGCCGCGCCGCGTGACACCGCGCGACGCCGCGCCGCGTGACACCGCGCGACACCGCGCCGCGTGACACCGCGCGACGCCGCGCCGCGCCGCGTGACACCGCGCGACACCGCGCCGCGCCGCGTGACACCGCGCGACGCCGCGCCGCGTGACACCGCGCGACGCCGCGCCGCGTGACAGCGCGCGACGCCGCGCCGCGCGACTCCGCGCCGCGCCGCGCAACACCGCGCCGCGTGACACCGCGCGACGCCGCGCCGCGCCGCGTGACACCGCGCGACACCGCGCCGCGCCGCGTGACACCGCGCGACGCCGCGCCGCGTGACACCGCGCGACGCCGCGCCGCGTCGCGCGACGCCGCGCCGCGCGACTCCGCGCCGCGCCGCGCAACACCGCGCCGCGTGACACCGCGCGACGCCGCGCCGCGCCGCGTGACACCGCGCGACACCGCGCCGCGCCGCGTGACACCGCGCGACGCCGCGCCGCGCGACGCCGCGCCGCGCGACACCGCGCCGCGCGACTCCGCGCCGCGCCGCGCAACACCGCGCCGCGCGACACCGCGCCGCGCCGCGTGACACCGCGCGACACTGCGCCGCGCGACACCGCGCCGCGCGACACCGCGCCGCGCCGCGTGACACCGCGCGACGCCGCGCCGCGCGACACCGCGCCGCGCGACACCGCGCCGCGCCGCGTGACACCGCGCGACGCCGCGCCGCGCGACGCCGCGCCGCGCCGCGTGACACCGCGCGACACCGCGCCGCGCGACGCCGCGCCGCGCGACACCGCGCGACACCGCGCCGCGCCGCGTGACACCGCGCGACGCCGCGCCGCGCGACACCGCGCGACGCCGCGCCGCGCCGCGTGACACCGCGCGACACCGCGCCGCGTGACACCGCGCGACGCCGCGCCGCGCCGCGTGACACCGCGCGACGCCGCGCCGCGTGACACCGCGCGACGCCGCGCCGCGTCGCGCGACGCCGCGCCGCGCGACTCCGCGCCGCGCCGCGCAACACCGCGCCGCGTGACACTGCGCGACGCCGCGCCGCGCCGCGTGACACCGCGCGACACCGCGCCGCGCCGCGTGACACCGCGCGACGCCGCGCCGCGTGACACCGCGCGACGCCGCGCCGCGCGACGCCGCGCCGCGCGACACCGCGCCGCGCGACTCCGCGCCGCGCCGCGCAACACCGCGCCGCGCGACACCGCGCCGCGCCGCGTGACACCGCGCGACACTGCGCCGCGCAACACCGCGCCGCGCGACACCGCGCCGCGCCGCGTGACACCGCGCGACACGGCGCCGCGCGACACCGCGCCGCGCGACACCGCGCCGCGCCGCGTGACACCGCGCGACGCCGCGCCGCGCGACACCGCGCCGCGCGACACCGCGCCGCGCGACACCGCGCCGCGCCGCGTGACACCGCGCGACGCCGCGCCGCGCGACACCGCGCCGCGCGACACCGCGCCGCGCCGCGTGACACCGCGCGACGCCGCGCCGCGCGACGCCGCGCCGCGCCGCGTGACACCGCGCGACACCGCGCCGCGCGACACCGCGCGACGCCGCGCCGCGTGACACCGCGCGACACCGCGCCGCGCCGCGTGACACCGCGCGACGCCGCGCCGCGCCGCGTGACACCGCGCGACGCCGCGCCGCGTGACACCGCGCGACGCCGCGCCGCGTGACACCGCGCGACGCCGCGCCGCGCGACGCCGCGCCGCGCGACTCCGCGCCGCGCCGCGCAACACCGCGCCGCGCGACACCGCGCCGCGCCGCGTGACACCGCGCGACACCGCGCCGCGCGACACCGCGCCGCGCCGCGTGACACCGCGCGACACCGCGCCGCGCGACACCGCGCGACGCCGCGCCGCGCGACACCGCGCGACACCGCGCCGCGCCGCGTGACACCGCGCGACGCCGCGCCGCGTGACACCGCGCGACGCCGCGCCGCGCCGCGTGACACCGCGCGACACCGCGCCGCGTGACACCGCGCGACGCCGCGCCGCGCCGCGTGACACCGCGCGACGCCGCGCCGCGTGACACCGCGCGACGCCGCGCCGCGTCGCGCGACGCCGCGCCGCGCGACTCCGCGCCGCGCCGCGCAACACCGCGCCGCGTGACACTGCGCGACGCCGCGCCGCGCCGCGTGACACCGCGCGACACCGCGCCGCGCCGCGTGACACCGCGCGACGCCGCGCCGCGTGACACCGCGCGACGCCGCGCCGCGCGACGCCGCGCCGCGCGACACCGCGCCGCGCGACTCCGCGCCGCGCCGCGCAACACCGCGCCGCGCGACACCGCGCCGCGCCGCGTGACACCGCGCGACACCGCGCCGCGCCGCGTGACACCGCGCGACGCCGCGCCGCGCGACGCCGCGCCGCGCCGCGTGACACCGCGCGACACCGCGCCGCGCGACACCGCGCGACGCCGCGCCGCGTGACACCGCGCGACACCGCGCCGCGCCGCGTGACACCGCGCGACGCCGCGCCGCGCCGCGTGACACCGCGCGACGCCGCGCCGCGTGACACCGCGCGACGCCGCGCCGCGTGACACCGCGCGACGCCGCGCCGCGTGACACCGCGCGACGCCGCGCCGCGCGACGCCGCGCCGCGCGACTCCGCGCCGCGCCGCGCAACACCGCGCCGCGCGACACCGCGCCGCGCCGCGTGACACCGCGCGACACCGCGCCGCGCGACACCGCGCCGCGCCGCGTGACACCGCGCGACACCGCGCCGCGCGACACCGCGCGACACCGCGCCGCGCCGCGTGACACCGCGCGACACCGCGCCGCGCGACACCGCGCCGCGCCGCGTGACACCGCGCGAGTCCGCGCCGCGCGACACCGCGCCGCGCGACACCGCGCCGCGCGACACCGCGCGACACGGCGCCGCGCGACTCCGCGCGACACCGCGCCGCGCGACTCCGCGCCGCGCGACACCACAGGCAAAAACCCACAGACTCTTCCACAGGCAAAAACTCAAAGAGACACTGTGCATGAAGTGTCCTGACAAGCCTTGTAAAACTAGCATTTACAGAAGCACATTTCACAGACAGCATCCTGATTAAGACAGAAAGCTCCTAGAGTTTAAACACAAGAGCAACAGAGCTTCAATTAAAACTTCCTAGGTAAGGCTGTAATGGGCCCAAAAATTCCCCTGAGCTCAGGTGAGAGTGGGATCTGCAGTACCGAACAGCTCAGAGCTGCATTTCCGTATCAGAGCGACGGTCAGTGTGGTGGTAACCTACTGCTCCATCTCCTGTATCCACCACGGTCAAATATTTGAAGGAAGTTAAAAAGGTTTCTGAAATGCCATCAGCAATCTGCACATCTCTCCATTTCTAACCAGAGTGAGAGAAAACTGCCAGCCACAAGAGATACGCAAAACATGGGCAAATCCTGAGGGAAAGAGCTGATTGTAGGACGTGGGACCCTGTGTCACCCCAGCACGGCTGGTGAGCACCTTCCTCGGAAGGACCCGCACAGTGGCATCAGGATTGTATCGCACTTTATCAGCACTAAACCACTTGGACAGAGTGGAGAAAGGAAAAAAAGACACTCAGTCTGAGCCTCCTGCAGGTGTGATTTGTGCCGAGGACGCCAACAAGAGGCACACGGGTTTGCTGTGTTACGTAGCGACACCCTGCGCTCCCGCCGCGCGAGCCGCTCAACGGCCCCTTCCAGCTAATCACTGCGGAACGCGCATGCGCGCGGAGCCGCTGGAAGCCTGGCACGCGGCGGCGCTCGCTTCCCAGATCCCGCGGCCGCGGGTCGCCGCCGATGCGCCTCCTTCGAAAAGACTACAGCTCCCATCATGCAACGCGCGGCCGCGCCCCACTCACTCCGTTGGGCGCTGAGGACGAGGCCCACCTAGTGGGGCGCGTTGCATGCTGGGCGTCGTTGTTCTCAACGCTGATTCAGCGGCGCTGCACAGGCGGGGTTCGCTGTCAGGGCTCTGGAGGCATCCCATCCCCGCGCCGCTTCGCGCCCGTTCTCCGCGAGAATTCTCTTGAGACCGCTCCCCTTGACGGCGCGAGCGAGTGTCTGAGCTCACTGCGCTTCCTCACCGGCCTCCGTGTCCTTCCGCAGTTCCTGGAAGTTCCTGCGCATCCCGCAACGCCTTCAGAGCTGGTTTGAGCCTCAGCGCCCGCCGTAGTCGGCTGCCTGTCAGCTGCCGGCGCCTTTGTGAAGCGGCGGAAGCGGCGCGCGGTGGCCGAGGGGCGGTTGGAGCAGCAGGAGTTCCCGCTGACAGGTGCGCGGGGTCCCGCACCGGCAGAGCTGTCCCCGGGGCCGCTGCTTCGCCGGCTCCGCACCGCTGCCTTCGGTGGGGACCCTCCTTTCGGCCTCGCCCTGTCGGCTGAGGGGCGCGGCAGCAGGGTGGGACCGGGGGCGGCCCGCGCCGAGGCTCGGCCCTCAATAAGTGGGAGAGGGTACGGGCGGGCCCGGTGTTCGGTGGTGCCGCCTCCTCCCGGGCTGTAGGGTGCGGCAGGGTCTTGTCAGGGCGGGTGTGCGCTGCCCGGCTCCCGGCCCGGTAGGCCCGGGGGGATCGGGGTGGGGAGCGGGCTCCTGGCGGCAGCTGGTTCGTGTCGCGGTCACCTGCCGGCGGAGCGGGCGGGCTCGGGCTGCGCCGCCCTGCGCTCCCGGATCGGTCTCAGGAAAGCGGATGGGGTGCTGTGGTGACAACGCGGCTTCCCAGAGCTGTTACAAAGCGACACGGGAATGCCACTTGAAAATGCCGACAATAGGGGGTTTATTTATTTGTGAGCACTTAAATGTTTGCAGACAACATGGAGGAACACATACGTTTGTCCCAATTTACATACTACTGAGTATGCTGGGGAAGATGTATGAGGCTTGTGTCATTTTGCGTTCTTTTCTGTGCTTAGATGTGCTATGCAGACACTTGCAGGTATACTTAATTTAGGATTAGTTAATAGTTATATTACTAATGCTTAATTGGTATTTTTGTTATCAAGCTTAGCGTATTTATATATCTATTTTCTGTTGTAGAACCATTTCTGCACTTGCTTTACTGACTTGGATTTGCTTACAAACAGTAAAATTAAGCTTTTATTCACTCAGTCCATTCACAAAGTTTTTCATATCTGTGTTCTAAATATTTCTTAAGATCTGAAGTTATTTTTTCACCTTTTGTTTATTGTTGACCTTATTATCTGCATTTAATTAAGTTAATTAAGTAGCATAACTTTTTGTAGAATTTTTGTGTACAAAATGTTTTGGGGAAAATTGATAATGGACATATTTTACAGGGTTTTTTTTCTGGCCATTGCATTTGTACTTACTTTTCCTTGCAATTTATAGTAATCCTACTAAATATTTTAATAAATCTGTTTTTATGTCTATATTATTTAAATATATTATTTTAATACAACTGTATATAGAAGGATATATGCTTACCTACTGCTATTTAATTTGTTGAAGTGAAAAGTACAGGGTATTGTGTTGGTAATGTTGTTGCTTTCAGTTTCATAGTTGGCTCTGTAGCTGTATAGAATTATATGGCAAGATCAGATGGCCCCATCTTTGGGCCTTAATGTTTCTTTCAAAGCATTTCCTTCAAACAGTGTCAGAACTACCTTAGGAATGGATGCTGTCACCATATCATAGTTCTGTCTGTTAAAAATCAGTTGCTTTAGTATTGAGAATGCATTAAATGAAGGAAATGTGGAAATAGGAATGTGTTGGTTTTTTTTTTTTAATATTTTAAGACTTTTCAAAGTTTCGGTTGTAGTAAACTAGTATATTTCCTTTAATCATTGCGTATTTAAAGTAAAGCTCCTATCTTAAAAAGACCAAAACAAAACCCCGAACTAAAAACAGTGGTATGATTTGTGTTGGTCAGTGTTTCAGCCATGTCTGACAAAAGTGAACTGAAGGCGGAGTTGGAGCGCAAGAAGCAACGATTAGCTCAAATCAGAGAGGAGAAGAAAAGAAAGGAGGAAGAAAGAAAAAAAAAAGAAGTAAGAAATAATTTTCTCTTTGAAATTTGACAGTTTGCATATGTAACTTGCCCAAAATTTGAAGGTATGTTCACTTAGTCATTTGCTACATGTTTTTCAGGGAGTGTTTGTTTAATGGTCGGTTGTTTGTGCAAATATAGCATTTTTGTTTTCTCATAAAAACAAATATCTACTGTTTTCTCTAGATTTAACCATATGCTAAGTTAGATTTTGATTTAAAAAAAAACCCTACACATGCATAAAATTTGGATTTCTAAAGCTGCTTGTGTGCACAGGACATAATTAATCAACTGACTGTGACATATTGCACAAAGGATCTGCCTAATGCATTGTGGTGGTGTTATTTAAAGAACTAATTTCTGAAGTGCAGTTCCAAGGATGTCCATAAGAGTTTTGTCAGTATTATTATTGTACAATGTGATACATTTGTCTGCTCTTTGACTGATCTTTAGCCTGAATTTCAAAGTCAGAGCAACACTCAGGATGTATATGTTACTGTGTGTTAGACTTGGTTTGTTAACAGTCTTCTGGATTTCTCTCTGCTAAAGTATGTGACAATCAGTGACTTATTAATGTGTTTCTCCTGAATGCAGATTATACCTCATAGATTAAATTTTTCATGGAATGTTTTGGTTTTCTGTGGTGCTTTTTCAAGACTCCTCTGTATTTTGGTGATGATCTTATAGGTGTTATAAATTAGCATATGACTGAATACTGGGCAGCTGACAGCTACATGATTTGAACGAAGAGAAAGAAATATGTCAAATTGTGTTCTGATGATCTTGTAACGATGTGTGGCATGTATCTGAGATTCCACATGTGATGCATTATCTTCATCAGTTGAGAACCTGCTTTTTTAAATGGAAATGTGCAGTAGATTAGAAGCATGATGTGTAGTCATGTCAGGAGCAACTAGCCTTTAATAATGGCATAGAGGTAGAATAGCTTAGTCTAGATTTTGCTGCTTCCATTAAAGACTTATATAACCAATTTCAATTTACAAAAATATTCACTTGCCAATGACTGATTTGTGAACACCTTTAACTATGAATTGTATTTTTGTAACCGAATGAGTAGCTGAGTGAGTGTGGAAAGATACGGAGTGTTGAGCATCTTGCACAGCAGAGCTTGCATTATTTCTGAATGATGGGAATAGGGGTGTAATTTTTGTTTTGTTTTTTTTTCTTGAAATCTAGTGGGTAATAATACAACTTAAAGAAAACTACTTAAATGCCCTGTAAATTTGAAGGTACTGCTAAGTTTTTTAAGAACATTTTTTTGGTGAAACCTAAGGTCTAAAAGAAATCTGTCTCACTGAACAGCTTGTTAATCTTTTTGTTTTAAAAAGAGCTTAAAATGCACACATAGACAATCACCACTTTTACATCTTACACATTTTTTCTTAATTGCTACATACTTTAACATGTGCTCTGTCTAGCCAAGTGTCCTAATGCTTTTTTGACCAAAGAGGGGTGTCTCTTACTGTCATTCTAACCCTATAGCGTTTTCTTTGATATGATTATTAACTCTTCAAAATTGGAACAATATGACTGTGTCCTTAAAATATGTTTATTCACAGGTACGTAATACTTTTTTACCCTCCAGTCTTTCACTTTTACAGTGGTTAGCATTAGTAAAAAAAAGGTATTCTTGATCTTACGGTCAGTTACTTTGGCAAACAAGAAGACATTTTTTGAATGTTATGTGTGTCTTGTAAAGACAGTACCAAAACTACAAGATTTTGTGATTCCTTTCTGGTTTTTACTTTAGTATTTCTGATGGTCCTTTCTATAAAGTCAAATATCTAATCTATGTGATACTAGGTGTCAGTAGCTTAAAGGAATCTATGAGATCTCAAACTAAATGAAGGAGTTTTTAATACCTGTTGAATGCTATAACTTAATTATTGGATTATTTTTTAGACTGATCAGAAGAAAGAAGTTCTTCCTGTACAAGAAGAATCTGATCTTGAAAAGAAGAGAAGAGAAGCTGAAGCATTGCTTCAGAGCATGGGGCTGACACCTGAGTCACCTGTTGGTAGGGATGTTAATATTCATTTGAAATAAGTGTTTGGGGTTGGTTGGTTTGTGATGGTGTGGTTTTTTAGTTTGGTTGGGTTTTTTTGTTTGGCTTTTTTGTTTTGTTTTGTTTGGGGGTAGATCTTTTGGGGAGTTTTGTGGTGGTAGTGTTTTTTGTTTGTTTTTGTTAGAATTGTAGTGTTTATATAAATAACATGAAAATTCTCTGGCCACTATGTTTGGGGTATATATGTCTGTTTTTTTACTACTTTGTCCTGCATGATCTCTGTTATAAATGTCAAGTGATGTGCTTCATTACACATTATTAGTTCTATTTTGTAAAATTTGTTTTACACTTAGTGAATTATTTTGAGTATTTACTTAAAATAGACAAATATCATGTATTTGCTGTTCTTTCCCCCTATTTTCCCTGCTCATTATTCTTCTATATTTTTTTCTCTCTTTTTCATAAAGCCAAATTTTAATTCTGATTATTTTGTACAGAGTTGGCTTGTTTCTTTTCTGCATCTTTAACAACCTAATGGTGGATAGCTTGAGATTAGATTCCGTCATAGAAAAAGTGTATTAAAAATGCTTAAAGGAATTACTGTCCTGTTAACTGCCAGAGGGAGGTAGCTCTCTTACAGAAGTATGCTTTTGATATCTACCATACTTGTTATATAAGAAGCCAGAAGTTAGTGAACGAAGTAACTTTCAAGAAGGTATTATAGTTGAACCCCCTGTTGGTGGAATTTTGTTTCATCTTTTCATGGCCTTTAGGTTTCACTGCGCTAACAGGAGGACTTTATTGAAACTGGTGTCTGCCACACGAGGGCACTGTAGCATCAGACCTAAGCTGCTGGATTCTTTTGGCCATGCTTACTGCTAGATAGAGCTGACTGACTTGGGTACATGATAACAAGATATGCTTCTAATGTCACCTTTTTGATTAAGAAAGGGTGACATTAAAATGTCATAATTTCTGATAATGTACAACAATAATATAGGAATATTAAGGCCTACGAGCATTTCTGTCAGTGGAAATAATTCAGTAGATGGCAATGAGTTGAAGAATATATATTTATATATTCTTATTTATATAAGTATAGCCATATTTAGTAGAAAGTCTAAGTGTGTGTATGAGTTTATGAAGTATAACTGTAGACTTTTACCGAAGTCTCTCCTGTAGGAGGGATGAATTTTTAATAAATTGAAGTATTCACTCTGGTTTTGTAAATTTAGGGTAGAATTTTTGTCAGCCAGAGTCATGTGTCTCATTTGGGATGGGATGGGATAGAAGCATTCTTCACAATTCACGATATACTTGTGATTTCAGGAAATTCTTTAGAAATGGTGCAAACCTAAATTCAGAATTCTCGCTTGCCTGACCCCTGATGGAGTGGATACCAATTTACATACATTGATTAAAGGTCCTTTCTAAGGGTTGCTAAGGAGTGAATATGTTCTATGAATGTTTTGCATATTGCTGAAACATGATACATGTAAAGACCTTCAATACACACCTTGATTCTTAAGCATAAAGTTAAGTTTCGTTAAATAATGAGTTTCATTATTTAGAAGAAAAGTTGAAAGAAATATCAAAATAGCTTTGTGTTTGTATCAGATTGCATGATATCATTCACTATTATGTGTCAGTTCCAAAAACATGTTGCTTTTGAAATAGTAATTGCAGTCTTCATCTGAAAATTAACTGACTTGTAAGAAAAAGTTCCATTATAACGTTACTAGACTGTTTGTCAAATAAAAAGAAAGCATGAAAATCACCCAAAACCCAACACTAAAAACTGTTGTAGTGCGCGGGTTTTATGTTGATTTGATTCAAACTAGAATATGCTGTATGCCAAAGCCACTTTTTTTTGGTCCATGCTTCAGTGATTATATATTTTGAAACAAGACCACCAGATATATACATTCAAAGTCTAATTTTTAAGGAAAAACTGTTGTGAAAGCTATATTAACAGCTATTTTCCTTTTATGTTTAAGCAACGTAATTTAGTGGAAGTTACCCTTTGAAAATTGATGCCATCATTTGTCAGAAGTTCAGTTTAAAAATATATTTTCAATTCATTTTCTCTCAAATGTCTTTCCCTCCATGCCTTTTTGTATGCTCCAGATGCATAAATGCCAAACAGTTGCATGAAAGTCCAGCATGAATTTTTAACATTGTCTTTTCCCCTCTCTTTCTACTGTTCATTTTCATTCATGTATTTTTTGTTTGCCATCACTTTTTTTTTTAATACTTCATGTTAAATTAATTTGAAAACATCCTAAGCTGTGCAACCTCTGCGAGTAGTAACAGCGGATACCTGTCTGTTTCACTATTTAGTCCCTCCTCCTACCTCTCCGTCTTCCAAATCTGTGAGTACGCCAAGTGAGGCTGGGAGCCAGGACTCTGGTGATGGCGCTGTTGGATCTAGGTATGTCATATTCCTTTGATTAATACTCACGTTCTGAATAATTAAGCTTTAGAAGAAATAAAGGTTAATTACTGGATTATAACATAATAGTATGAGGCTACAGTGTTAGTGAAATTGTGAATA
The DNA here is from genome assembly GCF_036013475.1 of Columba livia. Taxonomy (NCBI): domain Eukaryota; kingdom Metazoa; phylum Chordata; class Aves; order Columbiformes; family Columbidae; genus Columba; species Columba livia. The sequence goes on from NC_088608.1 coordinate 21,719,547, forward strand.
GTGACTGTTTTATACAGAAGTACTTTACTTTAAAATTTGAAATGCAACTACTCTTCCAGATTTGAAATTTCCAACGTTAACCTGGAGTTGTTTAAACGTGCAAGTTTAAAGTAAAATGAGTGTGAGTGTCTTGTGGTAATGTTCTTGTAAGCATGGTTGTCTCAGAACAATAGAAAACTGGCAAAGTCCAACTTCTGGGGTCTTCTCAGCTTTTTCTAAAGGAGGCTGTATATGGATAGTTGGCTATTTCCTTTTTTCCTCTATTCTGTCTAGTTTAGTTGGTCTAATAAAATATACTGTCTACAAACTTCACCTTTCTTCTGTTTTTTTTTTTTTTTTTTTCTTCTCTCTCCCTACTCAGAACAGTATTTCTCATTATTTCACTTTACAGCCATCCCTTTAGTACAACTGTGCCACTCACAATCTCTCTCATTTGGCCAAAACATAGCGAACAGCACCATCTTAGTACAGCCACAGCTTTTTTTTCTTTTTTTTTTCAGTTCCAGTACTTGCCACATCAATTTGACCTTTTTTTTGTGCATGACTGTTTGAGAAATGCTGCTCTAAAGAGAGTCAGATGAACATTTCTGTTAAACTAAGAATTTGAAGTGGCGATATATGCGTGATGAGGTTGGAAATACTACTTCCAAAGGTTATTGCTACTGTTTCCCATGCACAGTCTGCGAATAAGAGCACTATTTGCCTAATTAATTTTGGTAACTTATATTTTCTCAGCAAATTAAGTTCATGTACTTAATTTACTGAGTATGCATTGTGAATGAGGTTTAGTTTTAGTGCAGTAACTAAAGCAGTTATCATCAGTTACTCTTGTGCTCATATGAGTATTTGTGTTAGAGAGAGTGAGTACTTATACCACTTTGAAACATCTTTTTAAAAGACTGCAGTAACATCTTGTATGTGTCTGGATTATGGATGTATAACAATATACAATCTTAATCTGAACATAGTCAGATTTTAGTGACCTGAATAAAGGTTACAATATGCCTATTTCTAAATAGCAACCATTAAACTAAAGCAGAGAGAATACATCACGCAGTAGATATGAACCCAGGCTTTTTTTTAACAGTGCTGAGCTGTGATCTTGTGCATGTCTTATTCAGTATGCAACTGAAGTTCACTTGTCATATTAATAAAGAACCAATATAATTGCTCCTTAACTGAGTAACAAGCAAATTTTCAATTATTTGAAATCTGTGATTATTGCTTATTAAATTGTAATTTTATATTTAAATTCACTGTCTAGAAGAAAAAACAAGAATTATTTGTTGGTGGCATTTAAAAAAAATATTCCTAGGTAATTTAAATTCAGTATGAAACACTATCGGTAACTGAACACTGCGTTGTGTACTGAATTTATCTCCACCTGATAGGTGTACTGTACTCTCTGATTGTATGTTCTTTGGATGTAGTAACATACAGTTGTATGCATTGATTTTCTTATGAAGCTTGAGAACTCGTATCCTAAGCCTCTATAGCTTCACACATTTAAAACTAATTCTTTCTTGATGATTTCCCAGATATGAAAGCATAAAAAGATTGTGGTCTTGAAGGTGTAGAGGTATGAATGTATAGCTAAATTGAAAGTTGCATAGAATCGCATTTAGAGTCTTGTTGCTTATTCTCTGGCCAGCAGATAACATTCTTCCCCTCCCCTGGAGAACAGATGTCTGTGTCCTGGTCTATTAGCACAAGTTTGTACAACGTTCCTAATGTAACGTACACATGAACGTGAAAGTTAATGGGAAAAGCTGGACTGCGTGATAACCCTTAGCGTTATACCTGGCATTTCACAGGTGACTTTTGTATCAATAGGACGTGTGTTAGAAAGCCCAAGTTGTTCCACTATGCTCTATAATCTTAAACCCTTTCATATTAGTGTATTATTTCAGTTCCTATTTATTTTGGTCTGTTGCCATTTGTTCTCTAGTTGTGCTGCAACTATATTTTACAAAGATAATATCTTTTGTTAATTGGGTCTTTTCTATGATGCTGAACCTTGCCAGTGACTTGACTTTAGTAATTAGTAGAGCAGTGTTCAGACTGTGTTCCTGCTGTTACTTCCATCTGTTTTGCTTTATTTTCATCAGTAAAGAGTTTTGGTTCCCTGTTTGATACTGTTCTCTCTTTTCCTCAGTTAAGAGTACAAGCTCAAGACTGCAAATTAATACAGTTGCTTACTTTTAGGTTAGTTGGATACCTCATTGAATTAGTTCAAATGCAGAAAATATTTTGTAGAGGTATAGGAAGCATTAGGAATATGCCTGGATACAGAGAAGTTGTGGAAGAATAGAAGTATGTGGAAGAATTGGAACTTCAGTTCACTGAAGCTTTAGATAAACTCATTTAACTTAAGGCATGACACATATATGGAAAGCAAAAGGAACAGTATTTTACATCATTTTGATACACATTTAATAGGTGAACTTTATCTCAGAATGTTATCTTTATTTTAAAATAATATATATGAGATTTAACTGCATATCCTGTACTGCTTGTTGACGTGAACTACTTTAAAAGGCAGACTGTCCCTGGTACCACTAAGCAACTGTTGAAAGTCAAAAGAATGCTTTGAGAGCAGGAAAGTAACTTTAGGAAGGGCGAGGTCTTAAGCAGGCACAAAAATTAGAGACTTAAATTTGTAGCCTTTTCCCCAAGTTCCTCTCAAGTAGGATTGAAAAAGTTGAGAAAATGTTTGACAAGTATTGTGATAACGCAGCATTTGGATCTGTAGATAAGTCATCCTTTGCAGAGCCACATGAATGTTGGGGATGGTGGTTTGGTTTTGCCTTTTTTTTTTTTTTTTTTAATAAATGCATGACTGAAGAACACATGGACAATCTTCACCCTGAAGTCCCAGGCACGGTAAAATGATGTGTCTTCTGATGCACAAAAGATAGGGAAATGTCTTAGAGATTTCAGTGTTAAGCTATTGCTGTGGATGCAACAGCAGTTATGTAGAGAGATAGCCTGAATATGAAGCCTTTGTAGTTCTTAATTAAACTATAATTAATTATTATTCTAACGTCTGCTTGGTACAAGAACAAGTGCGTGACACGCCCATATTTAGGTGTTATGGGATTGTCTGTTCATTTTTGAGATCAAATTTACCTTTAAGAATTCTGCACCTGGTTTATAAGAACATTACCATGTATGGGATGGAAATGGAAAATTACCCTTTATTGACTTACCATAGTAAAACATTACATAGTTTTTAATTTTTTAATTTATCACAAAACATAATTTTAAAAATGTATATATAATAACATCTAAGAACTTCAGAAAAACCATGTGTGTTCATCTGTTAATCTCTCTTAAAAGCTTGTTTTAAAATTCTGCCTAAACCTGATAGCAGGCAGTAGGCTAAAAGAAAACTCATGGAGAGGGGATGAAGGCTAAAAATGAAGGGAGAGGGAAGATTTATTTCCCCCTTCATATTTCTTCTGATATAAAAGTGACTTGAAATGAATTTATTCTGTTCATTATTCCACGTGACTTTGAAATGCGCTATTAATATAAAGCCCACTATTTCTAATAGATTTACATATCTTAAATGGAGTTGGCTCCAAATCAGATGACACTTACAAGCCCAAGGCAGTGCTTAACCCATAATTACTGCAATGTCACATCTGGGAAACTCTAGCAGTTCTCTATCCCAGTGGAAATGTGTTTTTGCCCTGCTACCAAAAGGATTATGTGTTGACTCATTTCCTTTACCAGTATGACAGTTTCCTCCACGTATTTACTGCTCTGGGCAAGATTGCATTACGTTAACAAATCTGTCTTCATATGACATGAACAAATCCAAACAGATTTTAAAAGGGGTTTTTGATGGTTCTTGTCAGTATTTTAAATATTTTTATTTGCCTCTCATAAAGGCTACATTTGTTTGCAGATCTTTAACTTTCAACCTTTAAAGTAACTTAATTCTTTCTAATAGCTCTGAATTCTGTGTTTGCTTTTTAACTTTTGTATTTACTGCATGTATTATTGCACTGAATGTTTGCTGAATTTCCCTTACCTGATGTTACATTGCTTTGTTTCTTGTGAACAATGAAATAACTATAAGCTTACTGTAACTCTAGCATTTCATAGTGTGTATTTGCTTCACTAATCTCTGGCCTTTTTTGCTAATGCTGCATGATTGTTCAACCTGGGGTGTCAGGACGCTGCATTGGGATACTGATCCATCAGTTCTTCAGCTCCACTCTGATTCCGATCTGGGGTATTGCATAGATTTCTTATATTCCCTCTTTTGTGTGCTTATGCATAATAAGTATAAGAGCTTATTGTTTCTTTAAGACTTCAAGTTATTATTAGGAGACTGTTCTGAAACAGGAATTCACTGTCTCTAGACTTAGTGCAGTTTGCTTGCAGTGGAAAAATTTTATATTAATATATATAAGATGCTAATTTCTAATAGCAAAACTTATTCATGTTGTTCCTTGAGCTGTTGGCAAATGTAAACTTAAGTCAATTCTTTAAAATAAAGAGCTTAGAATAACTGTATTTAAAAACAGTGACTCCAATCTTTTCTTATAAATATGTTTATAAAAGCTGTAGGTCATTATAAGTATTAACTAAAGCCCATATTGTGTTAAAAGAATTATGATTCTGCCCACCCAAACCTTTCAAAAGGGATTACTCTTTCTTTTGCTTTTATCTTAAGAAAGGGGTAGATAAAAAACTAAATTTGATACAGGTAAATTTTTGTTGGATCATTGCAGTATTACTACAATACATACTGAAATTAGCTTTTATAGGAAGCTACAATGTTTTGTGGTCTTTGGAAGTATATTATGCATTGTAGTTTGATACTGGGTATATCTGCATTTATGGCATCTCCCATAAGCTCAAGTTAGAACGCTCAGAGATTTTCAGTATCATATTGTGGAGCAATGTATTACGGATAAATAATGTGTCAGTGTGTGAGTTTCAGATTAGACTTCCAATTCTGCATTCGAAATAGTATCTTAGAGGTAGACAAAAAAGGGCAGCAAAGTTAAAGGGACTAGAAAATGCTTTTTCCTTCAGAATCACTAAGCTGTTTTTTAAGCTTTAAATTCTTAGAACCATTGCTGTACAAACACGACTCGTGCGAGCAGATCTTTTCCACTGAAAACAGGGATGTCATCTATATAACAGTACCCAAGTCAACCACACAGAACAAAACTTTCAAATTGTATCCTATAATTCGTATATATATTTGCACGTATTTTCTGTTGCAGATATATAAATAGCTGCTGACTTTAAACGGTAATTATAATATTATGTTAGTCATAATCATGTGACTTCTTCACAGTTAAGTTTTTACTGGGTTTGACTAAGCAGTGCTGTGACATGATGGCTTGGGTATTATTCTAGGCAAAATGTGATGTAATTCATAAAGTTAAATATTTTTTTCTGATTTCTCTATTAATTTTATTTAGACGTGGACCTGTTAAACTTGGAATGGCCAAAATTACTCAAGTTGACTTTCCTCCTCGAGAAATTGTTACTTATACGAAGGAGACACAAACACCTGTTATGACTCAGCCAAAGGAAGGTGAATGGTTAACTTGTTACTACTGAAGTTATTTTTATTTTTTTCTTAATATAATAATGATAACTGACTGAATTAGAACCAGCACTTGTGATCTTGAAACTTAATAAGGTAGAATGAAGGTTGATCTGTGAGATAATTGATACAAATTTTATTATTAAATTCACATAGCTCTTGCTTAAGAGTGTTACTGTCATTTTGCATGTTGTTTAAAATTGCTCGTATTACTAACACGTAGTATTTTCCCACTCCTAGTAAATGCTCAGATTAGACACCAAGTTGCTTAATTAGCTGACAACTGATAAATAAAAGTGGGATATATCTTGCATTTATGATATTTAAGAATCCACACACAACTTACTTGAAGGCTGTGTATCCTTACAACAAACCTAGCAACTAAATCCCCCAGCTTTTAAAGAATTTGGATTTTATACCCAGAGCTTATACACTGAGTTTTAAAAGAAGCAGCTAATTTTTTTATTACCCCATGCAGTTTCTGTTCTCAGCAATTGAATGTATGCTTTCTTTCAGTCATGACTCGTTTCCTTTTCAGAAAAGGAGTTTTTCAGGAGAAAACATAGTTGGCTAAAAAATTCGCTTTTCAATGTTGAAGCGTTGAGTTTAGCTGCAAATGAAAATACTAATCTTGACCTAGTTTGTAGGTAGTTCCATAATGAAATATCTTTAGTTGTTTAATATGTGTAAAGGGTAATACAAGTGATGCAAAATTGTTGTTGCTCCAGTCTACATCAATGTGCTACTCTTGTCTGGAGTGTGTCACTTAGTCAAGTTTCACTAGGTGCACATGACACTGTGAATGAGTTAAAGTGTGGTGGGGAGAGGAGGAAAAGAAAGTAAATTGCAACAATAGTTCATGTTGAGAAGTTTCTTCCCTTATCTCTGCGTATCCAGTGTAAGGGATCAATGTTTCTTCAGAACACAAACCGGATCTTTCAAACTTCATTATTCAGTGAACTAGAATAATGCTCTTCTCTAATTGCATTTCTTTTCCATTCTTCATTTTTACCTGCATCCCTGGCACAGATAGGCGATTGGTGTTTTCCTGCTTTCATTTCTCCCATGCCCTTACCTTTTCCGTTCTCCAATCCCTCAGGTTCTTTTTCCTCCTTTGTGTCAAATTAATGGAATCTGAAGACTTAGCTCATAGTTTGTGCTTGAAGAGTTTTACTTCTGCTGCCTGCTGTCAGTGGAAAATGCCTGGGGTTGTATGATCTTAGTTTCACACTCAGTAGATAGAGTGTAGTTGAGGTTTAATGTAGTGGAGTTGGAAAGATGGGTCATCTGTATTTCTGCATTTACCAGAAAGCTCTCTCAATGCAGATGTTGTCTCCTGATCCATCCCACCTTAAAAACAGCACTGTTTTCTTGAAGGCTATCAGCATTATTTTATATATATGTACTTCACAAAAGTCACTTACAGATGCTTTTCATCATTTCAGTATTGAGGATCTTTTTAAGGTCTGTCTTAAGATTGCCTAAATACATTCATAATTGAGCTCTACATTCAGAATTTATGATGACATCTGAAATAGGACATAAGTTTGAAAACAATAAATCTTGTTGCCTCCAAAATAAAGGAGTCACTAGGTGAGAGATTTTTATTATGGGGAGAAAACTTTGAAGCCTTTAAAACAATTGTCAGAAGAAATATGCTGAATTTTTAGAGTGCAATTATATACATTAGAATTAGATAGAATGGATCTCATTGATTCTTATTTCTTCTCACAATCTCAGTTCCTGTGTTTTTAATTTATTTATTTTAGAGGTTATACTGTAAACTAAAGATAATCTTAAAGCACACTGGAAAGTTGAGCTTGCAACTGAATTTACACATACAAGTAATCCTCAGTAGCTCCCTTGTACAGCAACAAGTTCTATGTCTGGTTAGATTCAGTGTTCACATTTCCTTATAAAATAAAGTGAACTAGACCTTTCTTAGTTATCATATCTTGAGATTTTTACAATGCTGTTGGAGCTGTGCTTTTAAACAAAGGAAAATAGAGGGAATTTTATTAGATACGCTATGTAGTTCTTCTGCAGGTTTAGGTCCACTTGTGCTGTAGGCTGAATTGTGCTAACGCTGATATGGGTGGGGGAAACAAAAAAAACCCACACACCATACACCAAAAAACTAAAATGCAATCTTCTTTGTTCTACTTCTGTGTGCCACAATGGTTATGTAGTTATATTGTAAGCTGAATTAGGAAACATTTAAACTACAACCAATCTGTCTGGTGGGACAGGTAGAAAGTAGGAGTAAACTTGTTTTAAACTAAAACAGTTCCTAATTGTCATAGAAATATTTGTGGCAACACAAACAAAATTATAGTTACGTGCTGGAGATTTCATGTCCTCAACTTAAAGTTGGCCTTTGGAGATGCCTTGTTTTGATTCCGTGTTAACAAACAGTTACATTTAAATAATAAGTACCTTTCACCTGAATGGTTCTGGATTTAAAATGTGAAGGTCACTTATCTTAGAAATTGACAAAAAAGACTCCATTTGGAAGTTGAGAAATACAAAACTCTGTAGTCAGAGAAGGTAGACTAAGTTCACATGTTCATGATTCTGTATAGTTCAGATGTTGCACCATCCTAGACAATATTAAAATGTTAAGTAACTCCCTTCCGCGGTCTTGCAAATAAGAAGCTTCTCTGTTTTGAGCCAGTGGGTCTCCAATTGTAATGAAAGAAGGATCAGTTTGCATGGAGCCCTAGATGGCAGATCTAGAAGATAGCCTCAGTGCTTGTGGCACTATAGCCTCTTTATGCTAAGACAAAAAGTATGACTGCTGGAATGATGACTTTTCCACATTTCTTTACCCCCACCACTTTGAAGTGTTGTCTCCAAAGTAGTAGATAGCCTTGTCTTTCTCTTACACAATGCCCAGCTCTTAATTTTGAAATGTGACAGCTTCCTGAGGCAGGGGAGGCATTTAGTGTGCTAGCAGTTCTCATAACTTCCATTATTTTATTGCAGTACTAGTATGTTTATTTATTATGACCTCAAAGTATTTGAGAAACTGCCTGTCTTAGGAAGATTGATTCTTTTTATAATATTGTAAAACAATAAAATCAGGATCTCTCCTTGAAGTCAGTTTCACTCTGTGGTTAGAGATGGAGTCATCTTCAGAGCATGAAGTCGTTCACTGTATTCTGAACAGTATGGATTATTAAATTTTCCCATTAGTTGAAGTTAGTAAACATGTTTCACAGTTCTTATAGGAAGATGCCCACATCCAAAGTAGACTTAGAAGATAAATCTGCAATACTAGATTTATGGTCTTTTTGTATGATGGGTGCAACCCACAGCTGCTCTTTCCTCAAGGTCTCATGTATACTAGTGAGTGAATAAGGATATAGAAGAAGGAAAAAGGAAAAAATGGTGTCAGGGGTGGTGGTCTTGGTGCTCTCAAACTTCTTAACTTCTTGCTTTGATGAAAATACTGACACGTGTATGTCTTTAGCACTTTTTCCCCCCACACACACTCCCCAGCCCCCTGGGATTTTCAGTAGTCATAGTCTTATAACTTCTTTATTATGTAAAAGAAATTAAATCGAGAAATGGTTCATTTTTCTGAGGAATATATCAGAAAATACTTTTTTTTTTCTCTTGTTCTCTTGGCATGTCCTGTTGCTGTTTTGCGGGGGTTTATCCTTCTGTGATACAGTAAAGATGGCCATATTTTTGTTTAGGGACCAAACAGATTTATTTTGGCTTGATAAGTGTTGTGCATACTCAATGCTGTTCTTCCTTATTTCATAACTAGTAAGCCTAGGCATCTACACCTCTACACCACTACTACACTTCAATAACTTCTGTCACAATCACAACATGAACATCCTGCGTTCAGGCTGCTCCATTCCCCAGTGTCCTTATTCTGCTGTCCCCTTCTCTACTCTCTGAGTCCATTTCTCACCTCCCGTGATGCTGTGTATAACACTGCTGCCTGTTTCCCTCATTGTCCAATTTTGGTGACATGCTTTTTAGTTGGTGTGGTCAAGTGGTTATTAGGACTGTTATTTAGCTTCTATTTGGCATGCTGTATCAGGAAGCAGATTTTCAGATCTCCTCTCTGAAAATACATTTGAAATTGTGTTCCCTTCATACACTCATTTCTTTCTAGCAGGCAGTAGAACCAGTTTCAGCAAGAGATAAAATTCAGATGTAAACTCTGGTATATGCCTTAATGTTCTGCAGGCTCCATGTTGGCTACCACACACAGCACTGTAATCATTGGTGCTTAATTGTTTTTCTTATCTGTATTTCTTGCTACACTGCACTGTTTTATAATATTTCTTCCTTTGATTTGCTAACTCATTCTTCAAATTTGCGTAGAATGAAGTTAGTCATCAGTATACCCAATAAAGATGTTTTATGAGTCCTCACAGTAGTTAATCCACAGAAAGATAGACATATAGTGGGATATGATTCTGCTCAGCTGTCACAGTTACGGCTTTTCTGGGGCTAACGGGATACTTGTTATTTAGTGCTGCTGTACAGTATTGTGCATGTGCAATCACAACTAACTGCAGACAGCGTTACTGTATTAGCTCTGTTCTTTGGTGAAATATTGTCTGGTGAAATCTCAAAGACACAGAATGAAAATATTAAGCATTTTTGTCTTTTTAAATCTGACCTAAGCAAAATAATAACAATTTGGTGTATAGGATTGGCTTCTTGGATGCTGTTACAGTGAATGAAGCATTTCTACATTTTAAAATTTAAAAAAAGAAATAATGGACCCTTATATATTCATGTGTTATCCTGTACATGCCTTAAATGTACAGTGAAATATAGATGGGAAAACTTGATATGAAGACATTCAGCTTAACAAAAGCCACCCATTTCACAGATGATTTAACTTTGATTAACCTGCTCTGCAGCAACAGATTACTCAGACAACTGGAACTTCACTCAGTAGTGTTATTGCAGGGTGCAGCCTAATTTACAGCACTGCTTTTCTTTCTGTCTTGGCAAAATACATCACAGTTTCAGTGTTAACTCAAAATAAAAATTCAGTGGTTCATTAAACCTGTTTTTAGCGTTCATTAACGAGAAATTTGTCACTATTAAAGTAGCTGCTATTTTTGTGCAATCTTTACTGCTCAGTTTGTAAACTTAGATCCTCTGTTCTCCTGTCAGAAATAACATGGAGTTAATCACTTAGCATACTATAATAAATATTTATCAATATGTTGATGTGACAGAGTCCCATTTCTTGTCTTCGTGGCCCTATGGCTTTTCTAAGTCTTAGCAGGCTATTTTTAAATGCAAAATTGTGTTTGGTATACTGACAATTGAAGTGGCATAACATGCCGGTAGCTGCAGTCAATAGTGAGTAAGGAGGACAAAATTAGACAGTGCCTTTAAGGTTTCCAAATTTATGTAGCTGACTTGAAATAAATGCAGTACACCACTGTATCATAGGTTCTTCACTTACTAGATGTGGAACTTTTTCAGAAATAGGAAGTCCAATCTTTCAGTGTTTGCTGGGTATAATATATTATTGTTATGCCAGTCCCTTGCCAATACCAGCACCTGGCTTGTTATTAAATCAATTCAAGATAAAGGAGAGACAGGAGAAGTAACTAAAACAAAAAATTCTTCTATGTTTTGTTGTTCAACAGCTTCACGCTGCCTTTTTAGGTTGTAAACTTCTGTGAGAAAGCATCCTAGTTTCAGATAAGAAAGCATCCTAGTTTTGGATAATGAGGTTAAGAACTTGAGTATGTGGGGGTTTTTTTGGGTGGTGGTGGTAGGGTTTTTTTGTTTTTTTTTCTCCAGATCCCTTAATGAGAAAGTTTGTATATGACTTTTTTTTTTTTTTTTTAGAGAGAAGATTTTAGATTTATGTAGTTACAGATAAATCACAGTGAGATGACATGTTCAATTTCAACTCTGATATTTTGAGAATATTAAAATAAGTGCTGTATCCTGCATTTAAATGGAGTAATATCAGCTAGTTGTATGCACTGAAAGTACTATGAAGGAATTTAGATCTCTGTATAATATATGCCATTTATGTTTCAAACATTAAAAGGCAGGAGCAATCAACTATATGATCTTTTGAATAAAATATGTAGATTAGAAGGTCACTTAGCACTAAGGGGTTGACCATCTGCATTTGACAAGAATCTGACTCCTGTCACTGAAAATGGTACTTAGAATCAGTGTAGTATGACTAATGGGGGGGTTGGGCTGAAATTTCTAATTTGGAACTTTCAAAGCTGGAATAATGTATGGGAGGTGACCCAAAACCAAATTTCAAAATTTGAAGGCATCATTTAAATCTGCAAAATTGATTGGCAGAGCAAACAAGAGGGAGATGTTTGTCCAGGCGGCTCTAATGTGAATATTTGGTCCTGTATGTGGTGTTCTCAAAACCATGTGTGTTAACTCCTATTACATTTTTTAATTAATCGGTGTTCACGCCTATAGTGGTTTGACATTAAGAATACCATTCTTTAGAATTGCTGCAAGTTGCACAGTTTTCAGATTACTAGTCCGCTGTACGAGCGAATCCATCTAAAAAGGAGCAGTATCTCTCTGTTTCTCTGTGTGATTATTTTGCCCAAAAAAGCTTTCATTTTTTTTAAGTAGCACAAAAGCTGTAATTGGCATGCTTTGTAAGGAAGTGTCAATGTGCAAGAGAGTGGAGATCACTAAGAATTCTTTTACGCGTTCTTTCCCCTTTGCACCACCGCCTCCTCAGCAGGGTCACTGAGATCACTAGCTTTTCTTGAAATGGCCATTTTCACTGGCAGGTGCATTATACCCTGTATTTTCAGATTGTTTTTCCATTCTGAATGTTTGGCAGGTTGATTGCTCTGGCTGCATTGACGGAGAAAGGGCTGACAAATGCGGTTGGGCTGGCTGAAAAGACAGTGATTACTGTTTTCCTTTGTGGCTGATTGAGGCCCTTGAAAGGAAAGATTTTAACCTTCACCATTTGGTTCAAAAGTATGAGCATATATTGAAATCATTCATGCCATTTATCCCAGTTCTGTAAACTTGTCAGAACGTAAAAATCGCTCAATTTCAAGTAATGTACGATTGGCATACGTCATTATCATTTTGATTAAGTTGGAGTTTGTATTATTGTGTGCATTATATAGTGTCATTTAAAGCTTTCTTTCCTGCAGGTACAGTTATATTTTTATTGCCTATACTATGGAGTTAGAAAGATTCAGACCTCTTTAAACCTATCACTATGTGTGTGGTTTGGCAGCTGGTATGGCCTACAAGCTGTATTTTGTTTGCAGGGTAAAGGCTTGTCTGCAGACCTCCTGGAGTGCTGGTAATTGCACAGGCTTGCCATTGGGGAAAGACATGATTGGAAGCAGTCAGGCAGAAAAATGTTGTGCCATCCCATTGCCACCTCGCAGCAGCGAGACAATCCCAGCAGTGCCATCTGGTTGTTGCTATCTAGTCAGCTGGCCGGGCTGCTGGGACCATGGCTTGGCAGCTGGTTCCCATCCCTTGACCACCCTTTTTTTTTCTTCCTCCTTTTTTGTGTGCGTGCATGTGGCTCCTTCTTTTTTGTTTTGTTAGATAACTTTGCACTTGGGTCAGGGAGATGGCTGCAACAAACAAGCCTGGTTCCTGTTGAATACTGCCTCATTACTCGTGATGAGGCATGCGGCAGACGACGCCTGCTGCCGTTCCCCTATAAACAGATGACATAGCTGTTTAACCAATAAAAATAGTCTTTTCAGAAGCTGATTCTAGAAAGTGGGTGAAAAAAGCCAGGAAATGCATATTCTGCAAAACTAAGTAATTTAAAGTTATTTTCTGGTTTACAGTATTCAAAGAATAAAATGTAGAAATGCAGAAAGTGCTGTAAACCTTGTCAGTATTCCTGAACATTAGCATTTTATGTTATTCATTGCAATTAGGGAAAACACATTTTACTGTAAAGTTCTCATTGCCAAACATGATACAGATGATGAGACTTGCATTTAGAATGACAGAAAAAATGTAATCTCTCTGCTATTATCTTTAGCAAAATTTGCCTCTCAGAATAGCAACCTGAAAGCTAATGTAAGCCATCTTCATGCCACGCGAAGACCCATTAGACTCTGATGGTTTCAGATCACAAGTAAGCAGCTGCTCTGTAGACTATTTTAGACATTTGGTTTTTCTTTATGCTGCAGCATTAATGTGTCAGTATGTTACACAGAACACACATCCACCACATGGTTTTGTGCGGAATCATAAATGCTTGTAAGAGAGATTTCCACTTTGGATTCTTCACAATTTCATGTGTGTCTTATTTCAGTTTACACAACTACATAATTTAGTGCAACTAAAATCCAGGTGTAGACGGTGTTCTAATGATCTATTGGTTTGAGATAATGTTATCCTGGGGACTGCATTTTGCAACTACAACCATTTTAAGCTAAATGATACCATTTTAAATCAGCTTATTTGTGATTTATATTGAATGTTACTGTTCCTCTTTAAAAACATTGGCAGACTCACCATAATGTTTCTCCTTAGATGAGGAAGATGAAGATGATGTGGTTGCACCAAAACCATTAGTTGAACCTGAGGAAGAAAAAACGTTAAAAAAAGAGGAGGAGGAGGAAGGTACAGTTCACTTCAAGGCATTCTGAATGTGATGTAAAGGAAGGCATTGATAAATTTTAAACTTATTTTCTTTCCATTAACTTGAAATTATTTTGATTTACATTTTAACTATCAACTAGCAAAATAGAAAATGTAAAAATGTGTTTAAAATCTATGAATGTTGGGAGATTTTCAGCATCATGGTAAATACTCTTTTTCTTTCTTGGAAAGACCTGATGAAAGTATGCAGTCCAGAGAATGTACATATAGTTCTTTTCCAGCTGCCCCTCATGAACTTACAGAAGAGGAAAAACAACAAATTTTGCATTCCGAAGAATTTTTAAGTTTCTTTGACCACTCCACAAGGATTGTCGAACGAGCCCTTTCTGAGCAAATCAACATTTTCTTTGACTACAGTGGAAGAGACTTAGAAGACAAGGAAGGGTAATGTGAATGTTGAATACTTTACTGTGAATGTGCAATATTGGTAACTGAAAAAGTGATCCAAGGCTAATATCTTCTAATTGCCTTAATAGAGAGATTCAAGCAGGAGCAAAGCTCTCCTTGAACAGGCAGTTTTTTGATGAACGTTGGTCGAAGCATCGTGTCGTCAGTTGTTTGGACTGGTCATCTCAGGTAAAAAGCAGTGCTTACATGAAACAGTTATCTTTGTAAATTCTTTGACTTCTATCAACTTGACCCTTCTATAAGTACAATTGATAGGGGCTCTATTTCTAAATGTGTTCCTTGCATGTTCCATAGTTTGCAAAAAACAGAGCTGTTAATCTTTTGTGAAAAATAGCAAAGGGTTTGTATTATGAAGAAAGTCATTGACCTATTTGTTTCTGTTTATGGACTACTTTGTAAGAGGTTAACTGTAGCTTCACTAAAAAAAGCTCACTTAAAAATACCTTTTTTTACATTTAAAAGCAAGTTATGAAGAACAAGACTCTAATGTGTATGTTAATAATGTTTTATGAGCAAAATTTGAAACAGTTACAGTTTTAACTGACAATTTCTCATTTATATATAATGTCAAGTGGCTTCTGTTGTTTGGGGTTTTTTTTAACCCTGTTTTGGCAAAAGTCAACGAAGATTCTAGGATTACCTGGACCATTAACTAGTCATCTTGCTTACTTGGAGTCTATTTCACTTATTTTCCAGTACCCAGAATTACTTGTAGCCTCTTACAACAACAATGAGGATGCACCTCATGAGCCTGATGGGGTGGCCCTTGTATGGAATATGAAGTACAAGAAAACTACCCCAGAGTATGTCTTTCACTGTCAGGTATGACTCTGTCTCAGGAGGGTAAAGGCTTTTTGTTTATGAACTTGGACATGTACCTTCCTTGGCTTGTCAACATAATGATTTCACTGGGCTGGCATTCACTTTAACCCCATGTATTTGCAAATGGATGTTGATAGCTAGAGATTTCTGTTTAGAAACATTATTCTATTTCAGAATTTCTGACATATTTCAGAATTCAGTCTTGCTTGAGAACTGATTTTAGTCTTTTAATTTATTTAAAAAACACAACAACCTTCTTGTGTAATGGTTGAACCACAAAGGAGGTTTGTGTGTAAGGGGGTTGAGTGGGACTGTATACTACTAGATCTTACTTTACTGAATAAAATGAAGATGGCCTGAGGAGATGGAGCAAGGATGAAAACTGGAAACATACGCGTCAAGAAAAAGGCAGATGGAGGTGTACTAATAGTTTTCTGAAAGATAAAAACGTGCAAATCTCTTCCATTATGCCAAACCTGGGATAGCCACTTTATTTTCAAAATGCCATAATGCTGAAAAATTACATAGTTGGATCAAAATTTAATCTTGAGTTGTCAGATTACTGTCAAATCCCAGATTGCAAAAGTAACTATTGTATCAAAATGGATCTGTACGTTCTCTAACAAAATGACCACAGAATGTGGCAAAACTTTATTAAATATTGTGCATTCCTGGGCCTTCCCTTGCTAACAGACTATGCTAGGAGGGATACAAATGTGTACATATGAAAAAAAAAGAACTTCATTTTATGAATACAAACAGAAACTAAAAGACTGGGCATTCACAAAGGGTTTGTGAATCCTTAAGTAATTAGACAGTGAAATAGTGTATCAAATAAATCCAGGCAAACAACTTACTCTGATAATTGGTTCCCTTTTCTTTTTTTTTGTAGTTTTAGACATAGCATCATTGAATGGTCATTTTTGTGTAGTTTGTTTGTTTGTTTTCTTCCTTTCAGTCAGCAGTGATGTCAGCTACATTTGCAAAATTTCATCCCAATCTGGTGGTTGGTGGCACGTACTCAGGCCAAATCGTGCTCTGGGATAATCGCAGCAATAAGAGAACCCCAGTGCAGAGAACTCCACTTTCGGCTGCTGCTCACACGGTAGGGGGTGAAAAGTCTTCAAGGGCTGTTCCCTGTTGAGATGTATTTAACCTCTAGGAAGCTCTGTCCAGTGTGCTTGATTGATGATGTTTAAATGTTCATGTCCATATTTTTCCAATGCTGTCACTGAAGAATCGGGCTATTCATAAAAATCAGTGTCAGAAAAACAAGTATCAGTTCTGTAGGGGAGTATTCTTTGTACTTACTATGATCAATTTGTTATGCTTTGTTAAATGGTGGAGTTGTATATTTTACTGTATATTAATTATACCAGAATTGGTTGTTACTTGGAAATTCCTTTTTCTGATAGTATTTTACATTTCTTAGCACCCGGTGTACTGTGTGAATGTTGTTGGGACCCAGAATGCTCATAATTTGATTAGTATCTCAACTGATGGGAAAATATGCTCTTGGAGTCTGGACATGCTTTCCCAGCCCCAGGTAAGGTAACTTTGGATATGTATAGTAGCTATTTCAGACGAATCTTTTGTAAAAAACTTAATGAATCTAAAAAGTATTAATGAACATTTTCCCAACACACAGAATTATACTTAAAGTAGCTTGACACATATTGGATAAAATATTTTCCCGCTCATGGAATCAAATATTGTCTCTTGGTCATTTTGTGTATATTTGTTGCACTCGTGTTAGTGGTAAACACAATTTTAATAAAAATAACTTTCTTATTCCTGCCCAATTATGTAGAAGTAAAATACAAAAAAAACCGCCTACTACTGAGATGTATAAGTTACTTTGTAGGTGTTAGTGGTTCTGTTTGGTTGGTTCTATAGTAAGTTGCTGTTATTTTCATTATAGGATAGCATGGAGCTGGTTCACAAACAGTCCAAGGCTGTGGCTGTTACTTGCATGTCCTTCCCCGTTGGAGATGTCAACAACTTTGTTGTTGGCAGTGAAGAAGGCTCAGTGTACACTGCGTGCCGTCACGGCAGGTGAATACACACTTTCGTTATTCAAAGGAGACAAAAATAGTGAAAGGATAAGTCCCTGCATGCTTTACACTCCTAAAATTATATATAAGGCATGTTTGCTCCTTTGTCTTGAAGGAGTTCAAAATAGCTGTATATAAATTCCAGTGCATGTTTTTTCCTGAGTAAGATCTTCATTAAAAATGGAAGAAGTTGGAATATTGAATTGGTTCTCTTCTGCCTTGTGTGCCTAGGAGTCGTTTGTGTTGATGAGGACAGTGTAGGTCACTGCAGTTTTATTCATTTGAATTGTAGCAGAACATTCCAAACTTCGTATCGGTTCTGTAGATAATTGTACAGTAACATCACGCACAAATCTTAAATTGGCCAGCCTTTCTCCTGCTGTTCAATCTATTTTGAAATTGTCTGACTGTATCTTATCAATTGCTTTCTTAAATATAATTGAGTGTCCAGGTTTCATCTCAAATACACATCACCCTTGCTGCACAGCTTTTTGGTTCCAAAATACCCAAAATTGTATCACTTTTGTGTAACATCTTTCCCATCTGTTCTCCCCCTTCTTTTTCATTGCTTCTGATAGGAGGCTATTAGGGATATGCTGTTACGGGTTTGTGTCTGTACCTTGTGTCCCTAAGGTACTTGCAACTTCTGTTAAGTCAGTGGGAGTTTCATGCTCATTCCTGAGGACTGGATTTTGTTCTTTGTATGAATGGAAGTTTTAGCTATTGCTTGGAGAACAGTGTAGCCAAATGTGGGGGCTGGTACCTGCTGAATTAGTCTCTTCTTCCCGTGGCACATCATGGCACTTAAGGTTAGCAGGAAATACATGTTGAAGTCATGGTCCGTATTCAAGCCTGATCTTCTGTGATCCGTTGTGATAAAGCCTTTTGCAGCAGGGTAATGTCCATACAATGCAGCAAAAAATCTTCTTGTGGCTATATTTAAACTGCATTTCAGTGCTATCTCTGTCTGTAGATGTATGGTTTCCAGATAAATTAACCTTGGTTATATATTCTAAAACAGCAAAGCTGGAATCAGTGAGATGTTTGAAGGACACCAGGGACCAATCACAGGTATCAACTGCCATGCGGCAGTTGGACCTGTAGACTTCTCACATCTTTTTGTCACCTCTTCTTTTGACTGGACAGTAAAGCTTTGGACAACTAAGGTAACTTAAATAGATAGTTCAGTGGTTTTCTTCGTAGTCCTTGACACAAGGTGGTGCTATAATGTAAGCTACCTCAACTTAAGTCAACTGAAGTCAAATGTGTGATGCTCTCCAGGTTCCTAGCAGCAGTCCTGCAACGAGGAGACAGCTGATGAACAAAACTATAGTTAACAACATAAAGCTTTGCTTTCAGATTGTACATCATTTGTATACTTCTGGTCCATTCTGTTCATCCTTTTGCCCTCTGTTATCAACAACGATTACAATGTAAAATCATGTTGTAAAATAAGCTACTTCATATTATGCTTAAGGCAAATGTTTTGCTACAATTTTGTGGAGGACTAAGAGCACCAAAATTTATGTCAGGTAAACTCAATGAGGCTCACAATTGAAATATCTGTCATTCCCATTGCCAGAATTACCTCTTTTGCTGTTTGTTTGATGTCCTGAGGAATGCAAAGCAGATGAAGCGGAGTTAGAATCTCCCAGTAACAGCCTGAAGTGCTGTCACTGAATTATCATTGCCTTGATTTACAATATTATTAACGCATTAAATTTACAATCTCTTACAGTATTGGCTTGCTACTGATTGTTTTATAGTAGCAGCCAACAAAAAGGTTGCATGCTTTGCAAAGCATCCCTTTAATAATGGCATTTTTTGCTGGTTTTGCTGAGACGTTTTTTAAAGTAAGTAAAAATGTGAATCACTTTTTGGTTATTGCTGATAATGCTGTTCAGAAGGTCTGTATTTTGCTTTACCCCTTAGCTTTGTAACTTTGAAGTGCAGAGTTTGGGTATTACATTGTTATGTTTGCTTTTTTCAGAATAACAAACCTCTCTACTCGTTTGAAGACAACTCAGATTACGTTTATGATGTGATGTGGTCTCCAACTCACCCTGCCCTGTTTGCCTGTGTGGATGGGATGGGCAGGCTTGACCTGTGGAATCTCAACAACGATACTGAGGTGAGGCAGTCGGCTTAATAGTCATATGGAGCTGCAAAAATGTTTGTACACTTCAAAAAATTGTCAGGGGTTTACCATAGTGGTTTAGTTTGGGTGGTGTTGTTGTTGTTTTTAAACATTCTGTAGTTTTAGTAGTTTCTGCATAATAGGTATCAGTCTTTTATTACGGGGTTTTAACTGAAACAAATAAAACTTATAACAAATAGCAGTGGTAATTAAATTGTTTTACCTGTAA
The DNA here is from genome assembly GCF_036013475.1 of Columba livia. NCBI lineage: Eukaryota > Metazoa > Chordata > Aves > Columbiformes > Columbidae > Columba > Columba livia. The sequence continues at coordinate 21,739,409 of NC_088608.1, forward strand.
CAAGAGTGCAATCATCTTTTGGTGTAACACTGATCCGTGTTGTGATAGTGATTACAGATGTCCCCCAGTATGGTCTTGGCAGCCTGTAACCTAACAGTGTGAACAAAACTGTTACCCACACACCACCATTGCTCCTATTGCCATATTTCTATTGCCATAGTAATACTGCAGTGAAATGGTAATTTGTTTCTAAACTTAGATAATTTTGGGTTTTCTGGTGTGAGTTATAAACTTAATTATATTATAAACCTTTTCAAAGACTTACTGGAGGTAGGCAAGAGAACAAAACAGACAAATATTCAGTACTTAAATTTAATCTTTTTTAAAACTGCATATAGAATAACATGCAATTCTGTAGGAGCCTGTGCCAGCCCATGGCTTCAAATTGGAATCACCTGGTTCTCACTTTTGGACAGGATTTGACCTGCTAAAGCAGCGGATTTGATCCATGCCCTCTGTTGTAATCTTCTGTGAGATCCCAGAGCCCCCCTCCTTGCTGTCTGGCTGAACACGCATCTGTGCCTCCTGTCCCATGACCAGAGTGCTGATGTGCCTTTGATAGAGCACGTTTGTACTTTGGCCAAGGGACAGAAGATGTGTTGGTTTGGTCGCGTCACTGGTGATAGTTTAAGGCCACGGAAAGTCTTTGAGATCTGCATACTCTGCCACAGGTGAAATGCTGGGCGCTTCTTAGGGAGTAGGTGCATTCTGTAATCGATAGCTTATAGAATCCTCCTGCATTTTTAACATTGTGTTTTAAATGGATACAGGTGCCAACAGCAAGCATTACTGTGGAGGGCAACCCTGCTCTGAACCGTGTGAGATGGACACATTCTGGGAGAGAGATTGCTGTTGGGGATTCGGAGGGACAAATAGTTATCTATGATGTGGGAGAGGTGTGTATACCATGTATTGTGCAAAGTATATTACAAAACACTCAAGTTTCTTTAACTTTTACTTAGCAATGTGCTTTTAACTTTTTTCCCCTGTAATTAGAGGAATAAGATTTAATTTATATATTCAAATTAATGTTTCCCTTTGTGTCTATTTTAGGTATTCTAGCATAACTTTTTAGTATACTATCTGGCAGCCAATCAAAAAGTAAAAGCATTATTGTAAAACTGATGAAATAAGATGAAATAATCAATGCTTTTCTTTGTAGGTATTTTATCTTCTTTGCAACTGTGGTACATGTGAATTCTGACCATAGCTTGAGAAGTACCAAACAAAGATTGAGCAGTGAAGCAGTCTAGACTTCGTTCCTGTAGGGAAGCTGCTGCTATTGAAAGCGTGTGTACTCCAGTAGTATGTAACTGGATGAGGATGTGGCATTAGTATTCCTCTTTGGAGAGAGTCTCTCAGATGGCGATGTACAATGCAGCTTGTAACAGGATCATTACATACTTAAACACTGGCTTCTTTTATTCTTAGTGAGAGCTTTTGGTATTCAGACTATTTTCATTAAAAAAATTTTACATTAACTAAAGGCAAGTTTTTCTATTGGAACCTCTTGTGAACATTACTTGAGCAGTCACTCAAAATGAGCTCATTTTTTATTTATCAGTAGGTTTAAATAACATTCTCTGTGTCAACAGCAAATTGCCGTTCCTCGCAGTGATGAGTGGACTCGATTTGGTCGAACACTGGCAGAGATAAACGCTAACAGAGCTGACGCCGAAGAGGAAGCTGCAACCCGCATACCCGCGTAGATCTGTAAAAACAGGCAGCAGCATTGACTTTTGAATGATTTGCAAATCTTAAACGTGTAAGCATGTCTCAGTTCAAATAATAGCTTAAGGACGGAATATATGCATTCAGCTATGGACTTCGAAAATGTATTAAGATCACTGAAAATCTGATCTTGCGTTGTCACTTTTTATATATATATTACAAGCACATTCTTGGATTTCTGTAACTTTTAATACAGTTAACTTTGACTTTGCAAGCAACTTCTTTTGCTGAAACACTAACCTGATGTAAATTTGCTATTGGGCTTCTGAAATTTCCACTTTGTAACGGTATCTACTTCTGAAAAGTAAAAGTCCTGTTTCTAAACCAACCTTTCTATATTACACTGACTAACCTTCATTAGGTAATAAATCTCTGCAGCATTCTTTAATTTTGAACTCTTTAAATTACCCATGGATATGCATGCGTATGTTCCAAGTACGTTTCATTGTTTATACATAGATAAGCCCCAGGCTCCTGTAGTAAGTAATATATGTGAATAAAAATTTGTCTGTAGTTACAAACTTCTTCGATAACTGGACCTGAATTAATTAAATACATATTTAAAACCATGTTTAGATTGGTGCATTAAAAGGTGAGACTGCTTAATAAATAAATATTACATGAGCACTTGTCAGCTGCCCTGTCCCCTAATCCGTGTCCCCTCAGTGGTTTCAGAGTAGAAAGTTCCTGGGAGCTGCTGCTTTCATTTTACTGCACACACCACAGAGTTTTCTGCCCCAACCTCCACTTGCTACCATGGCAGTCAACCAAAAGGGAAACAAGCTACTGTTGTGAAATTTTTCTTTTCCAAAGGATAAGGAATTAGACTTTGATTTAATTTCCAAAGCATGATGATTTGCATTCTGTCAACTACAGACTTGCTACTAATTTTCCATTTCAAGTTAAAGAAAGATGTTTTCATTACTTTTTAACATTTTTATTGAAACAAAACCCATTAATGGCTTGAAACAGAATGGTTCCAATTTCTGTGAAAGCTTACATTTTTTGAGTACATCTTTCTTAAGACATTACAAAGTTTTGCATCAACACTGGTTTGGGGGGAGGGAATTGTTTAGGATTGTTTTTTAGTAAGTATTCTGACTTGTACTAATTAGGCACTAAACTAGTATTGATGCTTTAACTTAGGACTCTAGATTTGTTTCTGGTATTCTTAATCCACTACAAGCTTATAGTTGTGCCAGAAGAGCTGTTTTATGTGCTTAAAAGTAGGAAATAGGTTTATATTCCTTAATCAGCTTTATGTTGAGAAGTATTCTTATTGTTTCTTCATTGTTTAAACTGGGGTTTTTTTGTGTTTCTCCTTATCTCAGTTCTGTTACAAGCAACTCAGAGGCACAGGCAGTTCTGTCTTCAGGAGTTTCTCTTTTCCAGTGGGTTTGGAAGTAAAATGTGTTTAGGTCTCCATTGTTGTTGGCTTGTCAAAAGTCCACCTGTCTTTTCAATGCAAAGTCTTGCTGTTCAGTTTGGCATTTACCTTGTATGTTTTTCTCAACCTCACAACAGCGGCTGGCTGTTCAGTTGAGAAACACGTGAACCAAATAAAGAACAGGCACATCGTGATGATTTTCACCTTTCAGGCACAAGAATTGTTAATGAGCAGAATGTTCTGTTATCTGGGTTGTGGGTTTGTTTTCGGGGGCAGAGGGGGTGGTGTTGTCTTGTTTTTGTTGGTTGATTTGGGGGTTTGTGTGTGTTTTTTCTTTAGTTGTTAGCTTTTTTCCTGAGAATTGTTAATTCTCATTTAATAATGTATTTCCTTCAGACTTATATTTTCAGCAATCCCGTAAATAAGACTTTCTTTCAATGGATTGTGGCATGAACACATAGGTCATATGACATTAGTTTTAGGTAATTTCAACCTTTCAATAATTTTCAACAAAACTATGCTGTAGTCACTCCTGCTTGTGTTCCTCCCTCTCAAAATAGTTGAGTACAGGTTAAAAATGGTGTAAAACCCATACCTGCAACATTAGGAGACCAACAGTGATGCTAGATACTGTAAATGACCATCCTGGGAGCCAGACTGTCCAGTTTTGGACCTGTAAGAAATACAAATGCTGTCTTGCATTGTAAAGTCTCCTGAGGCCTTGATCACGTCAGTCAACAAGCTGTGACTATGATTAAATGCCAGTGGGTCCCAACTATTTTTGTCACTATTTAGAAAAGCACAGAACAAAATACATGGATATGGGAGAGATCTCCTGGGAAGCCTGTCTCTAGAAAACTGCACCCAACAGCTGATTCTTTAAACTGGAAGAGGGAAAAAAATATACAGGAGGCCTTCTAATAGGGTTATATATACGCATGTTGCAGAACAGTGATCAAATTCCCAAATACAATGTACTGTAACCTCTAGCTCACTAAATATTATACAGCACCAAAAGATTTTTGCATCTTGCCAAGAGGCCAGAACCGAAGGAGGGCTTGTCTGCATTTGTAGTGTTCAGTTTTTAAGAAGCCATTTCTTTGTAAGCTGACCAAAACTCTTCATATTGGCCTGCTGTCACCTGAGCAAGAAAACAATTAATCTGTTTATACTGCTGTGCTGCTCTGTACTCCGGGGCGTTTAGCCCTGAAAGAAACATGTAAAACTAAATATAAGAGGTTCTTATACCCACTCATCTCCTCTCTGGCTGTAGGGGTAGGACTATTTTTCTTCTAGGACTGTAGAAATCCAGACTCTCCTATTTCCTCTGAGATTTTTGCATTTAAAAATCACATCCGATAAACTTTTGGCAGACACTAAGTCAGAAGTAGTTCAAGCTTTTCCTTTCTCCTCTTACTTAGCAGTCCACTCAACTGGAAGTCTAAACAATCAGTTTTGTATTTAAAAAGAATATAAAAGTCTTTCCCCCTGCAGAATGACCTGATCTTTCAATAATAAAACAATCTAAAAATAAAGAGAATGTCTTCTTTTTTTTTGATAAAATGGTTTTCCATTCTGGAAAAAAAAAACACTGAGTAATAAATCCCGTAAAATTTCTTGAGTCAACTAATAACTGGCAGATATTTCTCTGTTTTTTAAATATGCTACCATAGAGGTAAGATCTATTACAGGTTTAGTATTACCATGTATTTTGAGGAAATTCCTTGTTACAAAGTAGTGCTGCAAAAAATAAAATCTTGCATATGCTTATCTAATCACTGTCTTCTCTTACACTTACTTGCATTTTAAAACCTTTGCTGTACCTAGCAGAGAACTGCATCCTTCAGAAGCTATGTCCTGTACTGGATGTTCATTAAATGGGTGCATCTAATCTTAAATTTTAATCTGTGATCCATAATCTGTGGAGGGAAGAAAAAAATCACACAGGACTTCTTCCATAAACACAAAGAAGTAACTTATGTTTTTAAATATTTTATTGTCACGATTTTTAACAAAACACCTTCAAAACATTCTGTACATGTCAACCATTTTGAACTGCAATGCCCCTTATAGAAATGTACGTGTATAGATGCCATGATGTCTCTGTACAAAGATGTACAATATGTACAGTAACATTGAACACAAGCTGTGCAAGGCAAAGTCTAGGTACAGATTCATGCCGCTGGTTAGAACAAGGCATAGAACCACCGCTCCAGTCAGTTCCTTATGTGCAAATAAACAACTGCAGGTATGTATTAATATTAGAAAGGAGTAAATAGAGTTGCAAGCTCAGTTCAGCTAGAACATGCAGCTGACTGCAAAAAATACAGTACTACTCTCCTGAACTTTTCCCGCTGCGTTACTTTGTTAGGTCGAAACATCTTTTCCGGGTTCAGCTGCTACTTTTTGCTTGAGCTGAGTGATGCCAGATCGAAACTTCGGAAGATATAAACCGAACTTATTTTCTATACCAGCAAACGTAGCTGTAGCAAGTCTGTATCCACCTATGTGATCAGGGTTAGCAGGAGGAAGATCTGAAATTCGAGATTTTGGGGTAGGTTCTGATCCAGAAGGTTTGCTGTTTGAAAAAAGAAAAAGAAAAAAAGCCTTTCCTTTATTTGAAGTGTTTTCTTAAGTCTGAATAACTCTATGAAATCTAGACTAAATACTTTAGGCTTTTGTGTGAGTATGGGAGACTGTCAAAGCTGACCTTAATTAATTCACTGCTACGGTCAAGTTCAGACTGCTACTTAATGGGAAATCAAGGGCAAGACTGAAGTTACATTTTTACTGATAGCTTTGTAAATTAACTTCCAGTGACACAGGGAAAATGAACAAAATACCTTGCTACAATGGAAATACAAATCTTATGTGATGTATTAAAATAAACATGAGATGGCTCTTTATCTCTTCATCTTAGAAGTAGCATGCAAGTTTCAATTATATAAGGATGGGATTTTTTGCATACTGTGATTTTAAGTACAGGTGCTCTTAAGTCACCAAGTTTAAGTGGTCCCATGCATGAAAAAACATACTTAAATTTTTAACTTGGCTTTTTTTTTGTGCAAGCTAAAAAGCAAGTATTTGACTTACAGGCCTCCAAAATCGACGTAAAACCATCTCTGCAGAAGTTCGTAAGTGACCAGAGTAACACCAAACTGGGGTGAAGATCTGAACACACGAGCTGTTAAATATTACAAATCATAGTGTCAAAGGAAGAAAAGAATTTCTCAGGAGCGAAGCTGAACATTTTTAACAAGATGTTATGTTCAGAATCAGACCTTGTAAATACTGCTGAAATTTGAGTCCATAACAACGCAAGTGCTAATTTGCAGATTGGGGGTCTGCCTTAATATTCAGAATGTGTTTCTCACCTCCAGCTCCCTTCCAAAAAGCCGACGGGCCTTCTTCCCTTAGGATCTTGCCAAAGCAGTCAATAACTCCGCTGTATGTTGTCTGACCAGCGCGAGCTGCCACTTGCAGTCTTGTCTTGATGACATCAGCAGGGGTTACCAAAGACGCAGCAGGCACACCTTTTACAAGAAAACCACATTTAATCTGCACAAAGTGTCTTGTAAAAGATGGAACACTTCTAACTGAAAAATACGACTGCAAACTTGAAGATTTTTTGCAAGGATCAGACATGACTAAAAGTGCAAGTTCTTACATTTGATATATAATATAAGCTTGCGTGTGGTATGATAGTTTCGAGTTTCTTCTAAATTTAAAGGCTATAACTGATAGTAAATAAAATAATAGACTATCAACAGCAATTTTCTCAACGTCTTCTAGAAGTCTGTCATTAACAGTAGTTTCAAAAAGATAAGAGGCGTTTTTAAATTCACACAAACGCTATACATGTAATAAGCAATACCCATGACTAAAATTGCTTGTGCAGCCTCACTGTATTTGCTAATACTCTACAACATATTTTGTAAATTACATAGATTATTGATTTGGGAACTCAAATCCTACACACCCATTCATAAGAAAACTACTACTTAGGACACTTGCTCTACAGACATCTGTCTGTACTGCTGTCTGGACTGTTCTGTAGGAGAATAGATGCTGCTTACTTCAGTAGGCAAAGCCACAAACAGACTGAGGACAAGGAAGGTGTTTTACAAGTCTGCTTGGTACCAGCAGCGTGAGATTAGCCAACAGTGATGGCAGAACAAATCTCCACTTCCAAGGCACCACTCTCAGCTTTCTAGTCAAAGGAAAGGAGAAAGTTTTCAGAAACGTACTCCACAGTCTGTGGCTGTGTTTACCTGAGAGATTTCTGAATACTTCTGAATACTGTAAAAATTTCATCCTGTTACAAAAATTTCATCCTGTTACATCTTCTGACTTAGAATTTTGAATTGATTTTGATTTCTGTTGAACCTTTGCAATTGGTTACTACTGAATTAAAAATATTAACAAGTCGCTGATTTGCCTACCTAAGTGATCATAAACTCTAAAGCGCTGCTGGCCACTTCAGGAGGTTTTAAAAGAAAACAGAAGCAATGTAGTTACACCTACAAGCACACACTAATAGCAGCCATAGGCAGATTTTCCTTTACAGGCAGATGCATTCAGACCAGATTCTTCCCTCCACTGTGTGTGCATAACCAGAATAGAGCAAGCAATCAGGAATTTGAAACTTGCAATTCAGAAAGGCAGATTCATGTACACACTATGAAACTAGGCCCACAAGATTTACACACATTTCTAATAGGTTCATCATTTAGTATGAGTGACCCAGAAACACATGAAGAGAAGCTGTGAAGTTTACAATCTAAAAATAAAGAAAGTTAAGTCTTTATATGAGATACAAGTTAAATAAGATTTAGATGTGCTTCTATGAGTGCAGTAAGCTAAATAATTTGCCATTTCTGGCAGCTTTGCATTACTTGAGAATAAGCTGGGCTACAAATCTGTTACTGGTTTCTTAGCGGGTCTCTCCCTTCCCTCTGGCATGAGGAACACAGCAAGTGGCAAAGAGCAGGTGTGGCCAAGCTCGGCATCAAGTCCGGTACGGGAAACTGTTCTTTACACACAGCCGGCTCATGACTGATGTACAGATCGTGATTCCCTACAGCTGCAACAAGTCACTGAAGGTCTGCTCAGCCCAACAATGTTTGTAAACTGCACAGATTCCAACACTGAATCATTCACCATTGAGAGGCTGAAGATACCTGGTTGTCATCCCAGTGATCTAATCCTCAGCAGTGCAGCATCTCTGTCTGCATTTTTAAATATCCACCACTACAGTTCTTACATCTGGTATTTTTATACTGCTTGCCAGATAGTAAAAAAGACCTTTTTATCACAACTGCCTGTTTTCTTTCTACTTAACATTTTTGAGACGCCTTAAAATATTTAAAATTTCAGAGTATAATACCTTAACTTCACCTTCTTTACAAACGAATGCCCTATTTTTAGCAAATACATTTAAACAAAGTTTTTTCTCAGTAATTCAGGAATCCAAAACTAGATAAGTCATTTTCTTCTTAGCTCTTATGATCTCTCATTTAATGTTCATCAAAGATTCAAATTAGCCTTCAACTCTGAGAGCACAGTAACAAGTAAAACCCCATTGAGACAGACAGATCAAATTTGACTACAAGTTGCTGAGCTGCATTACGCTGTTTATCCACATTATGCAAATGTAATTAGCTCTCATCAAAATTACATCGCCTCCCACTAAGGATAACAGTGATCAAATTTAGATTAAATCAGATACAATGGTACAGTACCCTTCCTTCAGTTGGGGCTACTGAATGAATATTAAATATTGCTCACTAAAAGAAAAAGAAGTTACTTCTGGAAAACGTTCTGCAAAATTACCTGCAATGGCTCCAGCTGCAAGGAGATTAAGCCCTCCCACATGGCCATTTTCATCAGCAAGCATCAGTTTACTATGAGCATAAACAGGAAAGTAGATTGCAGAAAAGGGAATGTCTCTGAGGAAACATGCTTTGGCACCCTGTCACACAGAAAAGAGACATAATACAAATAAATTTTGTAAATAAGGTTAAAATTGATGTCCAGCAAGCAGCCTGATCCCAGGAAGTACCAACTCCTTTGATCTACCAGGTAAATAACACAGAAAATAAAATGTCTTGGAAAACAAGAGATGTAGGTTTGAACTTGAAAAAGAATAAAGCACATCTAAATTCAGTTTCTAGAATGAAGACGATGCAAGGTTCCTGTCTAATTCCAGTAACCAGTACATAACACCAGTACCTAGGATAAATGCCTTTTATACAGCGTATGTCCAAATGTGATGAAGAGAGTGAGAAAGGTCTGTCCTTACGCCTGCCTGACAATAACGCACAAGCACCAAGCAACAAGACAAGTCCTTGCATGCCGTTTTTCCACCAAACACAAAAGCACTACCAAAATAGCAGTGAGGACTCTAAGACCTCACACTGATCTCCACTGATTGTCACCTGGTTGACTGAAGAGGCTGCACTGGACAGTCAGCAAAAAGAGGGAAACCACCACAAAATGGGAGCCGTTTAGTAAGGGGAAAATACGGGGAGACAAAGCAATGGCCTATGGTAATATTGCAAGGAGTAGCTCCTGGCCACAAACTGGTACTAGAGAGCTCCTTAACAGAACTTTGCATGCTGTAAAAACAGTGGAATACTCATAATTAAACATATCTAATATTCTCCTTATAGTAACTTCAGTCATCAGTCTGTTAACCAACTAAAATAACTCCCTCTGCACAAAGCTTGAATAAGCCCTTACATATCCAAACACCTCACGTGCATGCCCTGAAAGCATGTATGTTACAGACACACGGCTCCTTGCCCAAATACCCACCTGCGATACTCCAACCCAGATGTCTCCATGCAAGGGACCCACCTGAGGCCAGTCACCCAGCAGTTACATTAACAGACAGCACACATTACAAACCCAATCTTGCTTAAGCAGAAGACCTGATAAAGTCATTCCTTTCATTATTTTCAGTCAGATAGTTTATGCTCTAGAGTGAGTTCTTACAGTTATTCACAAGTGATATGGCGAGTCTAAGGAACAGCAGAATTTTTAGTAAGCTCAGTTGTTTAATTACTGCAAACTGAAATGCTAATCTTGTCTCATGTACCAGAACGCCTGTGATCTTCACGAAATATAACGGTCATGAATTTCATCTACTGAATTCAAACCAAACGCTTCAGGTCTAGGAGTAAATTTGCACATTTTTATAGTATTATTGCAGGTCTATGGACAAACCATGTAAAACTATGTTTTGTAAATACACAGCTCATATAACTGCTGAATTTACGTATTACCCCTTGCACTGGCAGAAGATACAGGAAGAAATACTCTTCGTGGTTTAAGAAAACTAACAGCTTCTGCTCCATTACACCCGATATGTAATGATGGTAGTCAGTGTACCTGCGGGGAAGGAATCTGTTGACTGGCACTCTGCTGCAGTACAGTATAGTGTGGGCTTTTCTTGTCAAGGAATTTGTTATTGACAAATCCCAGCACTTAGACTCTTAAAAAATCTGAATCCTACTAAACTCCACTACTGTTTCACTCTCATCAAATTATTAAGACAAAGAGAATATCCTACTGCAAAGACAACAATAGGGATAAGAGAGATTCAAAACAAACATAAGAAAAACACACAGGGAAAGCCAAAGAAACTTTTCACAAACCCCACCAAATGAAATGATCAGTGCCAGAAGCCAGCAGGTCTGCAATACAGGACTCCCTGCAGCTTGGCATAAAAGCCCAAAGGACAGAATGGGGGAGTATTTTTTGTATCCCACTGCCATTTATATAGAAGTGGGTTTTCTTCAGTTTTCCACTGTGGAGTTGCCCTGCAGGAAGAGATTGGTTTTAAATTCAAAAGATGTCTTTGTTTTTAACAGTCTTTGGTTCAACGGTGTAAAAGTTTAGCATAAAATGTAAAACAATGAAGCCATTCAAAGCAGAACTACATACCTTATAAAGACCAAGAAGGCCTAAATCTTTTATAACAGAGAGGGCACTGACTCTGGGTCCTGTAGTAATTTCTCCTGCTACCTGCAACCGAATCTTTACAATCTCCAGAGGATTAGTGAAGATGACCTGGGAAGCTCCTGCCTGCAAGCCAAAAGAAAAAGAAAGTAAATGGCATTACTAGAGCATGTGGTGACATGTTGACTTTTGCAAGGTGCTGAGTGTCTTCTCACTGCACTGGCTGATGCTCTCATGGAAAAATACAGGAGACATCTTTTAATAAAGCACCTGTCTGGAAGTTAAAAGCCCCAAATCAGAAATCATGGGTTTGTACGAAATAAATTTTCACATTTGTATCTTCATAGGCCACAGAGGTGGATTAATTCTGTCTGACTCTGCTTTTCTCCTTGACACCACTTTCTAGAATTTGTGGCTGTGTTTAAAAGTCTATCAGGTATCACATGAAATACTAAACTAAACTAATTATTAGATATGTGCTACTAGAGCATCAAACACATATAAACAAGACCTCACATTATTTCAATAATAATTAATCATCAATGTGTAGACATGTTATTTGCATTTAGTGGTGATGCTGTCTAAAAGGCAAATTTGCATTTAATGGTGTAATTTAGTAGAAAAGGTGTTTGGAGTTTTGTTTAGCAGCCTTTAATTGTCTTAAGTGGAAACAAAATATAAAATTTAAATAGGAAGAGTAACATTTCACAATATGATACTAGACAGAAACAGGACTCATATCTTTCACTGAGCCGAGCATTACAGATTTTACATGCAGGAAATATTCCATTAGCAGTGCTGAAGGACTATCTTGCAAACTTCCCAGCAAGAGCTGCTTCACATTCTACACTTTAACCAAAGACTTTCAAATATGTTTCAGATTTCTCCCTGGTTTGCTGTAGGTACTACCATTCACTTCTGGAGAAGTGTGTGGTTCATCACAAAACAGCTACATTTTACGAAGCTTTCTTTCTCCCCCTCTTCCTAAGCCACCTTTTTTCATTTCAAAATTAAAACCACTTCCTTAAAATTTATGGCATATAACCACTTGAATACAGACAAACTTAAAAAGCATTTCTCCCATAATCTAAAAGCTCCTCTTAATCCTGATGGTATTCTCCAAGGCATCAAACTTTAGTGAAGGAAAAAATGCAGAATATCTGCAATTAAAGCCTTTTTCCACTTCTAAATTGCCCAGGAAATAAACTCTCTGCGATGCTGGGGGTGTATGTGTATGAAGTAAAATCAATATATGCTACAGCATCTCCTGGACAGCACGCATGGTGTTCTCTGCTAATTGATTCAGAACTAATGAACACCAATCCTTTCTGCCCATAGCACAATCTTCCTCTCTCCAGCAGCCCGCAGAATAAACTTGAGACTAGTCCTGAAGCAAGCCTTAGAAGTCAGTAGCTTAAATTATTCTAGACTTGAAACAAATGAGCATTGCAAACCTCAGCAGCTCCCACTGAGAATGACCAAGCACTCGGGTAGCACCTACAAGACGGGGGGCATGAAGTATCAAGAGTCTTCACTGATCAACCATTCAAAACTTCACTGAACCTTTACTGAGCACACTGCCATCCTCCTGTTGCAAGCCCTATTCATTACTGCATTCAATATCGACATTTAAAATCATCATTGTTATGGCTTTACTAACACACCTTGACCCAAACAGTGGGAGACCAACCCCTGCATTTGATTAATTATCCCCACTGTAGTAGTTACTGTCTTCAACATTTCCCACTCAAATAATCAGTCCAGGTTGTTAATCTTCGTTTTATTCCCTCACTTCTTCATCCCTCTGACCGAAAATCAAAGCCTACATTTCTGTGGACATTTATTGCAACCACCAGGAAGATCACTAGAACTCCCAGCCCCTCCAAACTGATCCCATCTTCTCTGTTCTTGGACTTACTGCACTGTGTTTACTCAGCCACCTGACACCCCTCATGTCCAAAGCCATTTTCAGGCTCCCTTTACTTCTCATCTTGCCTTTTCCTTCCCAGTTCATACACATCTTGCGTGCAAGATGAAAGGGCTGTCCTGCTACGCAAAATTCCAATCTCAAGAAAATTTATAAAATTCACATCTGGCAAGTTCTGTTAAAGGATAACAGTTGTTTTTGTTCATAATCTATTAAACAGAAAACCAATTTCAAATACTTATCATCACCCTACGTCATTTTAAAAAATAATTTTGGTAGATAAAACATTAAGCAAAATGCTCTTACTATGTAACACAATGCACTACACAAAAAATAACTTCAAATTTAAAAGCTAAGCTAGAAATTCACTAAGCTAGAAAATCACCAGCAACCTGCCTATTCAATATGCATTCTTTGTTTACATACGTATGTGAAATTCCATTTTTTATTTTGAATGTTATAAATTAGCGCGTCCCGCAGAGCAGCCAAAATAAGTCTTCCTATTTGCCTAACATCCACCATAGAAACACAAATAGGCCATTTTGTAAACATTTCTATTTTCTACCCTGAAGTCAATCTTACTGCAATTAACATTCTCCTCTCCTAGCTGCACAACTGCCTACCTTTCTGTCAAAATCAGCAACAGAAATGAAAAGAGAAGACTCTAAACACATTTTCATAATTTAGTAGCAAGACTAATTAAATTTATACTGTTACAAACGGTATATGGTTAATACAGAATTATATATTATGACAATATTAATACTAAAATATGGCTTGATGATCGGGTTATTGAGCAAAATAAAAGGAAAACCCTAACATATGCTTATATTATCAGGAGAAAACCATTTGAAAAGCCCTTTAATTACATTATCACATTGAGTATTTTCAGTGTTGAAAAACTTCTCAACAGGCAGCTTTCCCAAAGAGAGCCATAACTGTCAAGATGCCCAGTTAAATACCCCTATTAACAACATGTACTTCTGTCCAAGTCCTGACTTTTCACACAGTTATGCCTGGAGCTCAGCAAAGTTTTCTGCTCAGCAGTGATCTGATTCCTGTGAAGAGGAGCACTGAATTCAGTGGAGTTGCACGAATGAGTGAGATCCTTAGACGTATCACAAGTACAGATAAGGCAAGCATTGATTTTAATACAGGACATGTTAACACAACAAAACTCACTTTTTCATTGAGTAAAAATAACGTGAGGGTTGTTTTTTGTTTGCTTGTGTTTTCTTTTGAAGACTTGCCTCTCTACGTGATGAAGCATGTGTGAGGCAGGGGACAGTGCTGCCTGGGGAGCAGAGGAAGAGCTCCCCAGAAGAGGAGGCAGAGGAATATGGCACAAAGGATCTCCAAATAAAAGTGTACCGGCAGCATGCAGGGTTGCAATACAGATCTCCATGCTCCTGTGCAAATCACTGGCAATCATCATCATTCTCTTTCAAAGTATCTTACTTCAGCTGTCAGCTATGTATGTTAAATACACATGCCTATGTATATACACTCAGAGGTATAAATTGCAGTCCTTGAATTTCTTTTGGAGAAGGTGCACTAAATCTAGATTTCCCCCCTATAAAAACCCCTCTTCACACATAAATTACAACAGACACTTTTAAAAAGGTTGACAAATTTGTTTCTGAATGGAGGTTATTCATACACATCAAAAATACCAGTAATAAAAGCTTCTACTTAACCTTAATGTCATGTAAAATAACTCTACAAGGAGCAAATAAAGGAACTAAATCTGACAGCAAAGGTTATGAGAGAAAAGATGTAGTTTGAGATCCCACAGCAAACGCCCCATGACATGCCAAAGGCTGAAGGAAATACACAAATGACCCTGCAACATGAGACCTGTTGCCCTTTCCAATTCCACCCGAGAGGCAAATGCTACAACGGGGGAGAGGCCTATTTCGAGCCCTTCCTTCCTTCCTTTCTGAAACCGCCACATCCTGGACCACAACTATGTCCCATCCAAGCAGCTAAAATAAGATGTTACTTAAAACAGTCTGGTTTAAAAACATCAAAAGAGCTTGTGCTTCTTTCTCAAGGCAAAGCTGTCATTCATGCACCTACAATAAGTTTCCCATCTCTTTTACTAAACAATCATTTTTTCCCTCCCTTTAAATGTCCACCGCAGAGATATAGAGAAAGCAGTAAAGTTTAATTCTGCTTCTAACTTTATCTGTTTAAAGTACATTAAAAGTATTTTCAACATTCTGAAGGAGAAGCAGTCTGACAGCTATAATTCTAAATTTCTGTGTTTGTTAAACAAAACCAGTGACATTTAAAATCATTTTTTCAAAAGGAAATATTTGACACATTCCATTTGCCTGATAAGCCTATATATATGTTTGTAAGTATGTATGTACATATGTATAAATACGTATGAGAACTATTTTTACAAGTATACCAGAATATTTAGCCTAAATGTTAAATTTAATGTTCAAATATATGAAAGTTTTTAAATCAGTGGGAAATTTGGACCTCTCTGTGTATATATGTGCAAACACACACACAGAGGCACATATCCCAACCCCTAATCATCAACAGATGCACTGCCTACACCTCCCAGAAGGGTTCTTAGACCCCTTCTTTCTGCCTGGCACCCCACACCCTCTTCCTCCCTGCAGCACAAATCAAAAGCCTCTTTCTGATGAAACAGGATTCACCCATTCAAAATGCCAAGCAACGTGCACAGTGCATTGATGGGAAGAATCCATTTCTCCCTGTGTAACTCATCGGGATTACAGCTCAGAATCACAGAATCTTTGTCTACTGTTAACAGTGCTTACAAATCATTTACATTGCACTAGATGTCTGCTTCAGCACCACTCTCCAGCTGAGGATGAACTGTTGCCCTACAGCACCTTGTCATGCACGACGTACTCACCTGCCTCATGTGTGAGCTCCTCTGAGCAGCACTGTCCACACTGGGTGTGCGCTCTCTGCTCCCCTGGCCGCTGTCGGGATGCAAGAAAGCATTGCCCAAGCCTCACCCAGTCTCCCGGCAACTCAAAGCTAATGGCACCTGAGAACGCCAAAGGCAGGAATGCAGGCTAATCACTGAATTACAATGAAACGTAATTCAATTAATTACAGTAACAGTAGGGAAAGAAACTGTTTGCTCTGAACATGTCTAAGTGTGGATAGTGCTGTTGATGATTAACAAACCAGCACACTGTCGGGAAGCAGGAGGCTGGGATATCAGTTTCATCCATCAGGGACCAGAGCCCTTCCATTGACAGGTATGACCTGACCGCTGGAGCTGAGCTGCCCCACGGAGCTGCTCTGCAGTTCTCAAATGCAACTCCAGCCTGGGAGCAGCTGGGAGCACTTGGGCTGTGACAGCGCAGACCCCCCGCTCCCCAGTGACAGGTACACTGCCCAGCGGCTGGCAGGCAGGGCTCAGGAGCACAGGGGCTGCCTGCGGGGGGTCCCTGCCCTGCAGCGAGGAAGGAAAGACAACAGATGGGCAGCTACCCCTATCAACAGGCCACCACGCAGGCACATGTCTTTGTTAACAGCTGCCCGAATGAAGACATTTCCTCTTACTGGGAAGGAGAGTTTATTCCATAACCTTACAGGAGCTGAGAATAATTGTAGCCTGAGACATAAGATTTTAGCTAAAGAGATCCAGTCTCTTGGAGTTACTGTTTCTGGAGGGGGCACGTGCCTGTGAATGGTACAGCACTTTTTGCAGACACTCCAGAGCTGAGGATACCAAACAGCCTACGTGCGTTCTCTGGAATCACTACTGTCTTAATGCCAAAGGTTTCACCTGTCCTCATGTGTGGGTCTCAGAAGCCTGTAACACCACAGGTGGGCTTTGGCACAGCACTGCCAGCCAGGGAGGAGGATTTGCCAGCTCTGCTGGAGCCTTTCCCAAGCTGCCTCCACTTCCTCACAAGAATTTTTTGGGTTCCCGGTTGCAGACTGTGGCATGCACAATGTGCTGTTGTATGGCTTGCGGGAGGGTGGGCCTTCAAAGGGCAGGAAGGCCTCTGCTGTCAACTCTGTAAAATGGCTGAAAATATGGCTTGGCCATCTTGCTCATCCACTACCAGTTCCATACCAGAAATGATGAAAAAGTGCATTATTCATGTTAATCAGGAGAAAGTTCAACACTAAACACAGACAAGTTATGGTCATAGATACTACAGTAATAAATACATTTCTGAAAACTACATATGGGCATAATGCTGTTTCTTCTAATGTTATGACAACGTAAACAGCATGTTTTGAATTTAGCCTATATTTATAGTGTACTACTAGGAAAATATTTAAGTGTCAAACAATAAAGAAAAGCCAAAAAAAACCCAAAAACCAACCAAATTACTCATATCCAGATGCTGAAAATGATTTTGGCATATATAGAACCCAAACAATCCCAAAGCAACCCCTCAATTTGTACTAAAGGTGGCATCACTCAAACAGAAAGTCTTGCGTGCTTCTGCACAGAGAAATGGGCTAAGCTTACTTGTAGCACTTCCTTGGATGCAATTGTTGGTTATGTTCCATAATATTTTGTAGAAAAACAGTATTCAATGAACATAGGAAGTGCAAAGATCCATACCATTTCCAAGCAAGTCAACATAGAAAAGAGCTGTCACAATGATGATGAAAAGGACTGAGGATAAGAAAAATAAAGATTAACATGTCAACTTGCTATCGCCTTAGTCAACTTATACTTTCAGACTTTATAATAAACTTTATAGGCTTGCTAATAAAGATTTTGATATTAGGAAGAAGTGAAATTGCTAAAATGGAACTAAGCAGCAGTACAAACACTGAAAAATCATCATCTGGTAAGAAATCAGATAATCCAGAGAAGGCTACAAAGAAAAGAATAACCCTGAGGTTGCCAAACTGTGGCCAACTCCTCTCCCACATAAGCCAACTTTGTTTAAAATTCTCCCAGACTGAGTGATAAAAGTATTATCTTGAAAAACGAGATGAGAATATCAGCTAAGACAGTCAGCTAGAAGAAAGGCAGGAAAGATAACAGATGGGTTGTGTTTGGACAGATTGTAAATTTGCTCACCTTCACAGAAACATCCAAATTTCCAAAAGCTTATCTGAAACCCAAATTTCTCCCCCATTTTTTTGCATGTTCACTACAATATGACAATAAAGTTGTTTTGAAAAAGGAGTACCTACCAGGAAGTTGAAAAGGCTCTAATGTAAATTGAATTTAATATTATACATTTCAGTACAAGGACGTTTGATTTTAATAATGAATTTAAGCACAACACAAAGAAAAACACTAAGGAATTACATTCACTTCTGTTATAAATGACCTGTATGTGCTTTCTGTGTTATTGAGCTTTCCAGAAAAAAGGGTTAGTCTTTTGCTGGCTATACCTCACAGCTGCTTTCTCACATTCCTCAGAAAATAAACTTTGTACACTGACAGGTGAAGACTCAAGCATGTACCAGGCTGCCAAATTCAATCAGGCAGAACTATAAGCAGCCTCCCTTCAGGGCTGCTTCTTTGAATTAAAAGTTTGCAGAGGTCAACAACCTTTCTGCCCCAGGTTTTGTTGTAAGCTGAGGAGGTTTTATACCAGCCTGTCAGCCTACTCAACTGGAAGTTATTAGTGTTCTCCACTATAAAAGGAACCTGACTTAAGCCTTAAACATTTTATAGGGTTAACAACTGCCGGGGAATCCCACAAATGAAATTAGCCAATGTGCAAAACCAAGATAAATCTATCATCAATATAAATTCAAACCACTTACAGATTGCTAAAACATTCACTGAATTACAGCCCCAGTCTCAACAAGAACACAATTTGTCTTTGTACTGTATTTAGATGATGGATCTGTTTAGCATTTGGAGTAATGTATCTACATTTTCTACTAAGTCACTTAACCAGAACATTCACCCACTTCTGTTACCTGAAAGGTAAGACTACATCATTCAGCTTTCCCACATATAGCAAGCTGAAGACTCCATCTCTTTTCCTTCTTAAAATCTTCAGCAAGAAATTTTTTAACTGTCCTAGCTCTCCCCCACGCTGAAGAAAACTCAAACGTGATCTCTATAATCCATTCTCATGGAGTACCTGTATCTTTCCAGACTAACCATGAACACCAACCTAAGCAAAAGTATGGAAAGGGAGAAAAGGGACCTTCTCTTTAGCCTTTTGTGAATAAAACCACTGCTGAAACTGAAAGTTAGAAACTGGGCCAAATGCAGTCGTTCAAGCATGTAATCCCAAGGGAACTCAACTCAGAAGTATGCAAAGCTTTCCAAACAGGAAAAAGTACTTTTTAAAATTCTTGTGACGAGGAGAAAAAACAACAGTTCTGTTCAAGTCGACAAAGCACACCCATTAACTGTCATTCCAACTATACTGCACATGACCAAGAATCAGTTTTTTCTAAGAATACAGGACAGATACTTACACAGCCTCCAGCAAGAACTTCTGCGGGGAGTGGAATGGAACCATCTTTCTTGGTAAATTTGTCTCTGACAAAGTCATTAACCTAATAAAGATACAATACATTACACACAATTTTAAGTCATTTTTCCTTCTTATTAACATCTACCAAGTACAATTGTAACCACATATATTAGAGTGCTTGTAAGTGGTCATCTTTCACACATTTTAGGAAATAAATCCTGTGCATGTTAACAAACAAAAAGATGCCGGGGAAAAAAAATAAAGATACGTACAGTTAGCTTAATAGCCTTTTCTGGAGCAACACCTATCAGCTGTGGTAACAAGCCTATAGAAACAAAGACATCGTAAGGCAACATTATCTTCCTAATAGAGAAACTAGTATATTATACAAGCTCTACAGAAATGCCTTTCTGCACATGGGGTATCCTTTGAGGTGGATGGAATTTAAGTACGTGATGCTGCTAGAGCACTGCATAATTCTTACCAGTACAATCCTACACTAAGATTTCTGTTGAAAATGATCATGAAAGGGGTGACCAGATCTGTCAAGTAACACCTGATGCTGTTGCCGTACAGAAGGAAAAAAAGGGTAAAGACTGAACATAGAATGTCCTGTTACACTAACTGGAAGCAGAACATATAACACAAAGACTGAACATGCATCTTGGATATGTCTGCTACATAAGTTTGTTCGACTTTTTTAGCTCCTTAATATCACTTTCCCATAAATCTTGCAATTACATTTTAAAATAGAAGAGTAATTGTGAGATACACACATGACTATGATAAATCATCGACTCACTTCTACTTGACTCGCTAACCTGAAGGCTGCAATCAACTAAGGATATAAAAGATTTTCTCTTGTTCAGTCCAACATGGTAGCATGCACTTCTTTAAAGCCTATTACTATAATATCAAGCATTTTTTATCTCACCAAGAGGAAGCATTAGTGGACAGAAACCGATTTTGAAAAGGCCCATGCTCCTGGAAAATAGCTGCTATCAAAATGAAATGCCATTTGACAAAAGCACATACACTTCTAGGAACTAATAGGATTAGAAAAAAATCAGTAGATGGCAGTCTTAACTTCCTAATATACAAGAATATAACAGCATCTGTTATTTTTAAATCCACCTTCTCCACAGTCATTTTGGCATATGTATAAATTATAAAACTTAAAAGGCTTCTTTTTATTAGAAGTGGTCACTACCTAATGTTATTCCATGGTTATGGAATACCAGTTTGCCCAAAGGGTTTGCCAGTGAACTGACAAAAAATCCCACATCAATTATATCAAGTATCAGATAACAGCAAGAAAACTGTATCGATGCAGCTTCCCACTACGTATTAAGTGAAAAGAGTAACAGCTAAAAATTCATTTAAAATGTTCAAAAATCTCCAAAGTACTCAGCCTGCAGAATTTTTATACTACCTCCTTAAAAGGGAGCTCAGAGTAAACGCACCTAAGTAGAAAGAGCAGCAGTTAATATATGCAGTATAATGTTTCCTTCAAACATATTACCTTCTGTGCGATTTACAGACTTGCTATGCTGAGGAAAGGTAGTTATTAAATACAAAGAAAGGTTGGCAATAACAAAAAAGAATGCTGCCCTCCCAGCCTGAATCGCTGATCTACCATGAAAAGAAAACACAGCTCTGCAGTGCCTACATTTTAAAAGCCCCAAACTACCAGACAAAACACCACAAGGCGATCCTCCCGCTCCATTCTGTGCGGCTGAACTGATTGGGCACAGACACTGGCTGTGCCAGAGACCCTGGGACCACACGCCGGCTGGTGAGGGCCCTGAGAAGGTACTTCATCACTTCTGAAGTTGGATGCCAGGATTCAAAAGTGTCATAATTTTCTTGATGAAAAATCACTAAGTTTTCATTTAAAAATATGATCTTTCCAGTAGGCATTCAGTTCTATTTTTTAAACTGCAGTACACGACTACATTGTACCATTATATCACAGTACAATTGGGACAATCCAGCTCAGGAATGCAAGAAACCAGTAATACACCCACAGGCCACTCCTACATGTTTCTGTTGTTCAGTTTAACATATTTCCACAGATCACCTAACTCTGAGTCCAAGACCTTAGGAACATGCTGACCATTAACTATAACATTTTCAAAACAACTACATTAACTTTTTATGCTAAACAATCTTAAAGACAATTATTAAACAGACTACTAAAAAGTTTAATAAACTGGCATTCTTTCAAACAAGCACATTTTTTCTGAAGTGTAAAACATTGCTTTTAACTCATCAATGGAATAATCTTTGATTTCAGGGTGTTTGAGAAAGGTTAGGAAACAAAAATAAAAATAACCAATGATCAGTTTTAGAAGCTGCTGTGCAAAACCATGGGCGGAGGGGAGAGAAGAAAAAGAAAACAGTACTGTAAAACGGCACTGTAGAAACAGTCTCCTAAATGTAACTCAAGGAGTATTTGCCTCTGTGAAAGATTCAGCAACAAAAAGAAAACGCTTTACCAGCAAGACGTAATTTATGGTGATTACAGCTATTGCATTAACATTTTCACTGATATATTCCTCTCTCTACTCACTTGCATAGCAAAATCCTGCAAGATTACAAAAAACTCTTTAGCCAGGATCCACAGACTTCCACATTCAAAACCTTCCCAGATACTGTCCTTAAAAGGCACTGTCCAGTGTCCTCAGGGACAGAACACTTTGCAAAGCAGAAAACAAGCTGTGGCCATCACATAAGTGAGCGACTTTGCTCCGACTAAAAAAAAAATGTGTGCCAATTAATAAATACCTTACTGATCCTTATAAAACTTGCGCACTCCATTAGGTTATGTGAAATAGCAATTAAAAATAGAGAATTCAACTAAATATCAATTTCAGAGGACTGGCTAGCATATACTCTCTATGTAAGTCACATTATAGATGTGATAAAAACCCTTTCAGAACCTTCTCTTAAGCTAAAACAAGATATAAGATGGCTTTCAGTCTAACTAATGAAACTGATAAAAAGTTGAATTCTTAACCTGTATTTTAGAGGAGCTTTTTTTCTTTTTTTAAATTACAACTTTTAGGAGTTCCACTGTTGCTATTTTAAAGTATAAAAGAGCAACATATTATAACAGCAGGATGCAAGTTCTTGTTCACAGGATAAAATCATAAAACAAGTCCCACTACCAACAAAAGTATAAGGCGTAAGATCTGGCATCCAGTTTAACAGGTATATTTCAAAATTACTGTCTTTCATCTTTTAACAAAAAATATTTGCAGTAAAATGAATCTTTATAGCTCAGATGCTAATCTGCTCCTGATGCTAGCCCCCAGCCAAAAGTTTGTGAAATAACAATCATGTCCACGCACTCGCACCCCAGAAATTAGGACTTTGAACAGCCTAAGCAGCAAGGAGCAAATCAGTAACAACAAAAAATGCCCAGTTTTCCCAGCAATTGTATATGATGAACAGTGCTCAAGGGAAGATAAATATTGAGCTCTGTGAAACAGAAGCAAAATTGTACATGATAGGAAGTTCCCTTGTTTTCCCATAAGAAACTAGCTGCTGAGGTATTAAAAAAAGGGCAGAAAATCACTGACTTGATATATTTTTTATTCACTTACCTCTGTAAAGACCAAAAAAGCCTTCAAAACGCAAAACCTTTTTAAAGCAGTCGAAGCTGTTTTTATACATCAACTCTCCTACGACTGAACCAGTGGAGCGCTGATTCTGCATACGAGTTTTCACCAGGTCTATGGGATATACTGCAGTAGCACCAACAGCTGTAAGAAAGCATTTGGAGTATTATTTCTGCAACAACATTGTTAGTGTAGCATATAATTATTATGATGATTTTCTACAACGTTTATTTAAACACAAAGAGTATATAAGCTGTTAACATCTCTGATGTGCTGCAGTTAAGACAATACTGAAGGTCTAGAAAAAAGTCTCAAGGAGAATGGATTACACTATTACATAAAACAAGATGTGTAGAACAAAGAAAACCAATCAGAATTACCAGCAAGAAAACTGGTTACTGGAGTAGAGTTTCAGAGGATTGTGGAGGGACACTAGAGCAGAAGCGATAAGGGAAGAAAAGGAATGACACAACCAAAATTGGTTCCACCCTCCAATTTTTTACGTGTATAACCAAGAAATGCAACTTCAATGAGATCAAGTAGTCTGGCAAGACAGTGTTAAACTAACCCAAGCTTGAAAACAGAAACCAGAAATATTACTCACCTCCAGCAATTGAGCCCAAAGTGAACCTGTAAGCAGATTCAGCTACCTGGAGCCAGATCGGTCTGCCTAACTCTCCATAAGATTGCTTGGTGAAGAAAAAAAAAATTTAAAAAGGAAAAAAATAAATTAAAAAAAAGAAGAAGAAAAAGTGTGAAATCTGCATGGGAAAACAAAGATGGCTGTGAACTGGCCTTTATAACATTAAGGAAAGAATCTGATAAAAATTGCTAGCTTTACGGCTTTATGTTAAGGAGGAAAAAAAATACTACATAACTTCCATTATGCCTAATGAACGAAGCACATTTTTCAAATATTCCTCTCAGAAAATATTCTTCCTTTCATTTTCCTGGTATAACTGAAAAAAACTATGGTCACAAAAAGGCAGACAGAAACTTATATCAACTTTCCTACTTTCCACTCTGTTGCCTTTGAATTCGTAAAGCATGGAACCCCCTTTTGGCTCAATTAAAATTCAATAATTCAAAAGGAATTCAGTATCTCACACACAGCATCCATCAGCACAGGATATATTTTAAGATTCCATATACATTAATATATAGCATAAACATGACATTTCATTATTTCAAAACAAGCAAAAAGTCAATTATTCCCCACAGTATTCTCCACAAGACTTTTTCAGGCAGTTGATAATTTACAGACACAACTATGACCTCACTCACTTCAATCACATACACTACTATAAATGCAGCAGTGTTCTAAATAAACACGAGTCTGCACAGAAAATATTTGGAGAGACTCATAATCATATTATTATGTGGTTATTAGAAACAAAGTAACTGAAACAAGACATAAGTGTCCACAAACTTGCACTAAGAAGTATGCAAGATGGGCCAAATTTTCTTCTGAACATAAATAATGGGATTAGAGAAGAATTTATATTATGCACCATAACCTGTCTGGGTTATATAAGTGGCCAAGATATTAACTGTTGAATTCCACATTAAAGCGGATACTAAGGCCCATCTCCCAAACACAAACCTGTTTTTCTTAAAAGCCCCCTGTAACATTAGCAGATGTGCTCCCAACAGCACAGCTGGATGGGCGCAGACCTCAGACCGCCGCTGCAGGGGCTTTGTTCCAATGCACACGGTGAGCTCTCCACAAAAATCACCACATGCACATCTCACAGTTAATTCACCAAAGCTACTCAGCCAAGTTATATTTGGCTTATTGAAGCTCTGGAAAGTGGAATGTCCACAGAAAACACAGCATGTACCCTAGTGTAAGCTACTCTGTTTGGACTGGTACTACACTGGCTATACAAAAACCCGCCTTTTATTTTATAATGTTACGCTCTATGTAGACTATGTAGGACACAAGCCTAGGAGATTAAGATGGGATCATTACCTGTAAAAAAACATGAATTATATTTTATACATTTTTTCCACAGAAGAAAAAGATATAACTACCCCCATTTACTTCCACAATATAGCTTAACAGAGAAGAACGGAAAAATTTTAGGTAGGACAATTATAAGCTGCACATGTGGACGGGCATAAAAATGTACAGATGAAATGTACTGCCTTTACAAGCAGGTAGAAGCAATAATAAATCTGAAGAATATGCTCAATATTTTCAAAATGCTAAATTTTCCTATCTAAAAACAAAACCATCACCCAAACCACAAAAATAAATTCTAAAATACAGAGATATTTCCAGAGTTATTTCTTTTTATTCATGTAAATAAAAGACTTGTAATAATACCCCAAAAGGCTTAGAAGCAGGACTGGTTCTTCATTCCACAAAAAATTTCTCCTGTTAATGGTTTAGCACACCTGCTTCCTTTTAGCTGTTCTAAGGTTATTCTTTTTCTTCTAAGCTCTACACAGTTCTCATCAAAATCCAGCCGTTACATTCAGACATTAATCTTAATGAATACGTCACTGAATGTTAAAAATCAAATTCTTTCTGAAGGAAATGTCACTTGTATATTATTAAATAAGCGTTCACAAAGTTTGCAGTTTACTTGTGTGTTCAGATGGATATGTAAATGAAAGTAATTAATGCTATAGCTTTCAAATCATGAATATTTATAAAGAGAAAATTACTGTAGCTGTCATGCCCATAGGATATTCAGCTGCTAGGCTTTAAGAAAATCTTGCACAATGAAAAAATTGACAATAAAGTAAACATGGTTGAAAGCAAGCCAATTTCCATTTTCACCACGTCTACATACAGTGAGTTTATGTAAAAATGTAGATTTTCCTCTAAGAAGTAATTTTTTAAATCAGATAAATGTGACTACAGACTTGTTTTCATTCTCCAGGGACAGCTGGACCTCAGTGGGATGATATTCTCTCTTCCACTAAGGGCTATCTTTCATTTTGTCAATACAGTTAAATAAAGAATTATAGGGTTCACTTAGAATGAGGTCAAGTAAAAGATTGTTCCATATAAATCAAAGAAAATGAAATTACTTTGCTTTCTGCTGTCCTCCCTTAGCAGAGAATGTAGAATAGGATGAAAATAAAATGTATTAGTCCAAAAATGTGAAAACAGTATATTCTGTTCTACTGATGAGTTAAGCTTCTATCAGTGAATTCATTTTATAGCAGCACCAAGCTACAAAGGTAATTCTGGAGCATCAAATAAAGCAAGTTGGTATTTTGCCTACTCAGAAATGTGAGTGCCATGAAGACACTGATGAAAACCAAGGTTGGCAGTTAGGAATGTGATTACAAAACTCGAGAAAAAATATTTCTCATTAGTCTGGATAAACACTGTATACACATTTCTGCATCAATCCATTCCACCATTCCCGTCAAGAACACACAGGAAGACTGTGATCACTAAATAGGTTTTGGACACTTATTTCGTTGGCTCAGATATGTCAAATCACCTGAGGACAACAGAGTGGTAACACTGAGAACAGATCAGACACCCCATTTCACACCGGTTTGTTTCTAAGAGAACTGAATGATCCAGTCCACCTGTAATAACAGTAACCAAAATACACTCAAAGTCCCACACATGGGAGACTTGCTAAGTTCCGTATAGGACAATTTTTCAACGATAGCAGTTGAACTAATTCAAGATTTTTCTGTCACTGATACATACACCAGATTCCATAGTGGCTATAACTGCTTAAAGCAACCTCGCTGCAACATGCATAAAAAGTGAGTTGAAACACAGAAGGCTTTATAAATGCAAGTTTTCATTTTCACACAGACTTCTGGGACCCCTCAGCCACCGGCAAATACAGGACATTCACACAGTGAACAAGACACAGCTGATTTTGCACTGTGCTGCCACTTTATCTCAGACCACCCTGCAGCAGTTCTATCTGTCACGGGTATCACCAGGTAGAGAATCTGAAATTCACTTTACAGGAGCCAGCATAGCCTGGGATGGCTGACAAAGGTATTGCTGCCAGCTGCACGTCCTCCTGCCACACAGCCCAGACAGCTGAGCTACCTCGGAATCAGTTGCTGAATCACTGCAATTCAGGAGCGGTGTTCTAACACAACTCATCAGTAGTGTCAGATTGCCGTCAATACTGAGCTGGGAGATGTGGCCGTTCAGCAGCTGATTCCTGAACTCAGCGGCCTGCATTCCACACAAGGTGTGGGCAGCTGGGAGCAGAACCAGCCCCAGCCAGGCTTTGCTCACTCGGGAATCAGCCTTCCAAGGTCCTGATAGGCACTTTATAAGCTCTTAACGCAGACTGAAAGAGAGAGAATTGGAATTGTTTAGCCATTGTAAGAAAAAGAGAACCTTCAGGATGAGAAACTGTATTTACCTACCACGTACACAAAGATGTATTTAGTCAGAACTATGGGTTCGGTTCACACAAGATCTTAAGAATTAGACATCCTACTTCCCTTTGTATATTAGAGTGAAAGGAGATGTGGAGACGTACTTGGAGCAAAATGCACTGGTTCAGATGAACACTGTTGTATTTTCATGTGTGTAATTCATGTCTCCTGCTTTCTGAATCTGCTGTGTAACTGTTTCAAGGATTTTCTTGACCGCATTATTATATTCACATTAGAAACAGTTAATACCCCCTGAGTGACTCTCGTGAGAGCATTCACCTCCAAAATGCTCCAGAAAAAGAATTTCCCTAGAATACATCTAGAATATAATGGAATAGAATATAACATTTCTATCAGTGGTATTTCAGATTCAACCTTAGGTGAAGGTTAAGGTAAAAAATAATTCACAACTTAACTAGCATTACACAGACCTGTTTGCAATAGAAAACTTTTTGGATTATATGTTGAACCAAAAGTCTAGTGAATATAAACCTCCAAAATCTAGATTTATTTTTAACATAAACATGAAAGCTATACCCCAAAAGCGAGCAGTATGGTACCCAGTAATGGTGGTGGAAACTCTAAACATAAACTAAAGACCTGCATAATGTTTGGTCCTAAATCTTCAGTTTTTACAGTTGTAAAAAAACAAAAATCCAAGCAAGAACAATTCATATTCAGAATCCTGCTGCACAGCCTGGGGCTCTTTCGCTGAACTGTACCCATATATGTTTAATAAGGAAACTATGATAAATGTAAAGTTCACAAACATTAATGTAAATGTCTGGTGAAACAAAGGATTAACATTCTACTCCAATATTTGTTCATCTTCTAAGTGTACCCTTTCCATCAGTCCAAATAAATTTGAATTCCCCTTCTACTGTTTAGGTTAGATAGCCAACAAGTACAGTAAAATTGCATTACCATTTTAGTTAAATGGTTAAGCAAATAATTTCACCCAATTTTTTTTAAAATAACACACTTGCATTTAATACTATTTTTTTTTCTTGTCTAAAATATTTTTATAATTACAAAGTTAGATTACTTAATGAGGTGAAAGGCCTTTTCAAGAGTAAACAAATGTATTCCCAGCAAGGCATCCAAGTATCTATGCATGCTCATATTTAAACAGGCCATCCTTCAATATGACATTTAGTATCTTGCTTAGACACATCCTCAATAGTCTGCCCCACTTCTACCCTTACAATGATATATACAGCATGCTTCACTTGTTAGGAATCTGTTTTAAGTGTACTATTCTTATTTTTCATATGCAAGTATTTGTAAACATTCACTTCCACAATTCTGTTCTTCTCCCTACCTGCCTCTGGAGTTCTGCCAAGTGGTAAGGTAATGCACCTTCAGCCAGCGGGGCTATTCTCTCAATATCTGCCAAAGTCAAGCGCCTTTACACAAGGCAGAGAAAAGCAAATTACTGTTAGATTTTAAAACATCAAACATATTCAATCCAGTATTCCTGGCCACACCCCACGGAATACATCCTGAGTTTAAAAAAAATCATCTGTCACATTTGGACACGCATCTAAGAAATCTGCTACGCTGCCACAAAGAATGCTTGGAGATCAAAGGGCATTCTCTTCTCGTAGCTCGCAAGAGGAGATAAAGGGGGCTTGGATTATTCAGAAGCAGAATCTTTATTATTAGTAATGAGGAACATAATACAGAAGTTAAACTACTTCTAGGTGTTCCTACTTACAATTTCATATGTGTTAAAGACCCATGCAAAACACCATCAATACCTAAAGTTAATAATACCATTGTATTGTGGCCTTTTGCAACCACTGTAAGGTATTTTGCTATTTTATAAATATATCTATAATATGACAAATAATAATTGTGCTCAATACACACAATTCACTTACAAAACCTGTGCATACACCAAAGACAGTTTACATTGAATAAATTACTGTCATGAAATACAATGGAACACAAAACTTTAAAAAATTAAGGGGAAATTTAGTATTTTTCACACAGAAAGCAGCAAAACGATTGTAAAATGATAAAATTAATTATTATATTACCCAGTAACACTGTATAAGTCTGCAAGTTGGTAGAGAATATCTATTTCCAGTGGTGTAACTTGTCCAAATCGGATTGCAGAGTGGGTGAATTCCTCTGGATTTAAAAGGGAAAGAAAAATAAAGCAATTGTGTTACTTGTCAAAGTTCTTCTTTAAATCCTCACAAATAACTTTAATATTATAAAAACAAAATCTGTCATGAAGAAGAAAAATCCATGATGCAAAAGGAAAAGATATCGTTAGGAGAACAACTATCTTGCAACTGGCCTTTGCAACACAGAACAAGTCTGACTCCACAACTTTCATTTACAGTAAGAATTCATTAAAGTCAACATAAACCCTCAGATTAGTAAGCTTAATAAAACCACAATTTCTGATTCTTGTTTTCAAAGTTCTGCAAAGCAGAACAGAATAATGCTCCATTATTGACAGCTTTAAGGGAAACTGACTCATCCATTGCCATCATGTCCAGATGTCTTTCTCTGCTATTACAGCTCTGAATGGCCCGAAGCACGACGTGTTCATGGCACAACTGCCAAGCTACAGTAAACAAGCCTTAGCAGTGAAAATGCAGTAGCTTTTTTTCAAGACACAAATCCAAGCAAGACATATTTATACATCTGCATCAAAACATTGCTAAGCAATCTGTTAGCACAATTTGGAGGGTGAAGACAGGTATTTTATGCTTTCATTTAGGGACAAAGGTAGGCAGAGCATATGAACATAAGCCAAACAAAGAAGGAAAGTTTTTTTAAAACAGGAATTTGGCATGCTTTTTACCACACATAAGTTTAGGCTTGGCTGGTCCCATCCATGCAGATAATAAAACAGGTGATAAAATCTGTCATAAAATGACTACAAAAGCAATCCACCCATGCCTGCAGGAAGACTGAAATATGGCAACCTTTCATATGCACAGGGATTAGCTACATCCTAATAGAAGCAGACTATATATAAAACCACTCAGGCAAGTAAGCACTGAGAAGTTATAAATTATTACCATTTTTCTAAAAAAGTTTTATTGATGGATTAAGTAACCAGAGCGAAAACAACATGGAGATTACCGATTACGGATTTTCAAACTTAACCCATTCTACCACATTCCCTAGGAACTTTCTATCTCTAAGCAACCACACATTCCTTTCAAGAAGTGGCAAAATCTTCAATATTACACCAACTTGCAGCTCTCCATTCAAATTAAAACACCAACACAGCTCCTGCCAGAATCCAAATTCTTCTCCTTAATGAGGTAGCTGAAATCATTACTAACCTGTGAGAATGAAAATCACCCTTTAAATACTTTCACAGTAGCCCTAACCTTGCATACTCTCGCAATTACTGACTTGCCTTAACCCACATACAACACCAGGTTACAAACTGGGCAGAACTAAAAAATTAATAAAATGTAGTAAATGTACTTTACCTTTCGTGACTTCAACATCTTTTCTTGCACCTGCTATGTTACTGTATATCTTCCTAACAAGATCCATGTTATTCAAAAGGGCATTAAATGCATTGAAATAGGAGAAGCTGACCTGATGTGAAACAGTTCCACCAGCTACCTTTAAAAATTAAATTAATGTAGTTAAGTGCCTTACGCTCTTTTACAACATCTTATTACAATTTACAGAAACATCTGTTTGGACAAATAAGGAAATAATTACATATATCTTTATAATCCTGTAATTTAAAGATTTTTAATAGAAACATGAGGGAAGAATTATTAGACAGGATACTATTTTTTAGTAAAAATTGAACATTAGGAAACAATCAGGAAATAATCATATAAGTAGATTACTAATCAATTTATCTCATAAACACACCAAATGTGCCACTGAGTATTTTTCTAATACTCTCTAATAGAGATATGCATGTAAATGCTACTTTAGATAAGGGCATTAACTGATATCTTGCATCACATAGTGCAGTGACCATTTATTTCAAAATCTGAAGTTAGTAGATACTATAAATTTTAAGGAAGATAGTATGCCTTATTAGCCAGACAAGGCAAGATTTATAGGTAAAATAGTAAGCTATTACTTTATGTTTTATACAACTATTTCTTATATACTTTTTTATACTGTATACTTTTAGTTTATAATTTTAATGTCATTACTTTACCTATAGACCTTGCCAGACTATCAGAGCCATAACCACTCTACCTCTAGATTCCAATCTGAAAAAAAAGGTAAGAGTATATAAAACAACAAATCTGTAAACAGTCTCCATTTTTTGAGATCTGTCATATATTCAAATACAAAAATGAGATGCTTTTCTCCTAACTGAATATGTTTTCTGTGCCAAGTACTGTTTGCCCTGCTTTAGTAGAAAGCACAGTAGACTGCCTCAAAGCGTTTCCAATGGCACTTCAAGCATGTAAACCAGATTACCAAACTATTTGACTACTCCAGCCAAGGAATGCTGCCATGTTTCACCTGCCCACTCTGTTATGAAGGTGATAATCTCTAGCACAAAGGCAAGAGTAAACAGGTAGGAGAAGACAGAGTGGAAGAGAAACAGTGATATCTTAAAACATTACAGATATTAGACACTGAATTCAAGGCACTTTTCTTTACACTTACTGAAACTAGATTTTCTTCCACAAATGGAGTTAGCATATGTGAGCGAAGGGTAACCATGATGTCACTGAAGTCCAGGCCGGTTATCATACCACTTTTATTTTTGTCCTTCAATGAAAAGGCTTGTCTTGCGTGTTCTGACTGCAGCTCCTAGAAATAACATTCAGAAATAGCAGATTAGAAGCAAATTCTGTAATTCTGTTCACAAAACTCTCACTAATTTCTTATTCTTACTGCATGCCTCAATACATCTGTGCATGTAGATCACAGCGCAACTGCCGTTTAAACTTAAAAGCCAGCTCAACTAAAACAAAAATTCTCCATACTAATTGTATCCATAAAGCCCTTCCTCTGTTAAAGAAATGCTTCAACTGAACTGTAAGGAAATACGCACTTTCACTAAGTGATTTGAGGAAAAAACTTTCACATACCCATGTCCTGTCTGCTATCTATTCCTTTATTAAATACTTAACTGCTGGAGAAACTTCTGATATTGATCTTAAAGACTCAAAGTGAGCTGATCTCTTACACATCCGAGAGAAAATATGACTGGGCTATTATAAACTAACTCATTGAAAAGTACTCGAAAATAAACAGGAGGACAGTGAAAATTACATAATATAGATTTAGATTGCCCCCAACAGCTACCTCCCATAATGTTAGAAATGGTCACTCATTTCAGGCAATTTAAAACTCCTATACAATCTGTAAAAACCTTCATACAAAGCACACTGCAGTAACCTAACCTCAAGATAATAATGATGGCTGTAAATTCTACGTCCAGAAAAAGTTGTTTCCTTCTATTCAAGCAAACAATAAAGCACATTCAGCTGTCATTCAGATGTCTAGAAGCAACTAAAATAATAACCACGTTCTGACAGACAATAAGAGGGCAAACTATCTAGCTTATATCACCTTTACAGTAATTTCTCAACTCCTACAACCTCAAGATCAAGGATTTCTAGATCAGGGTGCAACAAGCCTGCTTTGAACCAAGCCCCAAACCCCACTGCATGCTGTTAGACCAAATAAGAAAAACAACCCGATCTAAAAGGAAGGATAACAATATCAACTTGTGTACATATTGAAATTACCGCAGGCCATACTACCCTTCCCTACCAAGCGCTTTTATTGTATGATGACAGTAAGTGGTTACTGTATCTTACATGACCGTATCCTGGAACAATATACATAAAACCAGATACTCATCACTTTGTTCTAGATTCCCAGCAAAAATATTCTTCTCAATAGCCATCTGGTTCTTGTTTTTGTTTTGTTGTTGTTTTGTTTTGTTCGGTTTTTTGCAGTAGTGTCCTCAATTTGTGCCTGGAAGCACTTGAAATACATAGTATCAAATGCAGGACACACTTTATTCCTATGAAGTGACATCAAGTTATACCGCAGCCTTGAAAGTGTGTGCCAAACTCCAGTGTCTCAGTCTACAACAGAGACTTCAGATCCCACCTAGACATGTTTTTCTAGAATCTGCTCTAGACCTAGACACAGCTCAGCACGGGAAAGACATGGACCTGTTGCAGAGGGTCCAGAGGAGGCCACAGAAATGATCAGAGGGCTGGAACAGCTCTGCTGTGAGGACAGGCTGAGAGAGTTGGGGTTGCTCAGCCTGGAGAAGGTTCCAGGGAGACCTTACTGTGGCCTTTCAGTACATAAAGGGAGCTTATACGAAAGATGGGGACATAATTTTTACTAGAACCTGTTGCAATAGAACAAGGGGTAATGGTTTTAAACTAAAAGAGGAGAGATGCAAAAAAAGATTATTTTTTTTTATTATGAGGGTGGTGAAACACTGGCACAGGTTGCCCGGAGATGTGGTGGCTGCCCCATCCCTGGAGACATTCAAGGCCAGGCGGGACAGGGCTCTGAGCAACCTGATCTGGTTGAAGATGTCCCTGCTCATTGCAGGGGGGTTGGACTAGATGACCTTTGAAGGTCCCCTCCAACCCAAACTACTCTATGATTCCATGATCTATTTTTATCCTGGGCAATGATTACAAATTATTCCATCTATCACTCCATACTTTCAGGACAGTATGTTCAAAACTATTTTGTATCAAAAGCCACCTCTGAAAGTGCATCATCTATTTTCTTCAGGTCTACTAAACAGAAAACTATAAGTTATGTCATTAGGTGATCACTGCATGTTAATTTATGGAATTCAGTGCAATTACCTACAATTCTACGAACTCCTTTCTCATTACTTATAACGTACACTTCTTCTGCTTTACTCTTCCTCCATGCTTCATAACTGATGTCTTCCTTTACTTCCTTCTAATATAATGTTAAATTCATAATATGTTTTTACTGTAAATTTTTGGCTTAGCACGAAGTCTAGTTCTATGAGTAAAAATCTTTAAAGTCCAATCCCTAAAGGGTATTTCAGCAACATCTCAGGAAAGCAGATGTGCCTCCTGCAAAGCTGGCTGTATTTAAGACCGAACTCCCAATATATATGCGGTAGCATGCATGCCAGTGTTTCTCTCACAAGGGTAAGTATATAAGATAACACCTATAAAACTCAAAGAAAAACTCAGAAGCTAAAACCTTTCTATGGGTGGTTATATGGTTAATAACAACTGGTTATATTAAGGATGGTATCTTTCTCTGGTAGAGGTTAGTTTTGCTATTAAATTCCTATGAGAGAAAAAGCAGACCCTCAATCCAGTTTAACAACAATCAGTAAATGGTTCATTTCATAAACAGTATATTTAGTTTCATTTTTTTATAGAATGGTATTTAAGTTAAAGCACCATGAATACACACCGCTTACAGAACTGGTATGGGAAATAACAGTTCATCATAGCTTTCAGGATTAGTATCAGATAATGATTACCACTACCAGAGTAAGCTTGAAATTTATAATGGTATTAGTGTATAATTAGAAGTGAAAATGAATTTCAGTTCTACTTTGGAAGAAGGTTAATAACTGACCTGAAGAAACTGAGTGAACTCTGAATAGTTAAGATGCTTCTTCCTGTTATGTCCGAAATGCAGGCGAATGAACTCACAGTCCCAGTTGAAAGGGATTTGAAGATGAATAAGACTTTGTTCAAATATTTCTTTGACATTTGCTTTGGGGGAGGGAAAAACAGCAAGTGAGCTTTGGGGTACAGTCAAATCTACAAACATTCCAGGAAGGGTACAAACAAAGGATGTTTTAAGTGGCTGTTTAAGAAGTGTTCTAGTTTGTTAAGAATAATTGCTAACCAAACCTATCCAGATCTGTATAAGAACACATTTGCAACACAACATGATACTTTTTGTATTACTGCATAAAACCTTGGAGTGAGTGTTTTATTTAGTTTTAATTAAGAAGCAATTTCCCTCATACATGACAAATAAGAGCTATTTTGCATTCTGATATAAAAATCAATAGTGGTTCTCTGTCTCTGCCAGGAGTCAAATTAAGCCCTTTATCAAGAGCACAAATACCTGCATTACAATCTCACGCAATATTTTTCATACTAAATATGGTTTGACTGAAACTTGATTATTACAATCACACTGTCTGAATATGTCTATTAAAGATAGGTATAAGAAATGCCATCTAAAACATATCATTAACTCAGCAGAAAGCACCTTATTAGAAGCTTTTGATAAGGCCTTAGTACAAAACTCAAATCCTATAAAACATAATTGGTAGTCTCAGTTATTAAAATGTTTTAAGATAAGTGAAGATAGAGATGTCCTCTTTTAAAAGAGGTAAAGAAAAAAACCTGTCATTTCAGAATATGGAATTCTCTGTATGTGTACTGTACAACTGAAACCTCAATGCCAAACATATTATCTGAATTCAGTCAAAAAAACTCATCTAAAAAAAAGCATACATTATTCATACACAGCATCGCCGTGCTGCAAAACAAGCCTTTGGTGCAGATGATCCAACCACACAGACAGCATCACTGGACATTTATCCGTACCATGGAAAGACTTTCCAAGATCTACACCAAAGTACCTGAATTGATTTGCTTTTATCAGCTAACCTAGAACCTGCTAACAACCAAAATAAAATACGGTATATAGCTTACATTTAAAATAAAGTACAAAATACTGGGTGTTTCAAAAGAATGGACCCAATTTAAAAAATATAGTGATTTCCAGTTGTGTCCATCTTTCTGAAACACCCTGTATTTTAGCTGAAAATACACCTCTTCTATATGTTTAAACAGTTCTGCTAAAAGACAAAATATAATTAGAAGAACTTTAATATCATTTGATAATTCCATCATGAGCTATTTACTTGGAGCAAATGTGTTGCTTTCTCTATGCTAAAGGACTGGTTCAATCATTCTTTCACTTCTATAGCCATTCTACTAGTTCTAGATCAAATTGAGGCAAATCACTGTACAGTTTTATGTTCCCAGTAAGGAAAGGAAGGGAAAAGTTCAGAATAAATGTGTCTCAGAATGGGGACATACAAAGTAGGATTCCTTGGCCAGACCACCTGCTTCACAGGTAGTTTGAGACTACATAATCAAACGGCAGATTATGGCTAGTAAGTGATTTAAGTGTAATTTAGCCCTTACTAAAAAGTCAAACAAAGACTGTAGTCAAAAAACTCCAATTTAAACCATAGTTTCCACTGCAAGGTAGGCTAGCAGAGTTATTCGGACAAACAAGAAACTTAACACTACCTTGACTACCTGTACCTATCCACTCATATCTATTCACTTCTATCAATATGAAAGGTGAGGGTTCAGAAAATGAGAGACAAAGCACCCAATACACAGTGCTACACTACTTTATTTTGCCATACTGCCTTCAAAAGTTTTGTCTCTAGTAGATTTATTCATCATTGCTAGATATGAAGGAACCGGGAGATGTAAATTTAAATTCCCCACCTACCACTGATTCACTGCAGCTTCTGACAAAGCTCCCCAGAGTCTCCACGTAGCACAAACATGAACAGCTGAGTGCAGGTCACCAGTGAGCATGCAGACTGCACTGAACCGTGAATGGCCCAGAGGACAGGTCTGCTTCGTGGGGTCTGTTGGCTACTAATGAACTAACAGGGTGCCAAGTAGTGACTACCCACACACCTCTAAAACTGACTTCTCATACACACTGAGTTCTCCTCATGAAAACTTAGGATAGAACATGCTGAAGCAGCTAGAAAGTCTAAATTGTGTTTTCAATTGTTTCCAATGATCGTTTTAGACTTAAGAGAAAGGTTAAAAAAAATCTTTTTGTTCATATGATAAATTATTCATACACGCTCATATAGACAGATGTTCCAATTATTTTTAATAATCCTTAAGCCCCTGGTCTTTTCATAACTCTAATTCAAGCATTTAATTGTATACTACTAAAACAACCAAGAATGGGTTTTCTACGCTATTGATTTTTCCTTCCAAAAACGTTTGCAACTAGTTGTCAACACATCACAAGTAAAGATTCTTCAGCACATAATACTGGTAAATTAATTAATAAATTTATATTCAATAGTTGAGTGTTCTGATACTTGAAGAAGCCCAGTAGTGGCTAACCAGCTTTAAGAAATGGTATGCAGATTATTTAGCCTGTTGCTCCTCTGAAAAGTGAGGTTCCATCCATTTTCCTTCCACAGTCAATCACTCACAATCAGTAACATATACCACATGTGTTACGGTAGTCTGGGTTTAAGGATATGTTATTGTATCAAATGCTTAACTGATTCCATGTTGGCTTTATTTATTAAACATTTGGGGTACAGGAGCAAAACCATGTACCTGTTGTAAATAACTAACGCAGTAAAACCATTGAAAGTCTAAGTGCAATTTTCCAAAGCCATTTGGGATTCTCAGACATCTCTAGACAAGCACTAAAATTTACTACTTCTACTCAAGATTAGCAATGCTTTCTTCACAATATATCAAGAATACCTTTTAAATCCAATTTTGTTGGCTAGTCTCTTAAATTAAAGGAAATAGCCACCACCACAGCTAACAATTCACGTGATGAGAAGCAGCAAATGGACAATCTCATTTCAGAAATTATACATAATGTGATCATCACCTACATTTCACCACTCTGAATTATGATCAAATGTCTTATTTTTAATTTATGTTATGTTTTTCACAGCAGAAGCAAAGCACTCACGACAAAGAAAACACATAACATTAAGGTACAGATACTGGGGGGTTTTACCTTTTTTTTATCTCGCTCAGTCAAAACCCAGTAATGCTTCTAAATTAAGATAAACTACAAGTACTTCAAATGCCCAACAGAGCTATTCTGTAGGGGGCAAACAGCAAATTATTTTTAAACCCTTTCATTTTAGTATGACATTTTACAGAATGCATTCATTGTCCCTGTAAACACATGTTGCTCATTTACTAATGTCTTCTCCTACTCTTTGCTCACCTTTCCGCAATGGAATTCTCTCCTACTGAGCTGATAACTTTCTCTCCAGGCTTATAGCAACGCATTTTGTTCTCAGATAGGCATACAAGTCAGCAGCCTGATGACATACTCAACTTACCACCAGCCCCAGGAACAATAAACCTACTACTCTAGTGCACTAGCACATTACCTGCAAGGCGGCACACATTCTTTCAAGATTGCTTCAGAATTTCCCCACCCAATCATTTTAAACAAATTACAGATGCCTGGAGGAGCTATCTGCAGGCAGCGTACACAACTGGCTCAACCGCCCTCAAACACCATTACCTATAGGGCTCAGAAAAACGATATAAGAAAGACAAAGTTTTTAGGCAATATTGAATTTCACAGGAGGAAGAATAGTTTAAGTCATAAACACTATGATGTCTTGTTGATGGCCCATGGTGGGGATGAGCTCAGTACCCCAAGGAAGCCTTGAGGTAGTACCTGTTATTGTGACTTATCAGCTCCCCAAGAAGCAGAGAGGAATTTTCACACGATTCCAGTGCCATCAAGAGTTTGCCATTCCCTCACACCAGTGACGAGACATCAATCGTGCTTGTCAGAGACATAAAAATATAAATGTGATAGTTTTAAGTACTAGCATAAGTATGCTAGAGGTTTGTTGTTCAATAGTGCAGATTTGGTTTTGTTTTGTTTTTTAATCTATTTATTCAGTCATATACAGTCCCATTTGTACTTATTTCAGCTTTCATGTACGTAATGTATTTTAATGTTTTCTCTGTTGCTATTTTTTCTCTAATTCTGCCAACAGCAAGTTTTACATATTCTCACTTTCAAGCATGAATTAAAAAATCACCGTTACAGGCAGAAAGACTTTTTTTGTAGCACCTGATGCAACAGAGGCATATGAAGAGTGATCCAAATGTAAATAACACAATTACTTTGGCAGGAGAGCAAAATGATAAGTGGCAAGAAAAGTGAGTACGCTAAACTAGAAATAATTGAACCATATTTCTGCTCTTATTTTAAAAGGATTAGTGATTCTGTTTAAGGTTAAGGTTAGTGACAGCCATAACAACAAATTGTCAATATATATATAATTTTAATGTGGAGTTCTCCATTTCCGTTTTCTCTTGTTGAATTATGGTTTTGAACTTAATACCATTACTACTATTATTGTAAAAAATAAGGAGGTGTTCTCATCCTGCACTGCTCACAAGTGTTAAGAACTGTGGTTTAGACCCGAAAGAATCGTAAAACAGGAAATAAACAAACAAAATACATGAGGACAAAAGAAAGTCATGACATACAGTGATGTTTCCTACACTATCTGCATGTGTTAAGCAAAACACATCTTGAAAACAGACAACTAATACAGGGCTACCAGGAAGCCAAGAAAAATAGCAGTTCTAGCTTACAGCACACTTTATAAAAACATGGCGTTTTTCTTATATCCTCAGATCTGTAGCCATGTGATGATGAGATTTTTCTCTTTACATTTTAAAAGGTTTCCAGCTTTTATGGTTGCAAATAATATTTTATAAAGCAGAATACATAAGATTAAATCCAAATGTTAGCATTTTCAATCCAACCGCTCTTTTGGAAATGGGAAAGGAGTGAGTACTAGGAGTGATCTGTATTTCCTGAAAAATACTGTTCAAAAGCAAAGAACTATAACAACATATTTTCAACTCCTTTCCCTTGTTCTTCTCACTCACCTTCTTGCAGTGTTCTCAAACTCTGTGCCCTGATTAAGGGAAATCTGAACTTTCTCTCCCAGATAAAAATAAATGCTTTTTTCTATTTCTTCATGATTAAAAAGTCATTTAAACTACACTGTCACTTGTATCAATGTCTTATTAAAACAGCTAGTTTATTATTTTTTAATCACCAAGCTGACAGCAAGCCCAGTGCAATTGAAACATGTGAAGAGTCCTGAGCATGCTGTACAGTTTGCTCATACAAAGTAGGTCCAATTTCATATTCTTCTAATGGACCTTCTATACAAATACTGCAGCACACCATCTGCACATTTATGGCAGTCATTCATACAGGATTTCTGCATGTCCAAAACTCCTTGAAAAATGTTCCAAAGCAATAAGAAATGAGATGACATTACAGCGACAGAAGGCTTCCTGTTTCAACAGTGCCCATTAACATATGATATTGCACAGACAAGGAAAAAGACAGTGAGCAGCAAAGCATAGCTGACAAGTATTTCTATGAAATGGTTTCTAAAGAATCACAAACTCTTTGTCCTCTTCTATTTCTCAACTCGAAAGACAATGGTTCTTCTGTAATACAATTTAATTAATAGTTTCCTCATTGGAGAGTTGGAAGCTAAACTTCTGAAGAGACAAGTGGCAGATTGAGGCTCAAGAGAACTGCAAGAAGCAAAAGTGCTCAGGTATGGCCCAAGTCCATGTCAGTAAATAAATCCTAAAAGAGGGATATGAACCCAAGTGGAGTAACATGCTTTCAAATACAGAGCCAGCTCTAAAAAATCAACAAGTATATTTAATTTTCTCCAAATAACTGAAAATTGGATTAAATCAGGATATTTTTTAAAAATACCACACAGTCATACCCAAATTATTTGAGATATTATCTCACATCCAGCAAGGCCAGTGTTGGGTCCAACTTACTGACCTAACAGACTGAAGTTGATTCCATCTTCCACCCCTTGTTCCAGATGCACAGTGCAGAAAAACCTCAGTAAATCCATGCCACTTCTGGCAAGACTTGGAATTAACGCAATCACATCCACATAGCACTGCATCTGAGCTAGAAAATCCTGACTCATGTTTGCTCACATAACCAACATGGTTCATCTGCAGATACTAGATACATTAGACACTCATGAAGAAGAGCTGACTTGTCTGACAGCAATTCTCACACCAATTGGCTAAAGCTACTCCATTTCAGTAGATTCCTAATAATTTATTAAAACTTTTAAGACTTAATTTTATATATTCTCCGGATTTTACATAAAAGTAAACTCTACATTTCTGCTTATGTAGTGTGAAAATGAAAGAGTGCAGGACTCATAAAACAGCCTCTACAGGCCACAAGACTGACTTGGAAATTGACTGCAGAGGTACCAAATACTGAACATGTCATATGTCATCATTCACATTTTTCCCACATGCATAATTTGTATGATATGCCTATGAAGTAAAAATAAGTAGTCCATGTTAAGAAGAAAAAAGCAGCATTAAATGTGGGAACTGTAGCACAAAAATATGTACCATTGACATGTTACAACATACTATTAAATACAGTAATAAATGCAATACAATTAATTTTGCAGAAGCAAGAAACCAATAGTAAATTTGAAATTCCCTAAAGAATTTCTTATTCAAGCCTTATTAAAAAAAACAATCAGCAAGAAAGTTATGTGAAAATTGTGCAATTTTTTGTTTTACAGTCTCTTGTTTGTGTTGTTCTTTTAGCCTTTAATATAACGTTGTGCTCATAAAAATAACAATCCTCAGTCTGACTGAGTAATCTGTGTAAAGTCCGAAATTACTTTTTGTTCATTTACAGAACCAGCTATTTCAAGTGTGTTCATGAGAGCTACAAAGTGCAGATCCCCGTTTTGTGAGATTATTAAATACACCATCATTAACATGGTCACACTGATTGTAGTAGTTTGTCTACTTCCTAATGACTGCATTTACTGACTTCACCTCTACTTAAGGTCTAAAAGATTTTATTTTCAAGATGTTGTGTATCCAAATTGCTTAGTATTTGACCCTTCAGTTAACAATGTAATTTAACAGACATGGTAAGACAACCAGTTTGTTTCCATAAAAAGACACTTGCATTTTTTTTTCAACAAGTTGCAATAATTTTCATAAGAATGAAATAGTACAAACAGCAAGTGGTTACAAATCCAAGCATAGTTTGTATTTTCTTTATTGAGAGCTTTATTTTTTGGATAGAAATGACACTTAATTCTCATTCCATTTTATTAAAATTCTTAGCATTGATTTATCTATTTTTCATAAACGTATGAAGTTTTAAAAATAAAACCTAGGCCTACTTAAACTGCAATGTTAATAACAGTCATTTAGCAACATCATAAAGCAGCAGAGTTAACCTAAAGAATTTTGTCCAATTACTAATTTATGTGATTAGGTAAAAAAACAGAATCAACAAAATTCAAAGGCCGTATTTTCTTCTTTATATTTCAAATATATGATCTAGTTGGAAGTTACTCTCATAAAATTAAAGCAAGATTTGCTCCTCAAGAAAAGGAACACTAAAATAGGAATTCAAAAGATTAGACCTCCTTCATTTCTATATTGAGCTGTTAATGTATCTAATGACAATTCTTCAAAGATCTGTGGAGATCCAGAACATATTTTAAAAATCCTTCATCACTGAAGGAGTTCAAAGTCCATGACATAGAATTTTAGTTAGGATGACACCATACAAAACAGCACTGTATTAACTACTTCAGGAACATGAAAAAACCTTGATAAAAGAAGACAGAGCAAAATATGTTTTGTTTCTGTGTATTTTGTATTACTTGAAAGAAAAAAAATGCTTTACTCCTGCAAACTCTTAGGAAATTGGTCCAGTACTGCACAATATGCATTTGTATGCACCAATGGTGATGAACCATTATTACAATTTATACTACTATAACCACTTTCTCAAAGTGCTCTTTTCTTTAGATATTCTTACCAAATGTTACTTCTCCATTGCCACTCTTGTCAAATAACTGAAAAGCAACAATGAATATTGCATCTGGAGTACACAAAACAGATTCAAACGCCAAAAATTCTTGATAGGAAATCAACCTACAAAGGAAAACACAGATGTTAGAAAGATTTCAAAAAATTATTCACAACACCAATGATATTTTGTGTTTGATGCTCTAGAAAACGTTATGACACAATTATTTAAATAAAATTATAATAAAAAAAGTTAAGACTACACTACAAACTGAAAAAAGTGTTTGTTACATTTAAGTAGTTACTTAACCTTTATGCAATTCCATTTCTTCCTCTATAAAAGGACTAAATTCTTCGTATCTATCAATAACAAAATATAATCAATTGTCAGAGAACACCTACAGTTTATTACCTTGTAACTATAAATGTAAGCACACAGCACTTAAGATATAAAAACCCCACAGAAATTCTACCACCACGAAATTTACATGGCTGTCATGATATTGCTAATTTATACATGTATTTCTACTGAGAAAGAAAAGATAATTTAATGCAAGTGTAGGAATATACAATATATGTATTTTCTTAAAGTATAACATTCATAAAAACAAACAGGTGCAGAAAAAGTTATACTTTACCATGTATATAGGAAAAATACTACATTTCAAATATAATATGAACTAGAAAGTCATGTACATGAGAACAACAAAGAAAGAAACCATACCAATATCTGGACAAAAGGACAGTTGGACATGACCCGGACAGGGAAGGGTTTGAGTGAAACAGCAGATCACAAGATTCTGAGCT
Source organism: Columba livia (assembly GCF_036013475.1). Lineage (NCBI taxonomy): Eukaryota > Metazoa > Chordata > Aves > Columbiformes > Columbidae > Columba > Columba livia. The sequence goes on from NC_088608.1 coordinate 21,783,283, forward strand.
GTGTATGCATGACAGCCACCATACAGAAAAATGCACCTCAGAATGCACGAGGAAAGCTGTTTCTGTGCGAGACCAGGAAGCAGTAGGATCCCCACACAGGGTTCCCACAACATCTCTGGAATGCTGCACAGAAATCCAAGTCCTTGTGTTCAACACGTATAAAGTAAGACTTGAATGTATGCACAGGTAACTTACTAGGATAATCATAAATAACTTTTCTAGAGGAACTCAGCTTATTCTGACTAACAGAAAAAACATTCAGAAGGGATCCTAATGCTATATCCAAGTACAGCTGCAGAAAGACAAGCCCTAAGCCAGGAAAAGATAAAGGATAACATTGGCATAAGAGCAAGATCACGTGTCCATATTTAGAGCAGCCATACACTGTGGCCTCTCCAGAATACTGCAAGCAAAAACCTTCAGTTTTAACAGCAAACTTGGTTTATTAAAACTATTGTGTGTTTTCATTCTTGTAAAAATAGGGGACTTAGCTCGATGACTTAGAATATTGCATCCAATTACAAGTTCCTGAGCTCACTTTATAGAAATAAATGAGGTGATATCTATTTTAGCATCAAATAAATTATCAGTGGGAATTTTAATTGCATTTTTTAATTAAACAAAAAATACTATTTCAGTAGATTCTGTTAAAACATAGAGTATTGCTGTAGATGGTACATTTTCCTAGAAAATGTACATAATTTATGTGAATTTAGTACTCCTCGTAGGAGATCATTAGCTCATTGTGATTATCTCACACATATACTGCTTAATGCTAAAGACATAAGTATAACTTCTCTTCTCTACAGAAAAAAAAAAAGAAAACCAAGCCACACTGTTCATTAGCTTATCTAGTCTTTCTCTGTCAAAGTGCACATAAAGCAAATCAAGATACTTTAAATAAGGTTACATATGTTAACATTCTCACACGTATGCATTATGCAGAAAAAAAAAATGTAGTGATTTTAAAAGGAATTTAGATATGGCAAATACAGAATTATTATATTCATTTGTCACACTTTACCCACAAAAATCAGAGGTGTGAAAATGGTTCTTCGGATGCAAAGTCAGTTTCATCCAAGGGATGGCCTTGATAAATAATGGCTTAGTATCAGTGAAACAGAATATCCTTTAAAATAATTCTAAATACTATCATTTCAAAATATACCTCATATGCAAGCGTAAACCTGAGATATAAATTAATTTCTAACCAGGAAGATTTATAACTGACAGAAGCAAGTGACAATCTCTGTAGAATGCATTTGTAGAAGACTGAACCCGAAAGAAGCTGTCTTCAGAGGTCTCATTTTAACAGTGCCTACAGCAAAAGGAGACAGACACACTCAATTTCCTTCCCAGACATCCAAGGTGCAATGTCCAAGCACAGGGATGTCCCCTGTGATCCTCCATCATCCATTAGGGCAGAGATAACAGGAGGTAGATTAAACAGAATGATGGAGCTTCCCACCCAGGCACTACTCAAGTACCATTCGCTGAACCTGCTGCATTACAGACTCCGCAACAATATCAAATCACTCACCTTTCATTTTATCTGTAACATTTTTTTAAAATTCCTTTCCTCTTATTTCCTCTGTACCATTACCCTTCAAAAGCACACAAAGTAAGCTGTGTGTTTATAGCTCTTCTTTATCTTTCCTTTTTTCCTGCTACAACTCCTTGCTATTTTTCCCCACATGACATAGCTTGTAGATGTTACGCATAGCTCTGTTGTGACTCTCCGTTATGTGAAACACCATCACTTTCTTCAGGACTTAGCTTAAGAACACAATTACAAATTTTAAGAATGGTATGCTGATGAAAACATACGCAGAAACAAGCAATTAAAATGAAGAATTTTGCATTACTACTGTGAAATTTGGAAGGTTTGAAGGAAGAAGAAAATATTTTTATTTTAAAACTGTAACACCTACTAATGTTAATTGACTTATGTAATTGTGTAGCTGGTTTTGGCACACATACATCAGTGCTTTATTCAGGGAGAATTTTTATACTAATTTCAAAACTAGCGCCTGCAGTCTGAAGATATAAGAATGCTTACAGCATCAGTGAAATCCCACTGTATTAAACAGCAGACAAGGTAGTTCAGGCCAAATTCTAATTTAGAGCTCATCACAATAATTTTTCAGAACATGCATTTGTAACAATGAGAAATAAACACTTTGAAAGGGAAGAGTCATCTGTTTTAAGAACTACCTTATACAGTTTCACTAAAGCAAACCAATCTTGTACTGTAGTAATGGGAGAAGGCAATAGTGCTCTGGAACAGTTAAGTAATGATCAAGTTACCATCAGAAAAAAGTAAAAAAAAGCACATTTTTTTAAACATATTCCTATAGACAGTGTATTCCAAAATGTGCTCTTTTTTCTAAAGTGCCGAACTTAAACCTAAATAAAATTTAAAAATACCAACAAAGAAAAGTTACCAAGAACACTTTGAGTATTTATTTGAAGGGCAAGCAAGGCTAAGAGAATATGATAGCAGGTACAGGAATGAAATTTCATAACAGAACCCAGAGCTTCTCAATGACTTGCTGAGTGACATTGGGCTGTCATTTAATTTACTAACATATGTATGGAATAGGACTACTGATACTTCCCTGGACTTCATAAAGAAACTTTACGTCCTTGGAAAGATGTAATGCATTCTAGAATTCAGCTGAAGATTACAATAATTATTCATGCTACAAATTAAACTCTCTGTGCAGATGATATAATTATTAGAGTCTGGATTTTTATATATTACAGCTCACTACAAATGGAAGAATGTGAATCGAAAAGTAAATAAATAAACAGAAGATTATGATGCGGGTATGACAAATTCTTCACATGAAGCACAGATTAGAGATAAATATAGATTAAAATATTTACGAAAATAAATTTCAGACAAGTATTCAGACAAACATCTTGCATTGTAGATCACACAGTAATAATTCCCATTCCCACTGTATCCATACAGAAGTAGATAAAGCATACTTACCTATATTTGGTTATCCCACTTCAAATAATACCCAGATTTAAAAGAAATATATATATATATTCATAGGGAAAGCAACAAAAAAGTGATGCTTCAACCACTGTAGTGATGCTACGAAGTTCTACTGTAGCAACAAATTTTTTATTTCTTACTGTAAGAAAGATCCTTTTATGAGACATTTTCTGAAGAAATGGACACCGTAAAAGACAACAAACAGCTTTCAGAAAAACAAGGTACTCAACATGTTAGTTTACCAGTCATCAATTAGACTGTTATTTCAGCAGATACATACAAAATAGTCTTTTCAATCCATACCAATGCAACAAATTGAAGCCATGTATTGCAAACAGAGAAAGAGGTTATCTGGACTTACTAAATATATGTATATATCAAATATATTATCAAAAGGCTGCAGCTTTATAAAAAAACCCCAATCACATAACACTAGATCAAACAGGAGATTCCACACTTATTGTTTAGCATAAAATGTCTACAGCATATACAATTTCATTTGTAAAGCACAGATACTGTGCAAACTACTCAGGACACTACATATCATAAAATATTCTAGAGCACAACACAGGAAAGCAAAAACATTTAAGTGATGTCAAAGGTCAGATTTAGACTCACAAATCCAAGGTATTTAAGGGGCTTTCAATTTAAAATAAATTACATCTATATATTCACAAATATATTGTATACTGTTTTAACGGTACCTTTCTCACCTCCACAAAATACCCACTCCCTTTTGCATCCTTGACCTGTTCTCAGATTGATCTTAACCTTCTCACTTTACCTTAACGATGTCCATGCTCCCTACTACAATCCACAGCCAAAGCTAGAAGCCTGCACACTGCAGGAGAATAGGCCCCTTTGACGACAAGTGAGTTAGAGGGTATTGCCTCTGTGGAGGGGGTATTTTGTAAATCAGCTTCAGAGAACTGTCTAAAAGCAAGTGATATCACTTGTAAGCAGAGCTGGCAAAGCTTTATATGCTGTGACTTTATCTTGATTAGGCAAACACCACCTTTCTTCATAGAGTCGTTAGTGTCTGTCTCTCTTTACTAATAACCAGCACTTTAAAAAAGGCCTCAATGGTTTGATCTGAACAGCACACTACAAAAATAAGAAAGCTTTTCCATATTTCCATGTTTAATTACAAGTACTAAAGATTCTACATAGTGGCTAATCATGGACGTGAGTATACAGAAAACAACTTTTCCAAGGCAATCATACTACGTTAAACTTATTTGCAGTTCAACTTCCTCTGCATTTGTAGTAATTGTTAAAACTTTATTAAAACAAATCTTAAATTAAAAAATGCATGTTAAACACCTTACATTTTCCCAATTTCTACAAATTTATACTCTACTGTACTTGAGAAAAAAACTTATCATCTAAGTAAGCTTAAAGTGTAATAAAATTAATAATGTATTTTAGAAGACGAAATTACCAAACTCATTCATTCACGCATTCACCAAAGCATTACAAGCTAATGGAAAGCAAAATTCTCACCCATCCTTTGTTTGATCTGCCACTCCAGCCAACAGCTGTACTGTTTTAGGATTGTAACGTGGATCTGTATGAAGTCCCAGGTATTTTTGCACAAAATCTTCTGGGGTCATGTAATGCTCACCATCTTTCTCAACACTGGCATACTGGAGTGAAAATAAAAAGCAAAACCACAGAAACAAAGAGGAATCCATTTAGAAGCCAATTATCAGTGATCACTAAACAAGTATCTTTACTGAATCTCTTAGAATGGTACATGACTGTCTGCATGTAACTGCTCTGAAATTAAAGGGCTTGATTAAACTAATAGTGTTACTAGACTAGTTGTGTACCAACAATAACAGATTATGCCTGTAGAATAGATGTGTTCACATAATGAACAATATCTTCTAATAAAAAACCAATTACATACTTTCAAAAACTGTCAGGTAATTGCATAAATTTATAAAAATTACAGCCCTGCTGTAGTTTTGCATTTGCAGCTACACTGTGAAAACACAAGCACATGAATTTTCTTACTGTTTCTAGTAGCAGGTATCTTCTGAATAATTGTTCCTGATCATTATTATAATTAGTTTGGAAAATATTATTTCTTTTCTCTTTTTGTGAGAAATAAATTTTCAGATCAATTTTTACCCTAAAACTAATGGTTTTGACATTCTTCATTTAAGTAAAAGTGCATGGAGACAAAAACTATTTGAGTCAACTGAAATGTTTTAGAGTTTTTATGTGATTAACAATAAATTTTAAAATAAAAATCACAGGCAAATTTTAGAATTATAGAATGTAAGTATTAATAAAACTAACTAAAAATAAAATAACAAAGTTTATCTCTACTACTTGTACACCAAGACAACTATCACATGTCTGTATCAGTACTCCTAATGTTTACTTTTCTGTTTCAAATCCTTAATCACTGGTTCATATCTATAGGTCATGTTTAAATTAAAAATTAACTTTTTAGCATAAAGTAAATTCCATGCCCTCAGCTGTCCAGTTATGGCACGCAATACCAATCTTGAACTAAGAACATGAGAAGCCAGGAGTAGAAAACATCACAAGTGATTAAAAGAGAAATGTGTTATAGAAGTTCATACCCTTCAGACCTTCTTTCAAGATGCCAGTATAGTTGCAGGAAAAAAAAAAAAAATAGTTTATTTATGATATTGCAGCAATCTTAGAAATAAAACCTAAGCTTGAAGATTGCAAAGTTAAAATATCTTTGCATCCTTGAACACAGGAAAGTAGCTCACAAAAGATTTCTAGTTCACCGAACTACTGCAACTCCATTCAGTTTGATGACTGAGTTTGTTCCTCAGCATTTGCTTACAAAACCTGTAAGCGACCTTATTTAATAGTTTAAATGTCTCTCTTCTGTTTGTTCTCTACTGTAGAGTCTACTTGTACAGTCTACTTAGATGCAGACCTTCAAACATATATAAAAAGAACTGTGGTCTGAAAAAGTGAATTTACAAGACTACACAGTCGTTTCATTAGACTTTTGATTTGTAATAGAAGTAATGATTTTTAATTCATTCGGAATTTGACTAAATAAGCATTTGTTGCAGAAAAGGAAACAGCAAAGCCCCCTATGTGCAACATCTATGCTAGTGAATTCAAGCTTTAGTTAACGGTCTTATGAGTGCTTTATAACTTTTCCACTAAGTACTGCTGTATCTTGATTCAGTTGACACAGCTTTAGGTGAAAGAATAACAAAACAGGCCCTTACTCTGCCAGGGACCCACAGGAATCAGAATATTAACATTAAGACCTCCACGCGATACCTGTGAAGGTATAACACTCCGTTGCGATAATGGAGGTCATTCACATGTCTCACGCTCGTTCAGCTGTGTGCAACCCAGCCAGTTCAGTCAGGACACTATTTCAGCGTAAAGGAGCTCGCGTCAGCATCAACGCCTGTTTACATATCTCCTGTATCTCTTCCACAACATGAGCCCCTCACATCAGCTCACCACCTCTCCCTCTTCCACCCTGTAGCTGTGTGACAGCCAAATGGCAAGACTGCACCATGAACCAGATTATTGAACTAATCCAGAACTAAAATATATGATTTCCAAAAAACGGGAACATGAAGCAGTGGACAGGAATCCTTTAACTCAGCACTGCTGCTGATGTGACAATATAATCAAACTGTGGCTCCACTGAATCAACTCAGAAAGACGCTCTTCTCAGTCATACACAGAAGTGAGTAAAAAATGCATTATGAAGCACAATTCTGCTGCAAGAGATGCAATCCAAAGGAAGTTTCATACACGAAGGGCCATCCAACATGCAGAATGTTGAGCATATATTCAAGAATAATGGAACGGAATTCAACTGTATGACAGTTGAGGGCATATCAACGACAGTCAAAATTTAAATGTAATCATCGTTTTTTCTTCAGACACCAATTTAACTGAGTTTATTACAAATAGTGAATTGTTTTACAAAAAGGTGTGGGGGAAGTTTTGTTAAAAAAATTTTAGACAAAAATAATTAACTGACAGATACATGGAGCTCCATATGAGAAGGTCATGGTATTTTGAAAGAGCTTGGCAGCAACCCAATGAATTAAGGTCTGACAAAGTAGTGAGGCTATTGCCTTCTGGCATGCATTTACATTTGTCCTCAAGTTACCTTTTCACCATACAACTGAAGTCAAGAATCTTTTAGCACAAAACAGGCAATTGTAAATTATATTTTAATTTGCATGTAAAACATAACACATCAATTAAATCTGTATTTTCCTCAGTCTTGAGTTATATTACTTTAAAATACAAAATTCTTACTATACATTTATAGGCTGTCTCAAGAAAGCACTTGATGAATTTGCATGAGATGTTTTTTTAAACAGGAACACACAAAAAAATCTATTTGTACAATACAGGGTTAGGTATCACTACACTTCCAGAAACAATGGTTTCTTGGAAAAATTGGTTAGCTTTCAATTTAAAGGGATCTTCCATCCCAATGATTTTATCTGGACAGAGAAAGAAGTTCCAAAACAAAAGATACTCATGGATACGCTTAACATTTGTTATTTAAATTAAGCTAAGTTATGAGCAAGAGATTCAGGACAATTTTAAGGGCAAGCGGAAGTGAAGATTCCTGTACTAAAACTGGAAATTTGGTTTTGTTTCTTTCTCTGCCTTGCTGGAACAGGTTCCACTTGCATTCAGCAGGCAGGGAATAATTCAACCGTATTCCCTGAGGGCTGACTGTGTCTTGCCTAAGAAAAAAGAATGAAAGATCACTAAAATCTGATAATTGTTGTTCTACATAACCCTTTTATCCTTTGGTGAATTTCTGTTTTGTTCTTTTATGGTTGCTACTGAAGTCAGTGCTTAGCGAACACTTGAAAGGTACCTTATTTGATGGTGTACAAACATGACATTTCAATGCCTGCATTTCACAGTTACAGGATTACACAGAAATAATAGCACATTTTAAAAATACAAGTCAAACTTAAGATTTTTAATGGTTTAAATAATTTTTTAAAATATATAGTAAGTTTCAGAAATTCTAAGAGAAATGTATACATCAAGCATCCATTAAGGTACAACATAAACTGGATGGAGGATACGTATTACATTAGAGGACACGCATGAACAGACAGAAATCTAAGTCCACTCTCTATGAATAAGGTGGATGCCAAAGAGGCCTGGAGTCCACATCTTCCCTTGTGCCCATTTCCAAGGGAAGCCAAATTTAGGAAGGAATGCACGCCCTTTAGCTGAAGCTCACAGAACAGGCCGGCACCCTCTGCAAAAAGCACAACGTATCTGATGCCTGCTGTGTGCAACGCTGGTGGCATTTCAGAACAAACCCCTCTATAACGTAGTCTTGGAAAGAGTGGGTTCTCTTTTCATTTTTCAAAGTTTACAACTAAGTGTGCTTGTTACTTATCCAAAAAACCACACAATTTCAAATTCAATCAGAAACAAATATAATCCAAAAGAAATATATCTCTTTCTTTGCCAGAGGAGTTTGTGTTGTTCATCTCTTTTTACTGCAAATCTCAGATACTCAAGAGGAGACAGGAAAGCACAAACCAACCCACAACTTAATTTGCATGTTTCTTTGAAGAGTGTAAGACAGACATGAAGAAGACCAAAAAGCTGGTTTAAAACCAATAGACTGTCTGCTTTTTTAGGTAAATAAAACATGTATTGTCAGAGAGACAATTTCAAGAACCAGTTGTACAGTGTTCTTCCTCTCTACTTTTCCCTGTATGACCAAAATCAAGGACTTCAAACAATTTACTTATTTCCAAAAGCAAGGACTTGTACTGACTGAAAATCAAGAATCATTAAAAGTCCGCATTTCCAAGTTGAATAGCATATTTTGACACCACATTTCACTTTTTTGCAATGAAACATGCAAAAGTGTCTTGCAAAACAGTTGGAACAGTTGTGTGTTCTAGAGCCACACATTTTCATATGTATTTTTAAAATAATATTTCCGTGTTCCTTATTTTATCAACATAGTCTACTGTATTCCTTATCTACAAAAGCTTAACGTCATGTCAACAACAAATGAACCTGTGATGGAAGATCTTTTACTAGAAACTAAATGCTGGGCTTTCAGAGTTTGATTCCAACATTCTAAGTTTTAGCACTCCAGCAATGTTACCAGTGTAATTCAGTATGCAAAAGCAAAAATTTGCCAAAATTATGGTTGAGATATAACTTCTCCCTCTCAGGCAAGAAGGTATCCCCATCTACTTATCATATATGGAAACTGTTAGATAATACGGTAAAATGGGGAATTGGCAGAATGAGGGAAGGGCAGAAAGATGTGCCAGGAGAGGTTTAGGTTGGACATTAGGAAAAGGTTCTTCAGCCAGAGGGTGGTGGAGCACTGGAACAGGCTCCTCAGAGAGGTGTCATGGCCCCAAGCCTGACAGTGTTCAAAAAGATTGGACAATGCCCTCAGACACATGGTCTGAACTGTAGGGTTGTCCTATTGTGGGGTTGACTTATGCAGGGACAGGAGCTGGACTTTATGATCCTTGTGGGTGCCTTCCAACTCAGGACATTCTATGATCAAAAGATACATGTCAAAAATTAAATAATAGATATTATTATTTACAGTATTAGCTCCAATACTTAGTTTTATATTTTTTCCTTTTTCATACAGTAAAGCTTCTGGAATATATTGTACAATATTCAACATAAAGGAAAAAAAAAAAAAAGATATTTTAGTGATTTTTGAGATATCAGCAGTCCAACTATGGACCTAAAACACATCTGTTCGTATTCCATCGTCCTGATTCAAAACATATTATCAAAGTTTTAGGATTTACTGGATTGTTGCCTCATATCATGCTTCGCTGTTATTAAGGGGAACAGAGAAAGCTTCACGCTGTCATTTATGTATGTTAATTCTAATGCCCTGCAAGAGATGGTATTGTGAAATAGGTCAACCTTAAGAAACCAGTTTTAACTTCTAAAAACATTGCCAGTTATCCATCCATTTGTAAGAGAAACACATAAAAACTCCATGAACAAAACATACAGCCGTGGAAAAATTTTTTAGACTCTTGCAAAAGTGTATTAAAAAAATACAGTACCTAGTTATGGTTATAATTACTTGCTTAATGGAAAAATGGAAAAGACCTCATGAAATTATTTAAGATTATCATTTGGAAACAAGTAATCACAATTTGTGTCTGGAGCAGTTTTCTCCTCAGCGCTTGAAGACCCTTTCAATACACTGTGCCTGCAAAGAAAACTTTTAAGCATCCCACAAGCATGACACGTGTATGATGCTGTAGCAAACTGCGGGCAGAGCAAGGAATGAAAACCTGTCACTCAACATTAAACAGATCTTTTTACCTGCAAAAAAATATTTCGTAGCTCGGCAGGATCCGCTCTTTTGGTTGACTGCACCTATAAACACAAGTAAGTTAACGCTTCACTATCCGTGCTACTGCCAGCGCATAGATAAAAACCGCCGTGTGCCCGGACGGGGCAGCCCCGCCAGGCCCCGCACCGACCGACCGGGCCCTTCTCCACCGCGAGCCCCCTGCGCTGCCCGCGGGGCTGTGCCGGACTCCGGGGCGGTGACAGCTGTCAAACCCTGGCTGCCTGCAAGAGCCGCGGCGCCCCGGCCCCAGCCGCCACCGCCCGCCGGGCCCTGCCCGCCCCGCACCCGCCGGGCCCTCGGACCGCAGCCCCGCAACCTCCCCGCCGCACTTCAGGAGGCGGAGGCAGGGCAGTCTGCGCTGCCCCTTCCCCCGGCGCTGCCCCGCCATCACCGCCCCCGCCGCGGCTGCCCCGGGCCCCCCGCGGAGCTCCCGCAGCAGCGGCTGCCTCCGCCCGCCGCCCGCCCCCCGCCCGGCCGCCTCGCGCGGGCAGGCAGCGGGTCCGCCCGTCTCCTCCTGCCACAATCCCCGAAGGAGGAGAGTCACCTTGACCGCCATGCTGCGCCCGGCGAGAAGGAGGAGGAGCCGCCCGCCGCCACCCGCCCGCCGCGCCGCCGCAACAGCCGCCGCCTCAGCGCAGCGCTGTGGTAACGAGCGCCCTGCCCTGCCACGCCTGGCGCGGCCGCTCCCCGCGGCGGGCTCCCCTCAGCGGCCGCAGCAGGTCTCAAGGGACGAGGGGGGTCCGGTACCGGAGCCCACCGGTACCAGCCGTGGCCCTACCTCCTGCTGCGCCAGCTCCTGGCCCGGGCCCCTTGGCGGGCGCCCCGGGCAGAAGCGGTGTCGCTGCCCCGTGACCCCGCCACACGGCCCCACCGCGGGGGATGCGCGTGACCGCGGGTCGCGCGGTTGGGGCGCGTGTCACCCGCCCCGCCAACGGCAGCAGGAGCGCGGCTGTGGGTCCCGCGCGCGGGCTGCTGGTGCCCGCCCGGAGTGCGAAACCGAACTGTCGGAAGCGCTGCCGGGACTCGTTCTGGCTTTGCCCCGAGGGTCAGCACAGCTGCCACCGTTAATGGCAAGTGGTGAAACTTCACAGACCGACATCCTGGCATCACGGTGGCAAAGTGGTGGTAGCCCCATGTTTCGGACAAGGAAACAGAGTCACAAAGTCATCAGTTCTGACTGGAACAGAGCGGCTTCTGACAGCCTCACAATACTTGAGCAGTAGAGCACACCTGCTTTGTACCTCAAAATGAGAAGCATGCAGGACACAGCCTCAGGAAAGGAGAAATTTATACTTTGGACAATTCAATCTCAGTAAATGCTTATAGAAGCTGACTTAAGTAATAATGAACGTTTTGTCTTGCTATATAAGGGCCCAACAAGATCTCTTATTGCGTGTAACTGAAAAACATAAAAACGATGGCCTCTCTTACACCTCAGGTAACACAGATCTACAAGTACAATATAGTAGCTGGGGGGTTATAATGGCAGTTACAAAACAATGACTTGCATCTCTAAATTCAAAAGAGCAGATTTTCTCTAGAAAGCAGAACTTTTTTTGGCTATAGGTCAACAAAAAACTTCCTCAAGATACCTGGGAGTTCACACACTACCTGTGTGCCAGCTGACAGCAGAAAAGCTTTTCTATAAGTCTGCCTATTGGGGAAGTATTCGACCACTAAACTACGTTGTTCAGCAAGTCCAGGTATACATTAGTTGTACACTAACTGTGTATCAGAAAAGGCCCTTAAAATTGCAGAAATCTCAGGGTCCTTCCAGCAGCAGCTGTGACAGGTGGTTCAGCACCTGCCTTCCTTTTGTTCTACTGATAAAGCTCCTCTTTTTTCTCAGCTTAGGCGGTAACAGTGGCACTGACCGTGGGGCCCGTATGTGCGGGAGGTGGAAGTGAAGAGGTCGCTGTGCCCCGTCCAGAGTGGAAAGGGAAGGTGTTGTGTTTTCGGACCCGGCGCGGCCCGCGGGCTCGTTGCTCCGCGGGGGCGCTCCGCCCTCCTGCAGCACAGGCCGCAGCGGGGGCACGGGGCACGCGCGTGCCCAGCCCGCCTTCCCCGCGCGCGGCGCCCCTCGCGGTTGGGCAGGCCCGCGCTGGAGCGGGGGGGGCACTGCGCACGTGCGCCGGCCAGGCCGGGCTGCTTGGGGGCGGGGCTACGCAAACGACCAATCGCGCGGATGCGCTTCTTAAAGGCTCCCGCCCGGAGCTGCGCCGGGCATGCGCGCGTGGTACGCGCTTCGCATAGCGCTGCTATTGGCTCCCTGCCGCGTTTCGGCGGCCGGAAGCGGAAGGTTGTCCGTATGCGTTCATTTCCGGCGAGTGGGTGCGCGGGTTGATTCGTTCTGCCCGGGTGACTCGGCCGCCGCTCTTCGGAAATGGCGGGTGAGTCCCTCGGCCTGTCCCGCCCCGAGCCGGCCGCCTGCGCTACGAGCGCTGCAGGGCCCGCTCTGCCGCCCTAGCCGCTTGGGGCAATAGGTCTGCGCGCTGCCGGCGACCTGTGAGGGGGAGCGGGGTCCCGGGGCGGCTGGCGCCGCTCTGCCAGGCTCATGCAGGCTCATGCAGGGCCCCGGTGCCGCCCGCGCTGGGAGCGCTGTGCCCAGGGCATGGGGCAGGGCAGCGGAGCGGGAGCTCGGGGCGGCCGTGCGGGTGGCCCGCGGAAGCAGAGGGCTGGGTGGGGATTGCCGCTGGCTTCGGGCCCCCCTGTTGCTGTGGACGTGCTGCTGCTGGGCAGGCGTCTGCGGGCTGGTGGTCCCCACGCTGAGTGGTGACCCAGACTGTAGCTCCGTGTCCACTGCTTTAGTGGGAGTGGAGAGGGAATCAAAAACCTGAGATTGTTTTTAGTTAGAGCTGACTATCTGAAGTTAGAGGAGGAACTTTCTGATGAGACTTCTGGAAAGAAGGTGGGGTTGGATTTGTAAAGCACTTGAAAAATGATAAGTGGCACGTCTTCTGCCCTGGATTATGCTTTGAAAAACAGACTAGATGCAATTAATTTGTTATTTCCTTCTGTGTATGCTCTAGAAGACAAGTGGCAACTAGATAATTGCTGGTGGTGTACGTGCCACTGTAGTTCATGAATGCCTGTTTATGAAAATGACTACATGCAAACACTCGAAATACCCTGAAATGTTAGTAGTTTTTTAAGAGAAGCGTCTGTTAAATGGAATTATTAATTTTTACTTGCATGTTTCAAATATGTTTTATTGGTAAAACTTGGAGCATTTAAATATTTTTATTGTTGTGCCCTTCATACTCAGAAACTAAGAGAGAGATACTTGTGGTCTGTTTTCCAGTTCCAGAGAAGTGCTTGATATTAATCTCTTTATTCCTTTTACACGTGGTAGCATATTGTAGCTTTTTTGACCTATTTGTTCAGTATTTTGGGTGATTTTGTGTTGTGTATGTTTTCTGCTTTTGAGAACCTTTTTCTAAATATGGTCCTTGAATAATAGTGACACAAACTTTTACACCTTTGAACTCTTTAAAAAATATTTTTCTTCAGGGCTTACTGCTATGGAGAAGAAACTGGCTGAATACAAGTGTAATACAAATGAAGCAATTCAGCTGAAACTAGGTAATGTTACTTTATTGTGCATTTGACACTATCATATTTTAGTACCTTCTTAAGAAACATCCTTATAATTAAATCCACACAGGTTTAAGTATGTACTCATTAACGTAAATATACAAAACACAAGAGTAGGAATACATAGTCTAGTTTTGCTGAGGCTACTACAATTAAAGTACAACTATAGAAAAATCAGTCCCCTCTCTGAATAATAGCATCATCAACCATTTATTAGCATGTTACCAGAGTACACTGGAGTTACTACTTGTCTTATTTTCTTGAAGTATTCATTGTGTTCTTTTAGTTTCTCTTTTCTTCTCCAGCCCCTATGCAACCCTTAGGTTCAGTCCTAAGTCTGTGTCATCTTTGTGGTGACCATAGCGACAGAACTTATTTCTGTAGGGTTACAAATATCTAATTATATATTTTGAACTTCTTTCCTTTTCTTCTTTCTTTGCAAGGGGTGGGGGGGGGGGAGCGGAAATAGAAGCAAGAAACACAGAAGACTGTAAAGTGCTGTTGGGTTGGCTTTTTGCTGCCTTTTCCCCCTCACAACATCTGGATTACACAAGACATTTTTAACAAAAATTGTGTGAAATATGAGTACAAAAATTGTCAGTCTTTTGATAACTGTTTATTGTTCTCTGTAACTAATTTGCTTACTAGGACATGCAGGACACTAACAGAATTACTGGAATCTTGGTGGGTTTGCTTATATCTCACATGCAGCAGTAATAACTTGAAGAATAAAGCATGCCTATCTAATTTTTAATCTTTCTAGCCCTTCAGCAATTTGTTCTTGTGAGCATTACAAATGCCTTATTTTATTAAGAAAGTCAAAGTGATGAAACTGTTAAGCACTTTCCAGAATTACTACTAGCGATCGGTTCCATATAGTTTAGTGGCATTTTTAATACACAATCACCTTAGGCTTGTGAGCCAAAATACACTTAAGTCTTTAAGCCACTGTAATTGTGAAGTATTTCTGTTCTTAAACATTGTTTCAAATAATTATTTTATTATGAGAGTGACTTTTTTTTTTGTCCTCCACCTTTCTAAGATCTAAGAAAGAATGAGAGATGATAACATGTGAGTGATTTTTGTCTAGAAATCCAAGGAGCTACTATATCAGGTTTCGGGGAGACTGCTAGAATATTTTTAATTAAGGTACCCATTGCCCATCTCAGCTAATATTTTTAGCTTCCTTTTTGCTTTCAGAGGGTGTAGGTGTTCTACATATGAATTATATTAAGAGAAAAGATGAGAAGCTAAGAAATTGTACCATAAAAAAAACCCCACATGTATTTCCCACATGCATATAAAAGCAGTCATACACTTTCTTCTTTAGGGTGCTCGGTGTTCAAGATGAAGTTTAAGGCAGTAACATTCAGGAGATTATATATGTGAAATACATACCTGTGTACATCTGTGTCAATTTCTCAGTTTTATTCTGCTTAATTATTTGATCTCCTCAGATCAGATAGCATGCATCTAAATTGCATTACATGTCTTTACTTCATTTGTATGCCAGCATAACATAAATAGGTTCATAATTGAAGTTGTCTGACTCTGTAGTGGAAGAATGTGTGAACATCTAGTATGGCATCTGTGGATAAACAAACTGAAGCTGATGACTTGGTCATGTTCTTTTTTTTTCTCCTCAGTTCGCTTTCCTGAGGATTTGGAGGATGACAACACAACGTTTAATCCAGAGTATAGCCATCAAGTGTTTGGAGACGAGTAAGTTAAAGTATCTGGAGTCAAAGAAATGTGTCTGGAAGAAGAAAGCCGCTTCCAAATTGTTAGAAAACAAGAAATCCTGCCATAACAAGCTATTGTAAATTACTTGGCAATACTTCAGTTTTATGACCATATAGTTTAACAGTGTCCTTGGTCCCTAGCTCATAGGGTTTGAGCCTTTAGTCATTTTATATGATGTTTCTAAGGTAGATTGGCAGACAATTGAATACCTGATTTTGCAGTCAGAATTTCCTATTTAAATACGTATTGTGTTCATGGCATTTTTTGAAGATTTGGAAAGTATTATCGATTCTAGCTAATAACTTTCACAGTAACATGTGCCAAACCCCACTATTTAGCAACAGTATATCAATTTATTTTTTACTACTACATGGGATTTTTAGTGAATAAAATGTAGAAGTACTAGCGGAAACTCGCATTGTTGGCTGTTCTAGATCATTGAATGTTAACTATTGAATTCAGGGGCTTATTTGCTCTAATATGTACACTTCTAACCAGTTAGACATGCAGGGAATACAGAAAAATATTGTTTCTTGCTGACTTTCACTGATATTGTATGGAAGTTAGCAATGACATCCTAGTGCTGAAGTGTCATTTAATATTTTCATAGAGTGAAATTCAGCAATTTGGCCATAGTTTAAAAAAAAAAAGGACACTAAGGGAAATCCACATGCATGTGTCTGTGGACTTTTTGATGTAGTTAAGTTTCTTAATTTCCATTTCCTTTAAAAACCATTCTAAGTACTCCAAGTAGGATGAACTACCTATATTAATTGCAGTAAAATTAGTTGCACTACAGAGTGTTTCAAAAAGATGGACCAAATTTGAAATCACTATGTATCTGTCCATCTAGTGCAGCTATCTTTGACAATAATTATACTTTTAGTAATGGGAGAACTCTTCAACCTGGCAGGATAACTAACAAGCAAATTCTTGTTCTGGTACTTTTGTGTCACATTTTAAATTATGAATATGCTACCATAGAAGAAAAATCTTATTAAAACATGAATTTAACTATGCATTAAAATAACAAAAAAGGAACCTGTTTCTTTGTGAATGTTACTGTTTTCTGCAGTTCATTTTTTTGCCTGAAAATAAATTCTCTACACTTCACAACAGTATGGTGTTTATGTTCAGGCAGCTCATCTTTTCAAAGTGTGAGGAAGGCTTTTGTATTATATACTTTTTTTTTGCATTTACTCAGTTGTAGTTAGATTGGATAAGCATATAGCAGCTATCCACCAAAAACACACCTATTGCTATGACTGGTTATCTGTCTGTATTTTATACAATATAAGTTGCAGTTGTGTATCCCAAATATACTACACTGCAAAGTAAGTTTTAATGAATGTTACTGATCAATTAACATAAACATTAATAAGTTTAAGATACTGAGGTACATAAATTCAGTATTAGCTGTTTCAGGTATACTTTCTTCAGCTGTCACAATAATTGTACAGACACTGCCTTACTGAGTTCAGGAAGATGTTCCATTTCTCCACTAGAGGAGAAAAATATCTAATAGAAATAGTGTAAGGCATGATCTCTTGTCAAGGTAGTGCACATCCAGTTTGATTCCCTTTTCTTCTTAGGAAGCTTAGTATACTTCACTAGGAAAGATGGTGTGAACTTCAGACCTTATTAAATGAAAGCTTTATGATGTGAGTGTTTTGCTGTGATACTTTATATAAAGTTCCTGATTCCTCTTTTCTCCTTCCTCAGTGAAATCGCCTTTGGCTACAAGGGATTGAAGATCCTCTTGTACTATATTGCTGGTAACCTGTCAACGCTGTTCCGCATTGAATATACATCTAAAGTTAATGAAAAGTTTGACTGTGTGGAGGTAAAGACAGAACCAGACCTGCACTTAAAACATTACTAAGAAAATGTAGAGATATGGACAAGAATTGTAGGTATAGTAGTTTGCCACCCAAACATTATTTGTGTTAAAAGCAGACAAACAAAACTTCATTTGTTGCTAGCTGAAAAAAGTTTCTATTGCCCATACATTTTCCCATTTTTCCTCCTTTGACTGCAGTACCATCAACATTCTGTCAAATTAGCACCTTGTGTTTGTGCTATACCAAGGTCAGTTCCACCAAAAAATCACAACTTGGCAAGTCTGCGTTCCCAAGTGAACCGTCTCCAGGAAGAGGACTAGCATTGGTGGTTTTTATATTGGAGAGAATTCAATAAGCAGGAAAAGGAGGTTTCTGTAAACACTGCTTGAGTTGGGATGCTTGACATTATCTCTTCAAATGGCAAATACGGAGAGCAAGTAAGGCTGAAATGAGATTTATATGGAGAGCAAATAAGGCTGAAATGAGATTAGAGACTTTTGGTTGGATATTGTGTGCTTTATCTCTTACTTAAAGGAATTACAATAATGTAGTTGCCTGCAGGATGTTTGGATTTGGATTTTTTATTTTTTTCTCTTTTTGCCTACAGGTTTTCCAAGCTTATAGAACATTTGTAGACATATTTTTTTATTCCTCCTGCATATATGCTCTCAGAATAATTTTGAGATAATCCCACAAAAGCTAAGCTAATCAGTCTTTCAGCCATCTGGAGAAAGGTATATGGGACTTAAATAGGAATAAAGTACCTTCCTAACAGTGTTTTTAACTGTTAAATACTTGTGGAAGTATCTGTAAAATTATTTAGAAACACTTTTTCAGAGAAAAAATTAATGTCATCTGAGTTTTACTTAGTTATAAGAAAAAATTGAGTTGATTTCTTTGTGAAAGAGCTATTTACATGGTTATTGATAAATCTTCATAATACTATTTAGTGTGAAATTACTATATGTTTGCACTGACTTCAAAATACTCTGCATGAGAAAAGCATATTTAAAAAAAATAGACTTTTATATGACTTCAGGCTGTATTTGAAGTTCCTAATTTCAAATTCATTGGAGTATATTTAAATATTTTAAAGGAAGGGCTTATTCTAAATGCAAAAATACTGGAACGACTTTGTTAAATTAAAGATTTTCCCTCCCTTGTTCTGAAGTTCTATTACAATATGCTTAGTTCAACAAGCTAAGTGCCTGGACATGTCTGAAATGCTTTTGAGGCTAGGATGACATATCTTAGGAGTGAAAGGGCAAGGCTGTTAGTCTTTAGAAGGTTTTTAAAAATAAGGGAAAAAGGGAAGCCTGTTGATAAAACAGTAATCATTAAAATAAAACAGTCCTAACTTTTACCAATATAGTTTTAAAATCATGTCACAACAGGAATTCACACCACAGCACCTTTTTACTCACGGTCTCTATTTTCTGCACAAATAACAAAGCCAGTTTACTTTCCTGGAGGAAGGAACAATGTAAACAAGGTCTTATCTTGCCCTAAGCATACTGCAACATTTTTGATTGCTCGGAGTCCTTGCTTCTTTCAAGCAGTTTCTTCTACTGAATTATTCCTCCAGTTGCATAAGTGTTTGATATGGGGACCAAAAAAAAAGAGGATCTTTTTGAGCAAGGCTTCTGTATGCTTGACAGAGCATCTCTGAGCTTTGATGGAATTGAAATATTGTGGTTAACTTACCTTGTGGTTCCCTTGGTATTGTTAACACTGTGCATTCAAATAGGCTACACCTATGGCTATATCTAAACCTTAGTAGGAAAAAAGATAGGGGGCTCATTAATCTTCTGCGTTTGTATTTGCTGTTAGTTTAACCACCTTAAGATACAAATGTGTTTTCAGAGATGAGAACAAGCTGTAATTACAGCAGGTTGTTAATTTAAATGCATATTAACATTTACTTTTCTAAATTACCTGGTTGCTGATCTCAGCTTATTCAGGATGATCATACTAAGACACAGACTATCTGCCATACATGACAGGTAATCTTTGCTGTGAATAGATGGTGCTTAGGAAAGGGCAGCAGCCTCTCCCTTTAACATAACTGGTGAGAAGTGAGTTTTAATGTTTGGCAAAGTTATTCACAACTTAGGATTTTGTATCTAAATATCCACACAAGCCCATTCAACAGCAGGTGGTTTTATTCTGTGATATTAAGGGTGTTTTTTTTTTTTTTTAATTGCTAAAGCATCTGCTACAGTCTCTGTTAGGGACTGGCAGAAATACCCAATACCTGACTCCCAATACCACTTTTTTTTTCACCAAGATCTTTTCAAACATGAGGAAAAATACAAGATCCTGAAATATCAGGAGCCAGTCATATTTATGCATCTTAATATTGTCTCCATAACGATGTATCTAAACCACATTGGGGGAAGGCTCAGCAAAGTATGGTCATGTTTTGAACTAGAAGTTGGTGCTTCATTTAGTGAAAATGGACAGAATTTATCCCTTGGGTGGAGTTGATTCTTTCAAATATCTGAAGACAGCCTGCTTTTTTTTTCTAGTCTAAATACTAATAGCATTGACCCCCAAATTGCTTGCTGCTTTGAGATTTGCAGCTGTTCAAGTATCTTCCTTTTCATCTGGATTTTACAATGTGGTGGGGGAAAGTATTTCACTAAACTCTGAAACAGTCTTTACTATAAATGTATTTTGCTTTGCAGCTGATCTAGTACATTTGCTTTACATAAAAGTTAATGAAAATGTAATGTTAATATTGGGTGTCCTTTTTTAAGTAATACTGCTAATCACTGTATTGCTCCTCACTGAAATTAATACATATAATTTATAGAGAAATTCAGCTTTCAAATATGCTTCTATAATTATTTGAAATTAAACCACTTTGAAACAGCATCTACATGGTATAAAAATATCATAACTATATGTTCAATAATAATCTCTCTATTAAAATTATCTGGAGTCAAAAGCAGTGTACAAAGAGACACTGCACACTTAAGCAGACCTACGAAAATGAAGCTTGTTTACAAGCCTGTACCAGATTCCCCATCATCACCTCACATGATTCTGATTGTGAAGGTAAAGAATTACAGGCAATGCTTCCATGAACCATAAGCTCATTGCTCTTGGCTGGCTTGGTTGAGGTTTTTGCACACTTCTTTCTAAGTGGCTTTGTCTGTCTTTAGCACCACTGCAATAGTCACCTGGGTTGTTTTTCTGAACAGAAACTTGTGTGACATCATGTGCATGCATGCCACTTGGTAAGATACGAGTGTCTTGCTCTGAGAAAAGAAACTCTCACCAATATCAAAGAAATACACAAGGGAAAGGCAGTAAACAAATGTTGGTAACTCCTTGGATTATGAACACCTCAGAGAGAAGTGTTTAGAAAGTGCCTACTGTGTAACGGATGTTTCCATTAACAAGTACAAGTATTAATGAAACAAGTTATTTGTATGGTGTTGATATTTGAAGATTTCAGTATTTCAGGACTTACTGACCGAAAATTGGACTTAAACTTAAACTTATGCTGCCACTCATACTGAAGATTCTGGGATTTCCTTTGTAAGAAAGGGAAATCTTGTTAATGCTGGAAGTAACTGATTAATATAGTTTCTTAAATTACGTCAGGCGTCACATCAAGGGGAGAGAACTTCAGGAGGTGTTAGATCAAAATATTCCATGGTCATATAGAACTAGGAAGGATTATTTGCTGCTTTATCTGATAAGTTTCTGTTCACATGGTTTAATTCTTTCTATTTTATGGAAAACAAGATTGTTTTATGGTGGGAACCAGTGATGTATGCATTATCTTGCATGGAATTCAGCAGGTGAAAGTTTGTCTTCCTTATCACTTTCAAATATGCTTCTATAATTATTTGAAATTAAACCACTTTGAGACAGCATCTACATGGTATAAAAATGTCATAACTATATGTTCAATAATAATCTCTCTATTAAAAATATCTGGAGTCAAAAGCAGTGTACAAAGAGACACTGCACACTTAAGCAGACCTACGAAAATGGAGCTTATTTACAAGCCTGTACCAGATTCCCCGTCATCACCTCACATGATGGGGTGATGCAACTTAAACGTGAAGAGAGCCATATTACTTTAAATTTACAAATTACTCATATCATACTTCATACTGCATATTCACTGGTTTTAGGTATCTTCCACATAGTGTGAGTTATTGAACTGATACTTGGAAGTTTTGTTTGAATTGTAGATTATTTTTACATGCCTTTTTCAGACATATAAAATGAAAGTCACTACAGGTTCTTAGTTGCGGTTTCTTACAGTTTTGTCAGCAGTACGGACTGAAGATCTATGTAAACAATGCACTTGCACAGTTGGAAAAAAATAAGCATTTCTAAAATGTGTTCCGTACAAATACTACTTCTTTACGTAATTCATTGATTCTGAAAAATGGCTCATTTTGTGTCATGCAGTTAAATCAGTAAATGTAAAGAAAATATATTTAACTAGTATTGCTTTAAGAAGAATAGGGAAGGTTCCAATGAATGCATCTCCTTTGTTTTGAGAATGAAATGGATGTACAGATTGTATGTTTTAACTGGGTTCTTACACCAAGTATTGTAGAGCTATATTTTAACTGCTTAATAGCTCTCTCTACAAATATAAATATAAATGTTGGTAGTACCAAACCATTAAGAATAAAACTTGTTTGTGCTGAACTACATCCATCTCTCTCTACAGTAAAAATGTAACTGAATGATAAAGTGCTATTCATTTGCAGGTGCATTGCTTCTACTTAAGGGACTGTGGTTGAAAGGACAGGAATTAGTAGCATGTTGTATTAGCCTTTTGTAGTGTATTTTGTTCTAAGCATCTTAATTTCCCTGTTTTGAATGCTAAGTAGCAAGGGTCTTGGTTTTGAACTAATACCCATCATGCATGTAAACGGTGTGAAAGAGCTGCTTAGTAAGTTAACACAAAGTGTTCTTGTGTCAGTCCTTGTGGAAATAGATACAATACAAACATTACAGCTGAACTCACGGCAAACTCCATTAAGTAAAAACCTGGATTCATTGTCCAGAGAAAAGTTTGAATTGAATGTAAGCTCATTTTGTTGAATGTAATGTCAGGCTTTTAGGGCTTGTATTGAGGAGTACGGTTTTGTTAAGTTGAGACCAATTCATTAAGTTTTATTGCCTGGTGAGAAGCAGTAATACGTTATTGTGAAACTTCATCAAATATTCATGGTTAAAAAGAAGTAGTAAATGTATTCAATCAAGTGGTCTTCTGGGCTCTGAAAAGGATTATGAAGTCTGCTCAGCTGATGGTCTCTAACTTTCACTTTGGTTGTCTGAGAAGAATAATTTTAGTCTCTGAATTTAATTTTGTTGTCAGAACATTTCTTCTTCTCCGGTGTGTTAGACTGCAGGTCAGACTTGCTGACAGCATCCTTAAATAATAAAAATATAATTTTATGTCAAACTTTGTTTTCAAAATGTTCTTTGATTTGAATGTGGGATGTTGTCTTCTGAGTTTGTAATGTGTTTTGCAGCTGACCCTATAGGTGGGCATTTCAAGCAGGGAGACCTAAGAATTTGAGAGTGTGCTAGCTGTCACTTTCCTGTTTGGGAGCTACCATTTTTGGTGTTTGTCCCTTTTCCTCCACTTAGTTCAGCACCACCCAATACCTCTTGTAAGTTGTTTGTTTGGGAAACTGAGTTCTTCAAGACTGTGTAGCAGAGTCTCAAAGAATTGCTGGCTGGAAAGTCTTAGCTTCTGAATATGCTGCACTTTCAGAATAGCCATCAACACTCTCAGGTTTTACTTGAACAAATGTAACAATCTCTAAACAAAAGATGTTTATGAGCGTGTGCTGTAACTATGAGCTTTTTGATGCTTATAGTAGCTAGGTTGTGACCTTTGGATCTTGTCAGTGCAGCTCTTTTACTTGCTGAGCAACAGGAGTAGTTTTTCTTGTGTTTTTTTCTCCAATTTTTCTAGTTACAGTTAGGCCATAGCAACTCTTTTATATTAATTTCTTATAGCACAGTAGTGACATCAGTGCTGTCTTTTTCTAATCTTCTACTGATCCTGCCCGTTTTTATCATCTCCAGGCAGATGATGTTGAAAGTAAAATTAGAGAAATCATTCCTCCTGGTTTTTGCACAAACACAGATGACTTTGTGTCTCTGCTGGAGAAGGAGGTCAACTTCAAGCCCTTTGGAATGCTGCTACACACATATTCTGTCCATAATGAGGAAGCTGGTGAAGATATAACATATCAGATATACAAGGTATGAAAAAAAAGTGAAATTTCTGCTTTTTAGCCACCAAATTAAAGTGATGCACTTTCAATGTTGTTTCAACTATAGTATATAAATACTATAATTCCGTCAGTTTATTAATAACTATAAACATGCTTTTTTGTGTTGGATAATTTAATTAGGTTTTGCATAATTTTTTTCCTCTTACATCTGTGATAGGTTTCACCTGACTTCTCCTGGCTTTTTCCCTAGGCTGACATGACATGTCCAGGCTTTCGAGAATATCATGAAAGGCTTCAGACGTTCTTGATGTGGTTTATTGAAACTGCTAGCTTTATTGATGTAGATGATGAAAGATGGAACTACTTTCTAGTGTAAGTACAGTTCTAAAGCAACAGTGGACCTTATTACCTCCACAAAGCCTGCATTTTAATTATGGCTGGCCAATTATTGGAGCAGTATAATGATATTTTTCCCAGGAAAGAAAAACCATTGTTTGTGAGGCTTGAGTTTTTCTCCATTATGCTTTGGGAAACCTTGAGAATAGAGCTGAATTAAATGCTGTTGTCCGTTAGAGCCCTGAATGTAGGCTTAAACAGTAAAATGAGCTTTGCCTGTGTTTTCTTTTACTTGCCACCTATTCATCTTTATAATAGGCAAGTGCACTGAAGTGCTGTAAAGAGGCCTGATTTATCCAAGTTGCTGCACACCAATTAAGTGAATTGTACATTCAGAACATAGCAGGTGTACCCATTGGGCCCTCACAGAGTAGCTTGCTGACACTGAAAATTCAGTTGGAGAATGGAAAAGAAAATGGACACTGCATGGGAGCGCGACTGTAATTGACCTGCTTGGCTTTCTGTTTTATCTGCAGATTTGAGAAGTATAATAAGGATGGAGCTACGCTCTTTGCGACCGTAGGCTACATGACAGTCTATAATTACTATGTGTACCCAGACAAAACCCGGCCACGTGTAAGGTAATTGGCGGCGTAACTCGTGCCTTGCCTTTTATTTCAGAAGAGGGAACTGCTGAAGTTCCCAATACTTGTTTATAATGGTGTTGATTTGTTTAAAAAATTCCCCATTATTAGCTGGCTATGCACTGATTTATTTCATTGTTCCCTTCTGGAAGCGGAGGGAATCTCAAACAAATTCTGAATATTTAGCAATTGTAAGACTGTAAAAAAAAAAAAAAAAAAAAAAAAATTAAAAAAAAAAAATATATATATATATATTTTAACATGAAGATTGTTGCATGTACTTTATAATGGAATACCATTTTGGTTTTAAGCCATTACTTTATGATGTTACCAAATGCATGCATTTGAACTGAAAAGACATTCTTTTGTCTGCAGCCAAATGCTGATCTTGCCACCATTCCAAGGAGAAGGCCATGGTGCTCAGCTTCTTGAAACTGTTCATAGATACTATATGTCTTCTCCAACAGTACTTGATATAACAGGTTTGTTAAATTTTTTTACTCTGTTCACCTGTTTAATAAGAAACTTCCAGGATTTGCAGGTTGTTAGCCTGCAAACTAACTTTCATGTTCATTTGTCAGAATGAAATGGCCTTTTGAAGATTTAGCCTCAGCTCAGTTCAGGATTAATAGTGCCCTGGTTTACAGAAGAACTGTATATAATGTAGCTCCTTAAAACCTTTACTTGGAGAACAGCACACCAGGAAAATTCAGTCCCTAGCATGAACGGATTACCAGCTAATTAGCCATTTTATTGTGAGATGCACAGCTGAGTTTGCCAAGAGATCAAGCTTTGTCAAATTCCTTGTTCAACTTACTCCTATTAGCCAAAACTCAAAATTGGGGGATGGTTCAGGGAAACAAACTAAAATAGCATATTTGTGTAGTATGCAAGACAAAATTTTTCAGTCAGTAAAAATCTGTAGAGAATTTTGCTCCAGGAGTATGTATTGCTGGTTGAAGGCACTCATGATACTAAAGATGTGTGCATAAATACCTAAAAATAAATATTATTGAGGAAATGGTAGAAGTGAACAAGGGTGTATGTGCATACAATTGTAACATAAAAATGGCCATAAACATGACATCTGTCTTGTGGTTTCAAGTCCAATGTAGGAAGAAATGCAGTTCAAACATGACTATTCAATTCTAGGTGCTGTCTCAGACCTCATCTTTGTTAGAAATAACCCCACCATTCTAATTAAAATACAACAGAACAGTTGCTTTCATAATACATTGCTGCAGGATAATCCTAATGTAAGTTAATCCAGCTCATAATATTAAACTTGTTCTTAGGAATGTAACTGTAGTTATACTTTCTTAAGCAACAGGATATAATGTGCATTGTGCATTTACTTATTTCCTTTTAATAGTGCAAAGCTTTACATAGCTTTTATAGCTGAGGAGAAATAAGGTCTTAACTTGGTACTGCATAAATCATGTGACATGTTCATGGCTCAGTGCCTTAAACTCAAGGTCGTAGCAAACAGTAAATGTGTGCTAAAATAGGCTTTAATTTCTTTATGGAATAAAGTAGGAGA